>NC_138202.1:228905055-229351167 GCF_964194415.1 Vipera berus
ATTTCTGTAATGCTTATATAGTAATAAACCTTTATTGTCGAAGTACAACATGTGTACATTGAGATTAGCTGAGCCTCCCCCTCCCCCCCTGCTCTCTCCCCCCAACACACAGTGACAACAAACCCTCCATCCTACCACACCATGTGAACCAACTACACCACACACCTGCCTCCCAAGTCAATTCTGCCTAAGATTATGTCCCATTTAAAAGCCTGACAGCCCACGGATAAAAGCTATTTTTCAGCCTGTCGGTACGGCTGGCTATATTCCTATATCTCCTACCGGATGGTAGGAGAGTAAAGAGATACCGTCCAGGGTGTGAGTCATGCCTGAGAATCTTCCTCACTCTTCCAAGGCAACGAGCCCTGGCGATGTCATCCAGTGGTGTCAGGGAACAGCCCACAATGTCTTGTGCTGTGCTCACTACCCTCTCTAATACTTTCCTATCCGCGGCTGTCAGACCAGCATACCAAACCACAATACCATACGAGAGGACGCTCTCTATAGTAGACCAGTAAAAGAGGGTCATTAGCCATTGTTCTACCCTGTTCTTCCGCAAGACCCTAAGAAAGTGAAGCCTCTGTTGGGCCTTTCTAGCCACCTGGGTTGTGTTGACTTTCCAGGTCAACTTGCAGAAAAATATCTCAAATACAAAATCCTTTTCAGTTAGCATTATTCAGGCAAGATAACGAGAGAGATTCGGTGAAAGGGAGCTTTAGGGTCAAAGTCAATAAGTGTGATATCAGGCGTTGGACTCGGATGGGGAAAACCCAGCTACACAGTCCCTCCTTTGGTATGGAAGACTGTTGGAGCAACTACTCTTCAGTCCAACCTACCCGAGAGGAAAAGAAATGGATCTATGCACCTTGCATCTTGAGTTTCTGAATGAAAGGCAGGATATAAATGTAACAAGCCAGTTTAGTGTAGTGGTGAAGGTGCCAGCCTAGAAAGTAGGTGGTGAGTTCTAGTGCCACCTTAGGCATGGAAGCCAGCTGGGTGATGTTGAGTCAATCACCAGGTGACGGAGTACTAGTCCTGCCTCAAGCACGAAAGCCAGTTGGGTGGGCCAATCTCTCTCTTGTAGTCCAACCCACTTCACAAAGTGGTTATTGGGGAAAGAGGAGGAGGAAGGAATATGTATGTTCAGTACTTTGAGTTGCTTGTAATCTAAGAATAAAAATCAAATAGGGTTTTGTACACTATTACTATTCTGGCTGCAAACTATTGGGGGGGCTTGAAGAGGATCTCACAACCTCAGGGGTGGTTGGTGACTTGGGGGATCTCCCCATTTCCTCTTTTTAATTCTTGTAATTTTTAACTTTTTAACCTTGTTTTAATTCTATTTTTAACATTTTTACTATGTTTTTTTGGTTCTTATTTATAAACCACCTGGAGTCACTCAGGTGAGATGGGCAGTTCACAAGTTTGGTAAATACTAAAGCAGATGTAGTTTCACGTCATGCAAGAAATCATGGTTTATACCGGTCTTGATTTGTTGAATAAGTCATAGTCAAGTTCAAACAACAATCTCAGTCAGGACTGAGCAACTTGAGCTCATATCAAGCTTGGATGCACCACCCCAGATCAATTTCTAGTGACGGCAGGAAAATGAGAAGTGTAATTTAAACCTCTTCTGGATGTTATCTTAAATGTATTTAAAGATAGGCCTCCATACGTGACCTGTTGTCCAGTAACAGAGGAACACAGAAAACCCTGGCTTGGTCCACGTATATCAGCTCTCCTGCTCCCCAACAATAGTTCTGAGGCCCCCAGCCAGCCAAATATTACCTACCCCAACTGTAAGACTGTAAATTACAAACCAGAATAGCTAAGCCAGCATGGCAAGCCAGACACAAAGGCACCATTTATGACTTAGAATAAACTTGAACAGCCAAAGTTACTTTTTCATCTCCCATCATAGACTGTGGGCAGGTGGCAGTGTGCATTATCATACTGTCTTTGCAGCTCATATATCAAAAGAAGTCTTATTGTCTAACTTGACACTCCATGTCCTTGTGTTAGGAAACATCCTCACTGGAGCATATCAAGGACTATACCCCCTGTTTGAAAGCAGTTTTTCAAAAAAATTCAAAAAAAACCTAGGACTTTTCAAGACTGCTTTTGGGACTGAACATACAGGTAGTGCTCCACTTGCGACCACCATTGAGCCCAAAATTTATGATGTTAAGCAAGACTTGTTAAGTGAGCTTTGCTCAATTTTATGATTTTTCTTCCCACCGCTGTTAAGTGAATCACTGCAGTTGTTAAGAGTATTGTTAAGTGAATCTGGCTTCCCCATTGACTTTGCTTGTCAGAAAGTCACAAAAGGGGATCACATGACCCCGGGACACTGCAATCATCATAAATATGAGCCAGTTGCTAAGCAGCCAGATTTTTTTATCATGTGATCATGGGGATGATGCAGTGGTCATAAGTGTAAAAAATGGACATGTCACTTTTCAATGCTGTTATAACTTTGAACGATCACTAAACAAATGGTTGTAGTAGGAAGTTCTTTTAGAAAAATTAAAATGAAGGGGGAAGGGAGAATCATTCTTTTTAACAATGTGACCATCTGCTTGGAGAATGGAAATTAGCTGAGCCAAAGGTCCTTTTTCAAAAGGCAACTGGACTTTGTTTTCCCTTGAAGACGTTTCGCTCCTCATCCAAGAAGCTTCAGTCAGAACTGAAGAAGATTCTTGGATGAGAAGCGAAATGTCTTCAAGGAAAAACGAAGTCCAGTTGCCTTTTGAAAAAGGACCTTTGGGACAACCACAACCTGGATGACTGAGAATCTCCACAGAAATTAGCTGAGATAGAAAAGCAGGTGCTAGGAGCAGTGTCACTGACTTGCTTTAGGATAAATGGATGTTTCCATAAAAAGCCATTATGGAAATCATTTTGTTGGCATCCATTACAGACTCTCAAATCTCCAAACGTGCAAGTTGGCCCCTAAAGTTTAGGAACTTACTTGTTAAGCCATAATGTTTGAGTTCATATGAGTACTGAACCGTAATATAGTTTGGTTTTTGTCAAACCTGGAGAATGGTTTAGCATGCTATTTGAATCAGGTGATTATGATTTCTTCAACTAATCATTGTTTAAATAAATCATTGGCTAGCATAAGATAAAGGTAACTTACATCCTTGCCTCCATGAATAGAAGAGTTCTGGAATGGTTGTGCAAATACAATATATTGTGACTCTCTTTTCTGATATAAAATCTGAAAGTCAAAGTACTCTCCTTCACATTGTTTACAAAACAACAAATGGAGGCCGTACAAAGTGCCTCATAAAAGTGGTTTATAGCAAGTCACTGTTGAGGCTCTTGTTCCGTTCATAAATGGAGCTTTAACTGTACAGTTCAACAGTTATTCCTGATTCTAAATTGAGCATAGATGGGAAGAATTGTTCGGTTGTCCTTAAGATTAATGATGGAATGTTGAGGACGTGGTGACTCTTGTACCTGCGACTTGATACATTTTTGGGACTTTGTAGATCAGAGTCTCAGTTACGAGTGGAGGTAAGAGAAAGCCATGGAGTGCAAATGCTCAGATTTCTACTTTCATCCTTGGTTTGAGGCTTCTTAGAAATCATCACAAACCCCTATGTTATATACACTTGACCCATGTCACGTGCTAAGCCATTGTATGATTTGATTGGTCTCTTTAGTTATGTATTTAATTGTATTTTTATAACTTACTTCAATCCTGGAGGATACTGGATGGTATTCAGCAATATACCGGTATATAAACTAAACAAAACCCCAAGAGCTCTCTGGCCCAGGCTGAGAATTTTAATTTTAATTTTAACTGGGGTTTTATTTGTTCAGGGACGGATATAATTTTTTAAAATTGTTTTTAACTTTTGTATTTTTTGTTTTTAATCACCCTGAGTCCTTCGGGAAAGGGCGGTATATAAATGTAATAAAATAAATAAATAAATAAATAAATAAATAAATAATACAAACACTAGAAACCAAAAGTAAACTCAATACCCCAAGCAGTCATGTTGGGCCAAAAACTTGTTAAGATAAAACTGCTTTAAGATGTTTCTGTAACATCCGTAATGTAGGGATGTATTGTATATACTTTTGTGGGGCGTATTCAACTATGTGGAGGCTACCATTTGCTGCCTCACCTGTTTAAGGTTTACGGCTGATCAAACCGTAGCTTAGACCTACAGTGTGAACCTAGTCATCATGTCTTGTAAATGGGCAGGTGTGGTTTGCGGAAGCACAAAGACTGCTGTCTTTTTAAAAGTTGCACAGTGTTGCAACGCTCGAACCTGAGAAGGTTTGAGAAGGCTGTTCATCCTTCACTTTTAATGTACAATTTTTACATTTTTTAAAAATAGAATGGTATAATCAAGCCTGCTCGTTTGTTCCAAAAAGTTAGTTCAATTTTTAAACTGCATCTGAAAATGCTGATACAAGTCTCAGACAAAGGATAGTTCAGTTCTTCCTCCCTCCCTCTAATTTGGTTAAAATAAAAGCAAAAGTCCTTAAAGTACCCAGCCAACGCACATGTTCTGATTCTCACACTGAAGCCATGCAGACAGTATGACAATAAATGTGTCTTAAAAATATCACAGGGCTCTGTGGTCATAGTAAATGACATGACCTTTGAGCAAAATTGGGTTACTTGCAATATTTTGTTTGAACCTCAAGAAATCATTAGCTCTTCCCAGAGCTGGCTATACTGGCCAGAGGTATTGCAACTTACAGTCTGATTCACGTGGACTCTATTAAGTTGAGGAACGCTGCTATAATAATTGTTCTTAATCAGTGTTTTCTCTGTCAGCAATATTTAAGTTCTGTGGTCTACATTTCCCAAAATTCCCAGCTAGCATTTGTACAGATATAAAGACCATTAATGTCACAGTGGCCCTAACACAACTGTCAAAATGTTTCAGGAACAAAGCCAAAGCTAACTCCATGATGAAATTGTGTCATTTTTTCTTGTGCTTTTTGAAGGGATGTGACCTCTCCAAAGAAACTTGGTTTTGTGCCAGAATTCTTGGCTGGAGATTGCTTTGTTCCCCCGTTTGTTGGGGGAAGGAAATATCGCCAGTCCATATTAGGTTAATGGAGAGGATTCATTTTAATTCAAGCTTTCCCAGTTGGATATATTTAGCTCAGGTTGGACTCCAAGTTTCCTTATTTCTAAACAATTTCACCTTAGGCTACCTGTGGACCCCACCTGACCTGCAAACTCCAGTCTGAAATAATAAATCTTCCTAAAACATACTCCAAATACTTGCCTTACTGTAATCTGAGCCTCTCAACCTCCTCTGACCATTGCTGAATATCGTGTCATCGTTAAATATTTGATAAAGTGGCCTATTGCATGCTGTTCACCTTCGACCTTCCCTCCTCTTTCCCAAGTAGGCATTTGGAAAACAGTGAGATTGCATTTTTTTTTTAACAAAGCACACACACTTTTGAGAGCAAGAACAATTCTCCCCGTGCCAACGTCATAGCTGAAAGCACAGCACAAAAAGAAAGAAAGAAAAACAGCACAGCATTTCTGAAACTTAACAAAAACGTCCTTGAGTATTTATGGGCTGCATATTTTTCTTTCTTATTTTTCTTGTCAGTTATTCACCCTTCTACCTGGTGGAGTGTTCCTGAGGACATTAGCTCATGTACTGGGATGCCACATGGTGAGCATCTATTAGTTATTCTCAGCCATTAGTGTGGCTGTTCCGTTGCGCTGACTCCTCCATTCAGACCTAGAGCTTAGCTTCTTTAGTGATCCTTTGTTGAACCCAACTCTTCCTGTGATGTAGAAAGAACAACTAACATAATGTTACCATCTCTTGGGGGGATTTTTGCAGAGCGATGTTACTTTGAGTACTGTGCCTTTGGCATTTTTCCAGCATAGAAAGTAGAGGGTACAGTTGCATAAAGGAAGCTTAGTATCCAGATAAGGCAGAGTCATGGAAAACAGAAGATTAAATTGGGGTAGCTTTGGTAATGTTTGAAACAGCTGCTGAAGAATGACTTCTTGTATATATTTTTAAACCTAAATTTATTTTATTCAAAACAAAGTTAAAATACAAAATACAGAACTCAGAATTAAAATCCAAAAGGAAAAAAACCCCTCAAAACACAAAACAATCAAAACATTAAAAAGATGCATAAAAATAAGACATACACGTATTATCCACTCTACTTGAATACTGATTAATATATTACTACAACATTAGTTCTCACCTTTTGAGAAACAAGCCCTCCAAAAAATTTTAAACTACTAAATCTTTGCAGTTTGTTGACTTGTTTTCTATATGTTATATAAATGACCAAAAAGTTAACAGGAAAAACAATATTAGTGAAACAAAACAAAATTAGTGTTTCAAAACTCTTTCATAATAAGCTGCTATTGTCATACACTTGTAGGAAATTTACCAAGGCATCTTATCTATCCTAAATCATCTCAAAAGTTATAAACAAATCATCCTAGGTCAAATATCCATGTTTTTTCCCCTTAATATTGTCTCTAGTCAATTGTTGTTTAATTAAATATAGTAAATTAAGCCTCCGAAATATGTCTACCTTCTGATCAAAGTGCAAGCAGAAGTAATTGCCAATTAACTTTAATAAATCTATCCAGTCTACCCCAGACTTCATAGAGGTCTGGAATCTGTCTCTTTCCTTTTTAGTCAAAACCATAATATTGAAATAATGTGTCTTTGGAACAGCACATGAAATTGGAATAGCAGATGGCGTCTAGTTTGCTGGTTCACCAGCCTTGAGACTTATCTCTTTGATCTGGAATTGGATCAAAGTCCTTTTGTGTATCTTCATCCACATCCATAGATAAAGCTTCAGATCTTAACATTCATTTAACAATCATTAAAGTTTGATCAAGTTTTCGAGAAAAAAACTTAGGTAGAAACTGCACACTCCTTTCTTAGATTTCAGAGACTCTTCAGCCATCTTAATCTGTGGAATTTAGCCAGGAACAAAGAGCAAAAAAAAGTATGTTTGCCTCTATATTTCAATCCAAAATTATAAGAGAAGTTCAATGGAAATAAACTCCAGATGTTTTGCAAATTAAAAAAGATAGAGAATCCAGTGGTGAGAGTCTGAGAACTCTTCACTTCCCCCCAAACATTACCGTGCTTTCCATACAGAAGGGACAGAGGTTATCCAAAACAATGTATATCAAAAAGAAAAAAAAGAAAAATCAATTGGAGTCCAGCAAGGGGTTGAGATAAATCAGCACCCAACCGTTAATTAACTTTTAAAACAATAAGCAAAATAAAACTGAAATCAAAAATTGAAAGTTAAAATTCCAGCGTGCTTGGAAAATGAAAGTGCTTGACAGGAAGATGGATACGCCCAATGACTTTCAATTGCTTCCAGAGGGAAATGGAATCTTCCAGACACACACACCCCTTGCCCACTGGGCCCACGATCGTCCAGAAGTCGTCTTGGGTCACTCCTGAGTGCTCCCTTTCAAAACCAGGGAGCAGCACTGCCAAAGAACCAGCTTAAGCGGTGAAATGAGCAGATCATTGGTAAGAGAAAAAAGAAACTCTTACCATACAGCAGCCACCTTGAAAGGTGAGGGCCGACTTGTTGTATATTGACTGAAGCTGTGATGCCCTTGCTATCCTGACTTAGTTTCCCCTATTCCTGCCTTCCCTCCTCTATTGTTTGGTCCCTTTTCTCTTGATGGGTTTCATTTTTCCCCTGAACAAAATGTTTTCTTATTATAAAACATTTTAATTAATTAATATTAATTAAATGATTAATATTTATATTATATCAGAATGTATACTTATATTAATATGTATATATTTACATATTTTTACTTTTAGCGTATGTAATATATATATATTTAAATTATATTAGCGTATTAATTTAATTTGCATTAGTTTATATTAATTTTAAAAATCCTCCACTAAGATGTTAACGTAAGTGAAATGAATGAAATTAAAGAAGGCTATAGGTTTGCTAAATGCAAGGCCTAAGTAAGAAAAAACTAGTTTGCTGCTCTTGCTAACAAAAAAGTGGCTCTGGGGTGAAGATATTTTAGAAAAAGTAGCTGAGGGGGATGCTTCACCCCTTTTTGGTACAGCTATTTTTGTGGGGGCAGTCAGAGGTGCAGACAAATTTACCTTTCTACCTTTAGAAAGCTAGAAGCCTATCAGCCACTTTGAAGAAGGCATATGTGAAACAACCTTTACAACGGAGGGGAGGGGGCACTCCCCGAGAAGGTGAGATAGCCTTCTCTGTTTCTTCCTCCCCCCCCCCATGGAGAGAGAGAGAAAGGAGGAGGAGGAGGAGAAAGGCAAGAGAGACAGAAACAGATGAAAATAGCCATCTAATTTTGTAAAATATAAGGGCATGTAATATTCCATTCTACTGAAGAGAGATATACACAGTGCTTTTTTTGTAAAAGAAAAAGGTGCCAGAACTCACACATGTCATACAACCCGCCTTGCCTACCCTACAAGGTTCCATCCAAAAGTGCCGGAACTCTGTTCTAAGCGTTCTGTGACAAAAAAAAGCCCTGGATATACACAACTATATCTCAGTATAAGGAGGAAGGGAAAAAAGAGTATTAAGCCAGATTCTGTTTACAAGTCAACCACCCTATTAAAAGAAGGGAAGTTAAAAAGTTGGAGCAATTTCTGTGAATCAGCTGTGGCAGGACACCGTGAAGGGAAACATTAGACTTCCAAGTATAAGTTGACTGCCTCTTTCCCACTGAGCTAACCCACAGTCAAAAGCTAAACATGGGGAATCGAGGAACTGGAAAATAAAAAACGTTGATTCAGCCTCTGATCTTCCCCAATTATCTTCTGCTGGCATAAGCTCTGTGAAACTGGCATCCTTGGCTCAGATTTCAGCAGCAAAAGAGCACACCTTTATTTGTTCAGTCAGGTACATACCGGTAATATACTTTTGGCAAACATAAGCAATTGTCCTAAGACATCTAACGAACAAAGTGACCTGTAGATTAACTGTCCCTTAGTATAAAATCTCAAGTTTATTTATTGTAAATAGGATTTTTTTTTTCTTTTGCCCAATTTCCTCTTTACAACTAAGAGAAAATGACAGCCCCTTAAACCATGGGTAGCTCTGCTCCCACTTTTTGCAATGGAACCTTTCTGTTATTGATGTGGTCCAAATAACTCCTTTATAAAAAGCAGTCTATATTTTCTCCCTCAATTTCCTTAAATGCCCGTATATGTGCCATCTCTGTGCCATCGGCACTAGGGTTGCAACGGGGTGTTTTTTTTAAAAGTGTTTGATTTTAATATGAAATAAAAATTAAAAACAAAGCTGGCATGCTGTGGAGCAAAGCATCAGCCTCCAGAATTGCTTTTATTGTCAGGAACGCCCACTGGATTCCACACTGGCCTTGTAGGCCTCCATGTGAATTAAAAATAGTGAGTCACTTTAGACCAATACTTGTAAACTTGCTCTTTTATCAAGGAAAAAAAGAACAAGGAAAATTGGAAGTTAATTGTGTATTCAGGGTGATGTTACCGGAAGCAACTTCATAATTTTGCCTTTGGTTAAATTCGTCTTTTGTGACTGGCCTTCTATGTTGGCAACCATTTTATAAATTGCAAAGCTTTTGTGTGGCACTTGTTGTTTGAATGCCCTTCCCAGGCTCTTCAAACATCAGAAATACTCCCTAATCCAGGGATAGGCAACCTTGGCTCTTTCATGACTCGTGGACTTCAACTCCCAGAATTCCTGAGCCAGCATGGCTCAGCATGGAAACCTCTCCCTTTCCCCTCAGCATGGCTGGCTCAGGAATTCTGGGAGTTGAAGTCCACGAGTCATAAAAGAACCAAGGTTGCCTACCCCTGCCCTAATCCAATGCAGTTGGAGATCTTTGGCCTTATAATGTCATCTCTGTGTCTCTTCTTTCAGATCACTATCTGAAAGCCGAGTTTGGTGCAGTGCCTTAGCTTGCGCTGCATCCATAACTGTGGATAACTCAGTTAAACAGAGACACAATTTTTTTGAAGATTTTCAACCTTCATATTCTCCCCTCTCACTTTTCTTCAGTATACTTCCATTACACTTAACACCCCAGTGTTTGTCTAGGACAGGGGTGTCAAACTGGTGGCTTGCGGGCCGGATGCATCACGTGTGGGCTGGATGCATCACGTGCAGGCCACACCCATCCCATTTCCGCAAAGGCAAAGAAACATTGCAATACATCATGATTCGTCTCGTGACATGATCAACTTTGACACCCGTTGTCTAGGAAATTAAGGTGGATGATCTCTATTCTTAAATTCTTTCTATCTGCACATGATGAAGTGGGTTAGTCGTAAGAGGAGCCCAACCTTTTGGGCACCAGGGACCGGTGCCATGGAGAAAGGTTTTTCTGCGGATCAGAGGGTGCGTGGCTTTGCGTACTGCCTGCATCCTGCAGATGGGGCTTTGCTTGTTTGTGCATACTGGTTGCTGGCATGCTGCAGACCGGTGCTGGTCCAAGGACCGGGGGATGGGGGTTGAGGACCTTTGGTCTAAGACAGGGGTCAGCAACCCGAAACAGCAAAAGAGCCACTCGGAACCGGTTCCGTCATACACACAAAAAAGTGGGAGCTGCAAAATGTGCGCGTGCATGTGGGCACGCACGCGCATGCGCAGAACAAGCAAAAAATACACCACCCCTACGCCCGCACCGCATCCTGAGCTGCACGCACCTGTCGCTGCCCAGTGCCGCCAGCTTACACGGGGGGGGGGAGGGACGGACTCACAGGCGACGGGCACTGGGTTGCGGCGGCGCCTTCAGCCCAGGCACCGCCGGAGCCACCCGAGCGCCCTCCCCCTCTCCCGGGACCTCCAAGCCTCTGTGTTTGATGAATGCAGCAGCTCTTCAAACGTGGAGGCGGAGGTTTGGGGAGCTGCGCAGCTCTCCAAACCGCCGCCGCCCCGTTTGAAGAGCTGCTGCATTCCTCCGCGTTTGAAAGAAACACAGACGAACGCAGCAGCTGTGCAAAGAGGACGTTAGCAGTTTTGAGAGTGCGCGCGCACCTCTCCAAACCGCCGCCATCCCGTTTGCACAGCTGCCGCGTTCGTTCATGTTTGACGAGCGCGGCAGACCTCCGAACGGGACGGAGAGGTGCGTGCGCACCTCTCGGAACAGGCGGTGCCACTGTCCATTTGGAGAGGTGCGCGCGCACCACTGCCCGTTCGAAGGGGTGCGCGCGCATCGGGTGACTGGGAGCCGCAGGAGACGGCTCAAAGAGCCGCATGCGGCTCTGGAGCCGCGGGTTGCCGACCTGTGGTCTAAGAGATCGAACCTGATCCAGAGGCATCCAGTGGGCTTCATGGCCATGTAAAGACCTGAACCTGGATCTTCTAAAATCCTAAACCCCAAGTAGCTTGACATTTTAATCATTGCCTCATGCTATCTGATTTTGGTGAGGAATGTCAAATGTGACAGGATAACATGTCTATGAATTAGTTTATGAAAAACACAAATTGTATACCACACATAACTTCTATTAGAACAAGAATCCTTGTTCTGATAGCTTGGATTATTTTCAGGCAATGATAGATAATAGGTTTGGATGATACATTCATTAGCATCTACTATCATCTGGTACTATAAATACTAGGATAGAGGCAAGGCAATTGTAATCCTTAAGCTATATACATTGTACAGTATAGAGCAGCATGCCTACATCTGATGTCCTTCAGATGTGTTGAACTCACATAATTCTTATCTAAATATTAGCTGGAATAAAGGGAGTTGTAGTACAACCCATCTGAAAACCTCCCAGTTGGGGAAGCCCAATGTTTCAAGAGTCCAAACTGGTGGTAGTTTTCTTTTTGGCACATGCCTCTTTTCAAATCTCCTGAACATGGTGGAAATGCTTGTAAATTTCTCTCAGTAACCTCCTCCTCCTCCTCCTCAGTGTTTTTCCTGCAGGTGCAGGGTCCAACAAATGCCATCTTGTGAGATCAAACGCAGCATTCAGGTCTAACTGGGCATTTTTCATGTCTGCGTTTGCTGTATCTTGTGATCTTTACTTCGGGTTTTCACACTGGCATTTGCCATCTATATTTGGCATTACTCTCAGTGACATGCTTCAGGCAAAAATATTGCCTGTACGAGAGAAAGGAGGATTATGTCTCTGGCAACAGCCACATTGCCATGGCAGATAAGAAAGTTTTCTGAGCTCCCAAAATAACTCATAGATGAGTATATCTCCTTGGCATTTATTTTTATTTACCTAACTGAATTGCCCTCAGTAGCAACATTCTTTTATTCATAAATACAGTACTATATTCATATTTGTACTCTGAATTCCATGAACAATTTGGAAATATGTTTCCCATTAACTAGCTGAAACTGCCGACTATAGAAGAATGGACTTTAAAAGTCTCCAATCTGGCGGAAATGGCAAAGATCTCAGCGTACTTGAAAGATCAGTCGCAACAGAGATATATTGTGGAGTGGAGAAGATGGATTGATTATATCCAGAATAAATATGGGACTAAAAAGTTTCATCTAGCATTTGAATAAGTATTGATGTGATATTTAAATTGCTTGTAGTTATTTTATAAGAGTTAAAGTGCGATAGATTTAATATTTTATTGTTGTTTGCATAAGGTAGACTATGATTGTTTGTATTTTTATACCCTGTATTGAGCTCTGGGAAGTCGGGGAGGGGGGAGGGGGAGGGGAGGGAGGTGTTGGGGAGAGTTGGGGGGAGGGGAGGGGGTTGGGAGGGGTTTTGTCTTTTTAAAAAATGTATTGTAAAACTTTTCAATAAAAAAAAAGAAACTGCTGGTTCCAAGAGGAACCCATGGTATGGGATCCTCATTCAGATTAATAGAAGCCACTCAGTCTCTCATCATGGCAGCGCAGGCAGCTAGCTAGATAAACATCTTTATTACATCCTAAGGTTGGGCAGTAGATTGCCCTTCGTCATCATGAAGAGGAAATCTTTGTTCTATTTGCTGCCACTTAATTACAGTATTCCTTTTTACTGTCTTTAATGGAAACTCTATCCTTGGGCTTCTAAACTTTCAACCTAGGCAACTGTTAGATAGTGATATTACTGGCATTTTTTTCATGGAGGAACTGGAGCGCCTAAGGCAGGGGTAGGCAACCTTGGCTCTTTTATGACTCGTGGACTTCAACTCCCAGAATTCCTGAGCCTGCATGGCTCAGCTTGGAAACTCCCTTTCCCCTCAGCATGGCTGGCTCAGGAATTCTGGGAGTTGAAGTCAACGAGTCATAAAAGAGCCATGGTTGCCTACCCCTGGCCTAAGGTAACTCTTGCATGAGGCAAGTCTGAGAGCTCCTAATGTAACTCTTGCATGTGGCAGATTTGAGTTTCAGCAAGCTCAAGCATTTGCTGAGGCTCCTAGTGAAATTAGTAAGAACTAAATACAGCATATCACTAGTCTTACTTAAATGGGTAGTTAGGAGAACTGTCTCTATGTACATAAAATCTCCTCTTCTCATCCTTAATAAACTTTCCCCAATTGGTACTTTCCGCATGTGTGAGTGTACTGCAGCTTCCATTATCCTGTGCTAGCGTAGACAACTATCGTTATATTCAGCCTGTGGCTCAATATATTTGGAAGAAATGGTTTAAGGGAGGGAACTTGCTTATCCTAGATGGAGACTTTAATGTGTACCTTGCAGTTTATTTGCATAGTCTCTTCAAAATAGCTTGATCCTTACATCAAAAGAGAACATGTTGGCTTTACATAAAACATGAACCTGTTTTATCCTACTTACTGTGTTTTATCCTACTCAAGAACATTGAATATTTCCATGATAATAAAAAAGAGTAAAGTCTGTATCATTGAAGCTTCATATAAATTGGGAAATAAATTTGTTATAAATTTGTTCTGGGATTTTTTTTGCTAATTCTGTTAGGGCTTACTTTTGGGAAAGTAAGTGGTATGCTAAATTTGTGCTACCATATTGTCTGTCTACTATAGTTGTTCACATAACTATTTAACTTCTTTTTAAAGGGAAGCTAACACTGGCTGTTTGAAATTTCACCTATTTTCATTTTTTTCCTCTTCCCCGTTGTTGAATTTTAGATTACACCTCCCAGTGCAAGAATCCCAATGCCAGACCAGGATTATAAAGGTTAGACAATTCATGCCAAATACGGAGAGGTATAGTCTTCCGGGATGGAGAAAAAAGATTTAACTACTGGCTCACCAAAAAACCCAGATTCAACTGGTCGGAGAAGATGCCTAAAACATGGAGGTCAGGAAGTTAGTGTATTTTGTTTTTGAAATCTTTCCTTCTCTTTTTGAGAATCTTGAGAATTATCAATTCCATCCAAGCACAATGTTCAGACTCTTCCACAGTGTTAAGCATCAGATGGAAGAGAAAAGGAATGTCTGTGCCTATATGTAGCAGACATTACAGCAGCCCAGGTCTAGCAGCCTGACCTTTTTCTCCACCCATTAAGTCTGCCTTCACATATTGGTTCTGTGATTTGATCCTCATTCCCTTCTTATGATCAAGTCCCCTCAGCATACTTTTTCTACTAGTTGCACACAGGGCAAGCCACTTGTACATAAAAAGAGAGCAAACACATTCCCTTCTAGCACTGATGTTACTTAAAATAAAAAATAAAATAAATAATGAAACATCTGCAAAAAAAACCAACCAAGCTTAGAGAGCACTAAGGATCCCATAGTCACACACTTCTGTATCAATCCACTTCCATCCATCACCCATTCCTTCTTGATCCCATTTCCCCTGGTTTCATCGTATAGTACATCACATCTCAACTTAGTTTTAGGTTTCTCCTGACATACTTTTCATGGATAATAAATGATGTAATATTAATGCTAATATTATGATATAAACGGTTTCCCCATACGTATACAATTATGCCATCAGAGCTCAGCATCATGTCTGTTAGTAGCTAAGTGGAACCCAATTCTCAATTCTTGAAAAGTAAAGTGTGTTAGTAGCCTCCGAACAAAATGTTAAAAGGATTGTTGGTCTGGGAAAATCCTGCAAGACAAAAGCAGGGTATTTTTTGTTTTTGTTTCCCCAAATATAACCAAAATGCAACCGAAATGCAACTAGAAATATCAATGGAAAGGTCAAAATCTAAAAATGCATTTCTGTATATCTTGGAAAGGTTTCTGCTTAAATATCTGAATGTACCAATTCAAGGCATTCCGTTACTGCAAACTACACGAGAGTCCTTTTTTAATTGGTTTTGGTGTGTGTGTGCCCCCACGTACACACACAAAGAGAACTGTAATAGGTCTGGGAGCCCTAGAGAGTACAGTACAGCACTTCCCATTGTAAAATTAAAACACAGTATGGTCTTTTGTAGGCTTAAGTCATGGGTGGACAACTACAGCCCATTTATGACCTGTGGATGTCAACTCCCAGAATTCTTGAGCCAGCCAGGGATTCTGGGAGTTGAAATACACAGGTCGTAAAGGGGCCATAGTTGTCCACCCCTGACTTAAGGTAAAAAAGGAATGCAGAGCTCAGTTTTACGAAGAAAATACTTCACTTGTAGTTCCTGCAGGACAGACATCTCACTTTATGGATGAAACTCTCTGTTCCACTGAAGAGAAGGGCAAAGTGCTGTCCACCCATGTCAGGTCTTTTACCATGTTGGCCAATCATTCATGTCCACAAACAGCTCCTGGGATTAGGGTTTAACCAGCCTCCCACATTCTCCTTTGACTCCCTTGGCCCCTTTCTCTCTTTAAGGGATAAGAGAGTGGTTTAGCAAGAGAAGCCTTCCAGTCCCGCCGCTGGTGCTTAAAGGCAACTCTTTCCTTTTGGCTGGCAAAGAGAATCGTTTGGAGCTGTTTGTGCTTTTTGACAGCTGTAACCAATGGGAGTAAAAAAAAAAAGAATGCCATGCCCTGCAGTTCTGTTGCTTGGAACAAATAGTGATTCACGACAACAAAATCTGTACAAGTCATGAGAAGAATTCGCTTGGAAATGGTGCAAGGTTTGTTTACTTAAAAAACAGACATTGCTTGTCGTAAGGGAAATGGAAACCGCACATGAAAAGCAGATGATGGATGCCAATGGATATGTTTGCTTTTTAAAGCTCCCGTGCCCATTTTGAGCACTAAAGAATGCTGATTTTTCAATAGATGAATTGTTTTCTTTTTTTTTTAAAAAAAAGGAAGTTTATTTCCTGGTTTGTCTTCCAGTTGCAACAGTGGCCCTGTTTTGGACGGATGAGTTTTGTATGAATTTTGCTTCTTTCACATATTAATTCTGTTCAGCAAAGACACCTACGTTATGAGTTGTGGCCCATGTATGAATCACAAGTGGCTCAACAGGTGCTCTAACCATTGGTGGCTGATCTTTTATGATCTTACCCGGAAGGGACTGGAATGTTCTGGTAAAACACGTGCTTTTCGAGTCAAAGGCCTCCCCCCTCTTTAAAGATTTATCTAGGCAGGGTGGGGGAAAAAAGAGACTCGGGACCTGCTCTCATCACACTAGAAACACCACAGATTGTAGGCAGGCCTCACAATAAATGGTGGTGTCCAAGTACTCCAAAGACATATGCAGTCAACATCTTTTGGGGGGGGAGGTTTCTTAGAGAGACCCAATAGGCAAAATAAGTGCCTTAGATTGCTGCTGCTGCTGCTGCCAGGTGAACTGGTAATTGTCAGACTTGGAACAGAGCAACTTCCTGTATTTCTACTGCATAAGACCATAGAGAGGAAGATAGGCCTTGTTTTTGACTTTGCATTCGAGAAATCAGGGTGAATAGTGAAAGAGCTCATTATCTAATGTGACATCTTGAACAATCATTTTTATGAAGTGAAGCATCAAGTAATTACCTCCACCCATCATATGTAATCCCCTGGATTTGCGTAGCCTACTAATCCTTAGCGTGGGTTGAATTTGACTGAATGAATTGTGGCTTACTGCAGCTTAGAGTGATATGAATAGAGTCATAAAACTGGCCTCCTTGGGGAAAAAAACATGAAAAAAGGATAGCACCTACCCTAGAAGAGTATTTTGAAGCTACAACTGGGACAGAATGCAGCCATGTGGACCGTTCTTGGGGCCTCTTGGGTGGCACATGTAACATGGTTGTGGTGTAAGCTGCACTGGTTGCCAATGTGCTTCTGGGTTGAATTTGAGGTGTAGGTCCATAAAGTTCGAGGTGTAGGTCCTTTAAAGTCCTTTATGGCATTGATCCAAGTTACTTGAGGAACTGTCTCACCCCAATGTGACTGGCCTGCACACCCATGCCAGCAGAAGGGGGGGGCGGGAATGCTGTGGACCCTGTTGGTCAAGGAATTCCCGCTGGAAGGGTCCAGGAGAAGAGGCTTTTCTATTGTGGATGTGGTGTCCTGCTCACTCACACCCCCATATAACGGTGGTTTAGTGGGTTTATTAATATTCCCCAGCAATTCCCTTTACCCAAACCCCAGAAATGTCCCAATTAAGTCCAGCTAAAAGCAGACTGATGCTAGTCCACAGAGCAATTGCCAATGAGTCCACAAGGCACTAGAAAGTTTTCCAAACAAGATAAAACCACCAGGCCAAATCCACAAAACAAGAGGGTTCTCAAGGCAAGAAAAGTCCAGAGTTCACAAGGCACGATCCAAGTCGAGGCACAGTGTCAAATCAAAGCAAGGCAAGAATCACAATGACCAGGAAACACGTGGCTAGGAAATGAACATGTTTCCTGCATCGCCTCTGTTGTGCTAAATTGTTATGGGAGTTTCCCGATACTCCCGTGTAACACCTCTTCTCCGTGAGCTGCATTGGCTTCCGGTTGCCCTCCGGGTGAGATTCAAGGTGCTGGTAATGACCTATAAAGCTCTAAATGGCTTGGGTCCGGATTATCTAAGGGAACACCTGCTGCCGGCATCAACTTCCCATTGTCCTGTGCGCTCCCACAGGGAGGGCCTTCTCAGGGTGCCGTCGGTTAAGGAGTGCCGTCGGGTGATCCCCAGGGGGAGGGCATTCTCTGTGGGCGCGCCTGCCCTTTGGAATGATTTACCGGTGGAACTTCGGACCGCCCCCGATCTGCGTTCATTTTGCCTGGACCTGAAAACCTGGTTTTTTGATCTATCAGGCCTGGACTGAAGGGGTTTTAGCTTTTAATATTGTTTTAATTGTTGGGCTTAAGTAATTTAATCTATTTTAATTTTATACTATTTTTATATTGTATTTTATGCTGCCCTGTAAACCGCCCTGAGTCCTTTGGGAATAGGGCGGTATAAAAATTTAATTAAATAAATAAATAAGTAATTGGGCTGACCTTAGCTGTCTTTTCTCTGAACTATGTGTTCTCAGATCAGGTGCAGAAGGCAGTTCTTCATCAGTGACCAGCTGCAGCTGCGTACTTCCCACCTCCCTCCCCTCTCCACCCCTCAAGCCTCAGGGCTGTCCTGCTGCAACTGTGCTTCAGCCAAATCACTCTCCGATGGCTGCTTGGAGCTATTGACCAACTCCCCTCTAGACATGCCTAGAACTGGTTCATCCTCCTCTGAGTTAACATCTGGAGAGGAATCTGGGAAAGCGTCTGCGGGAATCATCACAGTGGATCCTATCATGTGGAACATTGTGTCCCTTGAAGTGAGATCTTAGCCTTCTGTAGGGACCTTAAAACCCAAGTGTGCCAATTGGCTTGGGATTCTGATGGGGGTGCATCACTCTAGAGATGGTTAATGGATTGAGATAAGACTCCGCCTCCAAGATTTGTACCTTGCTCCCTTCCTTGCCATCTTTGTTCACGTTAATTTTAATGATAATATTTATCATCTTAATAATTATATGTCTTGTTCTTACTTGGTTGTAAGCCAGCTAGAGTTGCATCTAGGCGAGGCTGGCGGCATATACATTTAATAATAAATAAAATAATTTTTTTTTTAAAAAAATCACAAGTTGTTTTGTAAATGGCTGAGACGGCCCCTTCCTGGAACAAGGACCTTGTTCAAGAAAGCTTTTCAGCTTGCTGGAGCTAGAATCTCATTCAAATGTGAGAATTTAGTAAGAAGGTACCAGGTGGAAGGCAAAACATGGGTGGCTATGATGTGCAAAAGAAAGAGCAGGGTGCCAGCTGACTCAGGGCTGCATAGGACAGATTGGATGGAAGCAGGGTTGAATGATAAAAAGAAATTACAAATGTAACACATCCGTATGCAATTTGTATTGGATCAGATACTACATACTTACGCTCCTGAGGCTACAATCTCACACTGTTGTACATTACCTTTCATGCTGAGAGAGGGGAAAAACTGCATTATTTTTTAAATGAGTGTCTTCTCGACTCAAGCATTACTGACTCAACGGAAGCACGAAAATCTCAGCCCAATTTTATGTGCTGCATGTACACCTTTTTCCTGGGTTTAGAGCTTTTTGTGTAGGTGAGGTGTTTGGGGGAACAGCTTTTTTTTCTTTTCTGATTTATAGCACAGCAGAAAGGGCATGCGGATTGTACTGAGTTTGATATATATCTGCTAATTAATAAATTCAGACTTTGCTGGCCTAGGGATGTCTGCATAATAAAAAGAATGCACCAAAAGAGAAATTATTGATGGAGAATAAAATGTGGCTTTTTCACTTTTCTTTCTTGACGCCTTCTTTCCAGCTGTATTAAATGGAACATATTTTGCCTCTGCTTGATATGATGTTTGATAATTATCAATCAATCTGAGAAGAGAGTGGTTTAATGCAAAAATCAGATCGTACTATGCAAGGGGAAGGAGTGATTTTCCCCATACACAAAATCCTCAGCTACAACCATTCATTTAGCGACTGTTCAAAATTAGGATGGCATGGAAAAAAAGTGACTTACCTGTCATTTATGTGTGAAGTCCTCACACCTCTGACTTTCAGCGTCCCCACTGTCATGTGATTGCAATTTGGGAGCTTGGCAACCGGCATGTGTTTACCATAATTGCAGCAACCACGTGATTGCCATTTGCCAACCTTCCCATCCAGCTTCCAACAAACAAACTCAATGGGGGAAGCTAGATTCGCTTAACAACCATGTGACTCGCTTAATGACCAAAATGTTGTAAAATCGGGCACAGTCACATGATGACTATCTGTAATGCTAAGTGACAGAAGTTTCAGCCATAACTGTGGGTGTACGTTGAGGGCTACCTTTCAGGTTCCTAGAATGAAAAACATCTTTGTGAATTCTGTCTCTAAATGACAGATTGCTTACTCTAGTCACTTTTTCAGCCTTCTCAAGATGACCTGATTTACTTCTTCTGCTTATAAAAACAAGCATCTTCTAGAACAGAGGTCCCCAATCTTCTGGGCACCAGGGACCGGTTCTGTGGAGAAAGGTTTTTCCATGGACCGGGGAGTGCGTGGTTTTGTGTGTTACCTGCATCCCACGGATGGGGCTTTGCTTGTTTGTGCAGACTAATTGCTGGCGTGCCACGGCCTGGTACCAGTCCATGGACCAGGGGTTGGGGGCCCCTGTTTTAGAAGAAAGGACAGACTGAGTGATAGAAATATGGGTCATTGTAAATAATTACTCATTAAGAGATCTATAGAAACTCTCGGCATACACAAGAGTCCTGTGAAGTTAGATTTAGCGAGGAGGACAGTCCAATACCCGAATTATTATTTTTCTTCTCTGGTTTGATTGTGTACAGTTTTTGTTGCAATCCATTGCCTTGCCTTATACTCTAAAATCTTTGATAAGCACCATTGAACAGATTACATTGGAAAGCACAGCCAGGTTCTTTTATATGAAATATTACACATTTTACCCACATCTGTAAATAATGCTAATTCCTATAGTCTGGTGAGCCACATAATCAGTGGCCGCCAAGGTGATGTTAGCTGTTTTAACGAAATGTAAACATCTGTAGAAAACATTTTCACTTGAGAAATTCACTGTGTGAATCACCGTAGAGGGGAATTGTCTCTCAGGGAAGAAAAGTTTGGGAAGGATGCCAGGAATGAGGGCTATAGCTCTTAACATGCTGAATGAATCAAATTTCTGGGAGAATGAAGCTTATTTAAGAAGTATTTATATTATTAGTTGATAAAATTTAGCCGCTAGGTAGATGATATGACTGCTTCAGTGATGCTAGAATTCACTAGGATGCTTTAATGTAGATTCCTTATTCCTCTCTAACCTGGATTCTTTTAGACCAGCAGTCTCCAACCTTTCTGGCATCAGGGACTGGTTTTGGAAGAAAATTTGTCTTTCAAAGACCGGGGTGGGGTAGGGATGTTTTCACATGCAACCTAGATCCCTTGCATGAAGCTTCACTCATTCACCTGCCACTCGCGCGGCCCGGTTCCTAACAGGCCACAAACTAGTACTGGTTTGTGGCCTGAGGTTTGGGGTCCTCTGTTCTAGACACTTTGGCTTATGGGCCGTACTCCCAATATCAATGAACATGGATAATAACGGGGTTATATTATAGATAATGTAGACAAGAAGAATTAGATGGAGCTAAAATGTAAAGGACTAGCTATTGGCATAGAACAGAACAGAATAGAATAACAGAGTTGGAAGAGACCTTGGAGGTCTTCTAGTCCAACCTCCTACTGAGGCAGCAAACCCTATACCATTTCAAATAAATGGTTGTCCAATCTCTTCTTAAAAACTCATTGTTGGAGCATTCACAACTGGAGGCAAGTTGTTCCAGTGATTAATTGTTCTAACTGTCAGGAAATTTCTTCTTAATTCTAGGTTGCTTTTCTCATTTCCATCCATTAATTTTGTCCTGCCTTCAGGTGCTTTGGAGAAGAGCTTGACTCCCTCTTCTTTGTGGCAACCCCTGAAATATTGGAACACTGCTATCATGTCACCCCTGGTCCTTCTTTTCATTAAATAGACATACCCAATTCCAGCAATTGTTCTTTAAATGTTTTAGCTGTCAGGTTTCCGACGTATGGGCTTTTCAAGTGACTCTGAGGCATTGTTTACCTTAAAAGTCCTTTATTAGCCTAATATACTGGCAAATGCTTGCTCGAAAGAAGCTGGAATCTGAAATCTCCACCCCTTGCACAATATATTAAAACACAATTCTCCACCTTTCTAATTTTGTCATCAATCATATTCTCAATTTGCCATCAAATTTGGAAAACTCAACAGTGGCCACAGGATTGGAAAATATCAGTTTACCTTCCAGTTCCAAAGAAAGACAGTGCCAAAGAATGTTCAAACTATCGCACCATTGCACTCATTTCACATGCTAGTAACGTTATGCTTAAAATCCTACAAGCTAGACTCCAGCAGTATGTGGATTGAGAACTATCAGAAGTACAGGCAGGATTTCGAAGAGGCAGAGGAACTAGAGATCAAATTGCCAACATACGCTGGATCGTGGAGAAAGCTAGGGAATTCCAGAAAAACATCTACTTCTGCTTCTTTGACTATGCTAAAGCATTTGATTGTGTGGATCACAACAAACTGTGGCAAGTTCTTAAAGAGATTGGAGTACCAGACCATCTTATTTGTCTCTTGAGAAACCTATATGCGGGTCAAGAAGCAACTGAGAATTGGACACGGAACCACTGATTGGTTCAAAATTGGGAAAGGAGTATGGCAAGGCTGTATACTGTCACCCTGCCTGTTTAACTTATATGCAGAGCACATCATGAGAAAGGCAGGGCTAGATGAATCAAAAGTTGGAATTAAGATTGCCGGGAGAAATATCATCAACCTAAGATATGCAGATGATACCACTCTAATGGGAGAAAGTGAAGAGGAACTAAAGAGCCTCTTGTTGCGAGTGAAGAAGGAGAGCGCAAAAGTTGGGTTGAAACTAAACACTAAGAAAACCAAGATCATGGCATCCGGCCCTCTCAATTCCTGGCAAATAGATGGGGAAGAAATGGAGGTAGTGACAGATTTTATTTTCCTGGGTTCCAAGATCACCGCAGACGGGGACTGCAGCCAAGAAATTAAAAGACGCTTGCTCCTGGGGAGGAAAGCCATGGCAAATCTAGACAGCACACTAAAAAGCAGAGACATCACCCTGTCAACAAAAGTGCGTATAGTCAAGGCGATGGTCTTCCCAGTTGCAATGTATGGCTGTGAAAGCTGGACCATAAGAAAGGCTGAGCGCCAAAGAATTGAGGCCTTTGAACTATGGTGCTGGAGAAGACTCCTGCGAGTCCCTTGGACTGCAAGGCGATCAAACCGGTCAGTCCTAGAGGAGATCAACCCTGACTGCTCTTTAGAAGGCCAGATCCTGAAGCTAAAACTCAAATACTTTGGCCACCTAATGAGAAGGAAGGACTCACTGGAAAAGAGCCTAATGCTGGGAAAGATTGAGGGCAATAGAAGAAGGGGACGACAGAGAATGAGGTGGCTGGATGGAGTCACTGAAGCAGTAGGCGTGAGCTTAGATGGACTCCAGAAGATGGTAGAGGACAGGAAGGCCTGGAGGAACGTTGTCCATAGGGTTGCGATGGGTCGGACACGACTTCGCAACTAACAACAACAAGGACAACCTGATCTGGACTGTAAAAGCCCAACTGACCACTAAGTGCCAACAAAGAAATACTATAGCAAAAACTCTTGATTTTTCTTTTGCAGCCTAGATCTAGAAACCTTAATGCAAGAAAACACCTTGCCCTGTTCCAGAAAGCTGTCAGCACCATGTGTATTTATTGATTCAACTGTCACAATCAGGTTGTGCCCATTTCAAATATATAATGGCAAAATTTACACACAACCATTGATGTACTTTTAGCTGCACATTTGGTATGGTTAATGTATTTCGATGAGGCCATAAAATGAAGAAAGTAAGAGGAGAGGAAGCTCACGGTTGATTACCTCTTTTTAAATTACCAGGTTGCCCCATCAGTGTGAAGCTTCCTTTCCAACAATACTTGTTTCTTGCAGTTATAGCAATTTTCTCCCACCTTCTGTTTAAACAGATATATTAAATTGTAACTGCAAATTAAGCTGTAAACAAATAGCCAGGGTCATGAAAACCAGGAAAATGTTTTGGTTGGTTTATTATAAGGTATCACTCTAGAAAGAGTACAGAGAAGAGCAACAAAGATGATCAGGGGACTGGAGGCTAAAACATATAAGGAACAGTTGCTGGAATTGGGAATGTCTAGTTTAATGAAGAGAAGGATGAGGGGGGACATGATAGCAGTGTTCCAATATCTCAGGGGTTGCCACAAAGGAGTCAAGCTATTCTCCAAAGCACCTGAAAGCAGGACATGACGCAACAGATGGAAACTAGTCAAGGAGAGAAGCAACCTAGATCTAAGGAGAAATTTCCTGACAGTTAGAACAATTAATCAGTGGAACAACCTGCCTCCAGAAGCCATTTGTCCGAAATGGTATAGGGTTTCCTGTGTAAACGGGGTTGACTAGATGACCTCCAAGGTCCCTTCCTCCTCCTCCTCCTCCTTATTATTATTATTATTATTATTATTATTATTATTATTATTATTATTATTATTATTATTATTATTTACACAACACTCATCTTTTTAATGTCACTCAATTCATTGATACGCTATACAGTGTCCAGAATTATTTAAATAAAAAGATTATAAAACAAGAAGTACAAACTAGAAAGAAAAACAGTGATCTTTTACATGTGGACTCACAACTGTAAAATCCCTGCTGTAGGGACCCTGCATCCCACGTGGAGCTGGATGTTTGAGGCTCTTTCAGAAGAAAACAGGGCGAGTGTTGCTCGGTTCCCTGGAGGGGGAAGATGCTGTTCCAGGGGGCAGATGTTGTATCAGAGAAGGTGCATTTCCTGGATCACATCAGATCACCTTACTTAATAGATGGGACCTGGAACAGGCCAACTCTGAACTGATGGAGAATTGGAAAATCGATACCTCCCTGGTTCTTAGCAATTCATGGAGCAGTTTCATCTGATTTAAATATTTAAAATGTGGTTAGGGTTTTGTTTTGGGAAAGATAAAGCATAGTCTTTTGATATGTCGAAGTGCTGCCTTCTTTAATTTTGCTGTCTTTAATTTTATTGGGTCATTTGTTCACAGTATGTCAAACACCACTCCCTCCCACACACATTAAACAAACCTCATATATTAAACCAATGAGCTCAGGAACAATCTCTGAATTTCTTAGACTGTAAACGGAACTATTTTAATTTGCATTTTTTTCTGGAGCTCCACAAAAGGAAAAAATGTCTAGAATGATAAGCAGGCGATCCAATTCCAAAGTTTTAGATTAACGTTGGCCAAGATGAACAAGAAAATTGCTTATTTGTCAAGACGTTTTGTGGGGTTTTATTTATTTATGGTACATTGCTTAAAATGCCTTTTCTATTATAAGGAATCAGTTGTTTGCAGTAATCGGGCCCAATCTAGTGAAAACAATCTGTAACAAAGTGGAATTTCTAAATATAAAAAATGCTTTTAATGTAACTCTCATAGAAAGTAATAGGTTCACTTCTAGGAATTAGAGTGGAATTTCTAAATATAAAAAATGCTTTGGGTGTAACTCATAGAAAGTAATAGGTTCACTTCTAGGAATTATTAGAATACGTTAATTACATTTTACCATAAGGATAGAGGCTGTGTTTCTTTCATCTCACCTCTTCACAGTAATTATAGCCAAGAGAAAAATTGCAGCAAAGAGTAAACTATTTTTACCATCATACCTTATATTTCTGTCCATTCTGTTGAGTCAAATCATTTTAACAAAGAGATCAGATTTGCATATCACATTAAACTGTTTTTTGTTAGCCTTCCAAGGTAGTCCAGACAAGCATCACAGCCAGGATTATTAGCTCTATCTTTCTCATAGTTACAGTATATTAACAGAATTTTGCAAGCCTGAAAGTACTCCTTCTGACTTTCACTTTCACTCTCCCAAAAACTAGGGGAGGGGCCCACTGAGCCACTTTCGCCACCCCTCCTTCTTCAGTGTCAGATTTCATTATTAGACTGTTGCCTTCCTTGTTTCTCCCAAGGTTGTTCCCACATACCGTTAAGTTTCTTTACCTGCAGCTTAAGACCCAATGAAAGCCACTAAACGGCAATGTGCAGCTTTCTTTTGTTCAAGGGTCTCCGTAAGTGTGTAAGGTGCCTAGTCCTTATTTTGATATTATAGACCTTTAAGGGGCTTCTTTACACCCCCCCCCCGCTCCACTTTCTTCTCAAAAAATGTAAAAAAGGGTTTGTGTGAACCTTCTCGCTTCACCTAATCCAGATGGGCTCTTGGCTAAATTACAAACCAAGCAAAACATATTATAGCTTAGTTTGTCCTAGACCAGGGTTTCTTTCACACCAGTGCCAGGGATGTCCTTGAACGAAATATTCAGAAACTTTTAAGGAAACAGGCATTTCTGGCCGTTAATGTTGGGACTGCGTCATAAATAGCTTTTGAGGGTCTGCCTTAACTTTGAATGGTCACTAAGTGATTGGTCACAAGTTGAGGATTACCTACTTCAAGAGGCTCAGGCTGGCTCTTTCCAGCTTCAGTGGGGCTTTACGGGGAAGCAAAGAGAATGCATAACCAGACTCTCCAGATTCTGTTTCTGTATCTCAGTACAGTTCAGCTTTCCTGCAGAGGCAAGCTTCTTTATCTGGTTACCCTGTAGTTGACACTCAGTGTGACTTTTGGGATTCAGAAATATGGCTGGTTGTATCACTACTACCCCTCAAAGGCCTGTATTGAAAAAAAATGCTCTCACACAGGTTTCTTAGTGTGGGATAGCCCAGTTTTTATAATCATGAAAAAGTTATTATGCATCAAAAACAGTATGGCAGAATTATCAGAATCCAGAAAATTTATTACAGCCTTCGAGTCATATGATTGGAGTATCTTAAAATATGTACCATGAGGGGAGTGAATAAAATCTCTAGGCTGGCAATGTTATGCTAATACTTCCATCAAGTCATGTTTCACCATTTATAGGGCACAAATTATTCTATTCAGTCCATGTATTGTATGTGGTTTAAAACAAACATTTCCTTGGAATGTCAGACAAAACAGTAATATGTGGCTTTTACTTGACAATAAAGTTGAGTAGTACCTCAAGTTGGGACTTGGAATTGTTTGGGTTTTTTTGTTGGCAGAAGCTTCATTTTACTCTGGATGTACAAAGTTCGTTAGAATAACAAACCTGGGAGCAGAAATAGGTCTTGACTCCTGCTGCAAAGAAATGGCTGTATTGGGGCACAGGGAGATCTAAGCCCCAGGCTTCAAATGCTAAACTGCAACTTTCATAAAAAACCATCTAGTATGGGGATGCATGAAAATGATGTGTACTATAAGAAGCAGAGCATGTGAAATCAAGATTATGAGCTGTTTATGATGATCAAACAAAAATACTTTCTCTAACATAGCATAGTTTTAACAGTGGATTTCAATTCCACAAGCTGCTGGAAAGTTACTCACTTCTCTGTCATTTAGGCGTGTAGTATTAAAAATCTTTGGATTAAATCTTTTTTTATGTACAACAGTAGAAATGCTGTATTTTTCTACAGTTCCTATATACTTCAGATTCCTGATTCCTAAACATTCATGCATTTTCATGATTTCTCTTGCCATTATTACACAGCAGGGAAATTTTTTTTGAAGAGAAAATGTATATCACACAAGTGTTAAAGGCATGTACACATGCACACTCTTCTGCTGGTTATTATTTTGCCACATTTTGGGTTTTTATTTTTATAACCCAAACTGCTGCATTGAGTGTTTTGTTTTGTTTTGACCTCTTCACATGCTAGAACCAGCTACATCACATAACAAAAAGAGGAAGGGAAGTCTGGTCTGAGTGTTTAGTTAATTCCTGTATCATGCCAATAGAATCTTATTAAACCACATTGGAGCTAAAATAATCTGTTTTTTAAAGGACACTTTGATCTAAAAGGATGTGGGCTTCAATTAAGAATAAATTTGCATTTCAGATTGCTAATCTACATGGTCATGCCTTTTTCCTAGAGTTTGAAATCTAATATTAAGAACACATAATGCAAAATGTCACTGACTGGAGGTGATAGGAGCTTCCGGCAACAATAGCATAATATTAATTTACACCCAAGTTATTTAAGAGGAAGTACTTTTATTAATCCTACTAGGACTGGACCAAGATCTATATAAATCCAAACCTGTGAATTTAACTATAACTACAAATGTTGTTTTGTAGATGTCAGTTACGTTTTCTAGCACTAACTTCAGCAAGATTAAGATTGCATCATTTTTGTACCGCAGAACAGGAAAGTATGAATCGGGTTCTGATTTTAGAAAAAAATACAGTAGGTTATTCATTGCATTCCAGACAACAAGTCAGGAGTAAACATTCAGCTCTGGAAGGCAAATAATATACAAGAATCAATATGTTACATTTACAAAGCTGTTTGATAAAACAGTACATTTTTCCAGATTAAGTATGTAAAAAGGTATAAGTTGGTTTCACAATGACTTTTAGTATGATACTAAAATACACCGGTATTAAATCAAAAATATATATTATTTACATGTACATAGTATAAACCTTAAATAGAAGAATGTCCCTACTGTAGGAAGTTTTAAGAGAAAACTGAGATTGGCCACTGTATAGTGTAATAAAACCATTTGGTCTTCACATTATGAAACTGCAGTAGTGTGACTAGTGTTCCTTTAGCTATTTTACAGATTACACATCAAATTAAAACTTTTCCTTAAGAAGTGGCTTTAATTCCACTGTACTTTAGTTTATTTAAGCCCACTCCAAGCAGCTCAGGACATTCAACTTGCTCTTGTGCAATTTCATTGCATTTCCACATCAGGCTGTAATTCATCTCTTCTGAGATCACACTATCATGCTTGTATTCTGGATGGTTTGCAACAAATTCTCGCATCCATCTGGCAGCTGTCATTAATTCGCCTAAGGGAGAAGTCATAGGGTATGCATTAATTCTTTTCATTACCCCTGCCCCCATATGAAAATATAACTTTCCATTTACTTTCTTTTAATTTTAGCCTTCCTTAAAAGGTCACCTTAAATTTCCATATTACATACAAATAGTATTCAAGAGTACTATTTGTACAAAGAGCTAAGAGTAAAGCATTAGTTTATTGTACTATATATATACTGTAAACTCAATGAATTCAGTAAGTTTTCCACCACAGATCTGTCAATGAAAACAATAACAAATAATTCTGAGTATTACCTATACTGGGAAGAAACAGTCTGTTAAAAGGTATTATTTTTGTAAAAAATAATAAATTAGTGGACAAAAAATGGAATAAGGGGCAACATAATAAAATAATGGACAAAATGTCAATAAAGTTATCATTAGCCTTTTAGGGGAAAATCAAGTATTTATTTGTAAATAGGAGCAAGAGATGGAATAAATTAAACCGTAAATACATAAACTCCAGGCTTAGGGCTTTAGGTATTATATACCTAGAGCACCATTTTTTTTCCTACTTGACAACCCATATACAGGTCATCCCTGACTTATGAACACAATTGAGCCCAACATTTCTGTTGCTAAGCGAAACAGTTGTTAAGTGAATTTTGCCCCATTTTATGCCCTCTCTTGTCACAATTTTGAATCACAGCAGCTATTAAATTATTAACACGGCTGTTAAGTGAATCTGGCTTCCCTGTTAATTTTGCTTGTCAGAAGTTCGTAAAAAGTGATCACACCACCCTGGGACATCATAAATATGAACCATTTACCAAGCAGTTAAATTTTGACCACGTGACCATGGGGATGCTGCAACGGTCACAGGTGTGTGAAAAACGGTCATAAGTCTCTTTTTTTCAGGGCCGTTGTAACTTCAAATGATCACTAAACGAATGGTTGCAAGTCGAGGACTCCCTATATAACATCCAATGTCTATTCATACCTGATGCTCTCTTTTTTATTAGTTTCAGATAGTTTAGAATGCTGCATCTTGTATCCACGTCCACTTCCATATTTTCAAGGTAAGAGTTCAAAATTGGAATTAATCCTGGAAATACTCCTTCCTAGAAAAGTTAAACCACTGTTGAAATAATAATGCTAAAAATATTTATTTTTCCACTCCAATATTATAACTCTCGTTTTGATATTGGCACAAGGGTGCCCTCTAAAGGATATGATAAAACTGACGCCTATCAGTAGGCCTATAAAAGAGGTTATGCTTTTCATTGCATGTGTATTTTAAATAATGATTTCTCTATACAATACTTAAATACTATGCTATAATTGGAGAAATATAATCAGTGTCTTTTTTTACTGAACAGCAGTGATAGCAGGGTGCAGGGAAGCTTAGGTCAGCCACTGGGTAATTTTCTGGCTGGCTACTGGGCATCAGAAAGGAAGCAAAGCAACAACTAGTCTCTTAAGAGAATCTGCTTTTCACTTATTCTCATTGTATAAAATAAGTGAGAATAGTATTAAACAGGAAGGTACAAGAAGAGGGAACATTTACATAACAATTTTCTAACCTGCACCTCAAATGCCCTCTGGGTGAGATTCAAGGTGCTGGTGATGACCTATAAAGCCCTAAATGGCATTGGCCTGGATTATCTGAGGGAGCACCTGCTGCCAGCATCAATTTCCCATCGTCCTGTGCACTCCCACAGGGAGGGCCTCCTCAGGGTACCGCCGGTCAAGGATTGCCGACGGGCGATCCCCAGGGGGAAGGCGTTCTCTGTGGGCGCGCCTGCCCTATGGAATCAACTGCCAACGGAACTCCGGACTGCCCCCGACCTTCGTTCATTTCGCCGGGACCTAAAAACCTGGCTCTTTGAGCTATCTGGTCTGGATTGAGGGGTTTTAATGTTTTTAAATTGTGATTTTAATTTTTTGGGGGCTAGACTTAATTTTATTTTATTTTAATTTTATATTGTATTGTTTTTAAATTTTGCCTTGTAAACCGCCCTGAGTCCTTCGGGAGTAGGGCGGTATATAAACCGAATAAATAAATAAATAATCACTGTCAATCATCTCTGCAAAACACTAGGAATATGCTCTATAAGTCAATACCTTGTTCAAGCAGGTAATAAGTCATCAGAGTAATTAGGCAGCTTTTAAATTTATATACAATAATAAACCAAAGAGAACTGGAATTCAGAATATTCAGCATAAAGACCTGTTCAAAGCAGAAACTGAGCACGTTTAATTTCTGTTCAGATCTATTTGTTTTTTAACCTCTTATGCTGGTATAGAATTTGGACAGATTTTCTGCAGGCCTGATAATTTAAAGGAAATAGAGAACTGCCTGTTGGGATCAGTCCAGTAATTTGTGATTGGAGGAGAGATTAGGTCCATCTTCCAAGAAAGAGCATTCCTGTTCAACTGTTTCAATTTTAGTGTCTGAACATAGGCACATGTGCTCTTGGTAGGGCATATTGTATCTCCCTATCAGCAACAAAGTGGAATATCGGGGTAAGTACGCCTTATGTGAAAAGCACCTGAATATTACAAAAATGTTAGGAAATGGCGAAAGGTGAATAATGAGATTACTGTAGCCGAAGTCTGAAATGTAAAACCAGTCCCTTTTGTATATTAAAATCTAAAATTCTCTGCTAGATTTCACTTCAAGCTTTATTGAGGTCCAGCATAGCTAACAACTGAGGGCAGTTAAACTGTTGCTATTTTTTTATTTGGAATATTTCCTACGTACAATGGTTCTTAACATTTTGTGAACCTTTATGAATTTTCGATATTTCTTCATAAATATGACCTAAAACATGATCCGTTCCCCACATAAGTCCGAGAACTAGATAAAAACCCCAGTTAAACAAAAACATTATACTTGTTCATTTATTTCTGAGGAAAATGAGCCAAAGCTACATATTTGTGTGGGGATAGTATGGCATCTCTAGAATTAATAGTTCATTTGAAGGGGAAATCAGAGCCAGATGTTTTTAATCAGATGTCAGTGTGGGAAGTCCTGCCGTTATTTCAAGAATAAAATTCTTGAATTTTAAAATCTGATCTTCACAATAAAAGTTTGTGGGAAGTATGACATGGCTGGAACAAAGGAGATTTTTGAGGTCCTCTGATAATACCATGTCTCCCCAAAAGTCAGACCTACCCCGAAAATAAGCCCTAGCTTGATTTTTGAGGGTGGGCCTAATATAAGCCCTACCCCAAAAATAAGCCCTAGTTTGGGAGCGAGGCACATACCCAAAAATCAAGCTAGGGCAGGAGTGGTGGAGCCGCCTCACATGCCCCGCATCCGCTTACCTTAGGACTGCTGCAGCTAGGACCCCCACACCCCAATACCTGTCACGCTGCTGCCTGAGTTCTCCTGTGGCCACTTGCAACCGCAAGGCATGTGGCACATCACACTGCTGCAGCCACTTGGTGTGGTGAGCAGTGCAGCCTCCTGTGAGCGGTTTGCAGCGGTGCAATGAGCCTCCTGGTGGCAGCAGTGCAACAAGCCTTGTGGCATGAACGGTACAATGAGCTTCAGGGCCTGATGCGCCACATGGCAGGCAGCTACTCATGTGGCAGCAAGACGGGTCAGGGTGTGGGAGGCCTGGCTGTGGCGGTCCTGAGGTAAGACATCGCCCCCAAAATAAGACCTGGTGCCTCTTTTGAAGGCAATAAATAAAATAAGACTGGATCTTATTTTCGGGGAAACACGGTAGTTGTGAATGATCACCAGTCTGAAAGTTTACAAAACTATTTGTAATAGTTGAAAATTCAAAAGGGTTCACAAACTTTGTAGTTGGTTTTCTGTGTGTTTTTTTTTCTAGTTCATTTGTATTCTTTTTTTCTCAACAATTTCCTTTTTATATCCAGACTTCATAAACTTAAAAGAATGTGTAAGTATATACAGCGGTATTGCCACCCTCTAGGTGCCAGAGTAGTCTTTTAAAATTATTTCTTCCTGCCTCACATCATTTCTGAAATTAACATGTTAAAATAATAATTAGTTCAAGATGTCTTAAAGGCCAAATCAAGAGAACTAATTTTCTTTTGTTATCCTCAGCTAAGGGAAGATCAGAATCAGAATTTCTATTTGCTTGCTTTAGATCACAACCCTGGTTCTTAATCTAACTCTTCATCAAATCAATAAAATATGACAAACTGCATGAATAGTTGACCTTACCTTTCCATTAATTATTGTATCTATGCTCATTAATGTATATTCTTCTACATCTGTTTCTGTACCATTTTGAGTTGCACCACATCCATCCACTACTGCATTGCCACCTTTAAAAAAAGAATTAGGTTGAGTGAAGGATTCAAAGCATCCAAAGAAACCAATTTGTTTTACATTTGTTTTATACTCAAATGTAATAAAATCAACCTGAAAATAAACAGCATACCTTTAGAAATGTCTTTTCTAAAATAAAACATGCCCTGCCGGACAGCATCTCGTTTCTGAGCTACTTTCATGTTTTCATCCACCTAAAAAAGGGGGAGAGAGGAAAATGTTACACTGGGTTTCTTGCTAAAATGGAAATAAAATAAATGTAGTTAACTTTTTAGTCAGAAGATTTTAGAAACTGCACTTTAGAATAGATTTTCACTAGTGATTATGCAACAATTTGCATAATTACTAAACATGATTATGTAAAACAATTACAAATGGAGTTCTAACCCAGTATTGGTCTTATGGAATGACTGCTATCTATCTTCAAACATGCTGTCTTATCTTGACTATGATTTTTTCATGTACCTAAACTTGAAATGATTTAGTCAACTTTCAGCTATTTCCTCACTAAATTAGGGAATAGCTGAAATGGTAACTAAGAAAATCCCATTTTATTTTATCTTAATGTACTGATATTTAAGATAAGATAAGACAACCTTGTCATTTTTTACTGCGGGAACAACGGCACACATCAAAAATAAAATTTAGTTGCCCGCTCTCAAAGTGGAACATATACATGACACACACTTAAACATACTATATACAACGTATGTATAGACCCACACCCCTACATATACATAACAAATAAATATTAAGTACTGTCCATCTTGAATATATAATGGAAAGAGGAAGCTTGAGAGTTCACAAGGTTAATGCTGTATGGAATGAAACTGTGGCTGAATCTGGATGTTCTGCTTCGGATACCACAAAGCCTCTGTTCTGTACCAGCCTGCTACCGGCCCTGCAGAAAAGTCAGGGACAACCCCTTTTACAAGAAGGCAAGAGGCTGGAATTACGCCTGCCAAATTTATTGCTACAAAAACAAATAGAACAAGACACAAACCAAGAAACAGGAGCTTTTCAAGCGGTTGCCTTCAGCAAACCAGCCCTCCCACGCATTCCCCCTTAAATACAGTTCAGGGCGTGGCTTCTCTCTGCCTCCTTCCGAGGAGCCCCATTGCCTTCCTCTGTTTACTCCTGATTGACTGCCTCCTGCGTCGGGCGTCCTTGAACAGGGCCAGCTGTGGGTCATCTTCATCCACGCTGTCAGGCTCACACAGCTGGGTCTGTGTCGTGACCAGATGAGAGGGGCCTGGCTGGGGGCTCTCATCAAGCTGTCCAATCCCCTCAGCAAGCTCTTCAACACCCCCCTCCTCCTCCTCCTCTGAGTCGTCCGACCCAACTGCCAAACCCACAGGCTGACCCTGAATCACAACAGCCTCCTCCCAGAAGGTAACAAGGAAAACAGGTCGTGAAGAGGATGAGTAGTGTCCCAGATAATCTTACGGACCCTGCTCAAGCAACGTTTCTGTGCTATGTCCTGGATGGAGGGGAGGGAACTGCCAATGATCTTTTCGGCCATCCTCACCACTCTCTGCACAGCCTTCCTGTGTGAAGCAGCGATGCTTCCAAACCAGACTGTGATGCTGTATGACAGGATGCTCTCAATCGTCCCCCCGTAGAAAGTGGTCAGAACAGGAAGGAAGATGTGCTTTTCTCAGGCGATGCAGAAAATGCAGGCGCTGCTGTGCCCGCTTCACCATTTTCTCATTGTTGAGCGACCAAGCCAGCCTATTTGTTAGCTGCACACCAGGAATTTGATGCTGGTAACCATCTCCACAGGTGAATCATTTATGCACAGAAGTGTAGCTGTGCCTGCCTTTTCTGAAATCAACAATGATCTCTTTGGTTTTTCCGGTATTTAAAATGAGGCTGTTTTCCTTATACCAGTTCACCAATCCCTCAACCTCCTTGCGGTAAGCTTCCACCTTGTCATCATGAATAAGGCCCACTACTGTTGTATCAATTTCACAATATGGTTGGTGGCAAACCTAGCACAACAGGGTGAACAGCAGCGTACTTAGGACGCAGCCCTGAGGAGAACCTGTGCTCAAAAAAGTGGTATTTGAGGTATTTGTTCCAACTGGCACATATTGGGGCCTTTTGGTAAGAAAATCAAGAAACCAGTTGCACGAAGGAGTGTTTAAGCCTAGAAGGCCCAGTTTGTCTACTAGATGCTGGGGAATGATTGTGTTAAACACCAAACTGAAGTCATCAAACAATAAACACACGTATTTCTTTCCTCTAAGTGCTTCAAGCTCAGATGGAGAACGGAATAGCATCCTCCGTAGAGCGACTTGATTGGTAGGCAAACTGAAGCGGGTCAAACACTGGCGGGAGGCTGGATATGATAATGTCTTTTACCATGGAATTTCTTAACTGTTATAGATGCTTTTGTAGGATCCAATATGGGTCGGTCACTGGAACCAGAGGCTTAGTCTTCTGAGCTTTCGGACCCATGCTGCAGCTCCATCCTCAGGGTACCATCCTCTCTACCAGAATGTGTGCTTTGGGTTATTCTATGCATATTTATGGTTGTGTGTGACTTTTTATTGTAGATTGGGGTGTTAATGGTCAGTTATTAAGTCATGGGTTGTTATTTCCTTGTGCTGTCAAATCCAAAAGCTCGGAAGACTAAACCTCTGATCCCGGAGACCAACCCAGATTGGATCCTGCAACATTATCCTGGGACATGTATATTTGCCTTCATTCATATGATGCTTTTGTTGATTGTATGGTAAAATGCTTTAAGACTACTGATTTGGCAGTACAGAAGAATAAATAAATATTACACAAACACTCTTACCTTGGACAAAGGGATGAGAAAATCCAATTTATATGAGAGAATGACTCGAGTTAATAGTACAACAAACACAACGTATGCTGAGTTTTCAAAGTCTGTTAATTGGACCTAGAAATTAAAAAGTACTTTTAGAATTGTTGAAGTATGTATATTATATATATCCCAAATATATACAGAAAGATTCCATCATAGATTCTGATTAAGATATCAGACTTAGAATATTTTGTTAAATATTATCAATATTACAGTATACCTTTTTGTGCAAGTTTTCCTAAAATAGAATTCCAGAAACCAAATAATGGTATGGTTATTCTTGTGTAGAATTCTATTGTTACATGTTCTCTTTTGAGAATTCCAATATTGCCAATTATCACCAATATTAATTTCTGATTCAGACAAAAGAATGCTTGCAGGTGTAAATCAGTATTTTAAAATATGTTATTTAAGAACTAATGCAACATTACACCGAAGAAATATAATTAAGGAATGATATGGAATTTGTGATTCTTTCTGATTTGATTACAATTTCAGTTGAAACTAAGACTATCCCAAGCTTAAAATCTATGGTAGGCAATCATTGTTTGTAGTGATGGTAAATTGCACAACTTATCAAGATACTTAAATGTGTATCACAAAAATGTCAAAATAGAAAGCATGAGCAGAAAGACACAAATGTACTAAAGCATTCATAACACAATCTGCTGAACATGTTTAGTTCTTACCTCCATTGGTCTGAACTCAACTCTCCATCCAATATCTGAATTTGGAGGAGGAGGCTTAAATCTCATAGTCTGCCAATTTGTTGACTGAATATTCTACAGGAGACAAAATAAGTATTATTAGGCTATAACTTCTACACGCTCATCACAACAAGTAAAACCTTAAAACTTGAGAATTCATGATAGAACAATAAGCTGTAAAACTGCCTCAGTTGCACTAGGGCATGAAAGAAACTTTGTACTGAAAACATTTAGAATACTATACAGTCTTTGAGTTACGACTGCTACTGGGACTGGCAAGCATTCCCAGTTTTCATTGTTAACCCAAGATGCTCAGGTTGTTAAGTGGGAAGTGGAGGGAGTCCCTGCAAAAAGGTGCAATGTAGGCCGTGCACAGATTTGGGGAGGAAGGTGCCGCAGTGTGGCACAAGCTCAGGAAGTCCAAGGGATGGAGGATGTGGGATGCGTGCCAGTGCAGGGAGGATTTACTGGAGCAACTCATACCCTTCCTGCTGGCTTCCACATTATCTTTGCTTGTGGGAAGCTGACAGGGAAGGTTGCAAGTTGTGATCATGTAATGGCCGGATGCCACAACCACCACAAACTTACTGCCAAGCACCTAAATCCTGATCATTGTGAGGGTGGTGCAACAGCCAGGAGTGGTCTTAAGTGCCACTTATTCAGTACTGTTGCAACTTTGAACAGTTGCTGAACAAGTAGTCGGTAAGTAAGGGCTACCTTTATGTAAAGAAATTCTCAGATTTTGTTTGCTTTTATTAGGTGAGATATAAATGCATACTATCTGTACTGATATAAATTGGACCATGCCAACCGTGTCTAATCAAAGGCTGAGCAGAAATAACAGGAAGATTCTGTATTTATTCACTTGTTTTTGATTTTCCACTACTGACACTTAATTAGAATTTGGTTGTCCTGGGCAGATCAGTGTTTCCAGCAAGCATACAGTTTTCATCCTTTCCCCCCCCTACACTTTCATCTGAGCCTTGGTGGAGCAGTGGGCTAATGCCTCCTTAAGTAACACCAGCTGCCTGCAATTAGTGCAGGTTCGCATCCCACCAGGCTCAAGGTTGACTCAGCCTTCCATCCTTCCGAGGTAGGTAAAATGAGGACCCAGATTGTTGGGGGCAATTAAGCTGACTTTGTAATAATGCCACTTGGGATGTGTGTGAAAGCCCTAATAAGCAGGCATATACATAGAATGAAGGCTACTGCTAAGCTTGTAAGCCGCCCTGAGTCTTCGGAGAAGGGCGGGATATAAATGGAATTAAAAAATAAAAAAAATAAAAATATGGAGTCAACTCATACTCCCTAAATTACACACTGACCTATGCTCTGAAAACTGAGTAAGTATTAAACTTTTTGTCACATTACCAATATGAATAATTTAAACTCAGAATTTTTATCTGTGTTCATATATGCAATGAAATACATACTTGGAAGTTGTCATTTAAGAAATAATGAAGAAACATATGCAGCAAATATTTGGCATAACTATGTGCTACTGTAGTTTTGATCCTTTTTATTAGAAAATAAATGGTATATTAAATAAACTATGCACTTTTAATATGAACTAGTATAACAATATAACCTCAAAATGGTCAGATTCATTTGCATCATCCAGATGTATTTTTTCTTCAAACAGTGTCAAAGGGTCACGAATAAATAAGTGAGCAATGTGTTGTGCCAAAAGATGATCAATGCCTACAAAACCAAGAAATTGAGATATCCATTGTTAAAAAGTAAACCAGTTTATTAAATATAATGTGCACATTATTTGCTTGCAGTAACTCAAAAGAGCTGAGGAGAGATGAAACAGTCACCACAAATACATGAATGAAATATTTTGAGTTTGATAGGAAATATGATAGCTGATTCATTCTTTCAGTCAAGAATGAAACTGCTTCCAAGATGAGGGATCACTGCAGAAAATTAACAACTACATCTAATGCTGCTTTGTGTTATACTTCAAGAACAGCTTGTTTAAATTAATCACAAGTAGTCCTTAAGGATTGTGTCCGATTAAGGGGAAAAAAACAAGACAAAGGCATGGAGCCTCATTGTCACACTGATTTAAATACTTACCCTCTTTTACTAGATGCTCATAGATTTCTTTATCTATTGTCAAATCAATGTCATTGTACTTTTCACCGCATTCTGAGAGATAACTGTCTATGGAATCGTATCTGGATTTATTGATTCTGAAACGGTTGTTCTTCAATGGCTATGTAATTTAAGAAGAAAAATGTCTAGTACCTATTGTCATTATCTGCAAGAGATACTATAACACTGAGTCATTGTAGCATTGTAACCAAATGAAAACATATTTTTCAGTAATTTAACTGTTTAGTAATATGAACTATTCACATACACATTCACATGTATATATAATAAAAAATAAAAAGGCGTGGAGTGTTTAACAATAATTAACAAACATTATCATATGATTAGATACAAAACCATAAGGCAAAAATAAAAATAAAATCCACTTTCAGTCAGAAAAAAGTAAAGAGTTAAACCTCTTCAATCAAAGAAAATCTTAAACAATCTAACAAGTGAGATGTGGATCAATCGCCACGCTAGAAAAGGTTAGATATAGTTAGAATGATGAAACATGGGAGGCAAGTGCCAAAATTCAACCAAATCTGCGTGAATTTTACTAATTTTATCTCCTGCTATGGGCAATAATATATTAATATACATGGTAAACATGAATATCAATATGCTTAATACTTTTTATGTCATACTCAGAACTCAAGATTTGAAATCTGATGGGAAAAGCTGTACACAAAACAGCACCTAAAAATCTGATCTAAAAATTTTCTCAGAATGCATAAAGCTGAAACTGTTTCCATATCTCTGTACTCTTTAATTTCTCAATTTTGATGACCTAATCTAATCAACCTTATCTGTCATAGAAGGCAAGCAAGGTTTGACTTTGGTATTCATTACAGAAATACCAGGGCTGTCAATTAGGGTGGAAAGCCAAAATGTATTTCCAACGTAGGCACTGGGAAACCATTTCCATTATTATTGCCAAGAAAAGTAGATTTAAAAATGTCTTCACTTTCTACATTCTAACAATTTAAATATGAAAAAATACTTAATGAGCAAAAAGCTTAAAAATTAATGAAGAAAGTTTTCAAGCACTCAGGAATGAAACATAAGTTTGGGAGGACAGATTTTTATGTGAGAACATGGATAGCTTGGCTAACCACTCTGGCAAACTCTTAATTGCTTTTCTCATAGCTCCTAAATGTCTCTCTCTTTAGAAAAACAAAATACAACCCCTGATGCAAAGAGAATGCTATTCCTTAATTTCAGTCACTATATATTTCTATTTTTCATTTCTCTTGCTCAATCCAGTTTGAAGACAAGATTACATCACACACATTTTTGCACACTTATTTGATAATTTTTTTGACAAAAAAGAATTGTATCAGTGATTCTGCCTCTGCAAAATTAAAAGAAATACCAGAAGAATGTAAAACAATGATTTTTTTTATGAAGATCATACTAAGGAAACAACTGAAGCATTTTTAATAAACAGGTTTGCAACTCTGTAATGAATATATAAGATGTATATATAAAACTCACATACCTCTAGACCCCTCTCCTCTCTTGTTCTGTCATCTACTGATGCAGATATAATTCCCCAACGGCAATCAATATCTGTCACATAGCCTCTGTAAAAAGGAGCTGCAGCACTTAAAGCCATCTAAAAGAGTATTTGAGAGAATGTAATGTAACATGTTATCAATGCAGTACCATATAAAGCTAGGCAAGTATGATCTTGAAATACAAGATGCTCTACTCATCCTCATCAAATTGCCATTATTTACAACTGTACGAATTGTTTTACTAGCCAAGCAGACTCCATTTGCACTCCAGTCATCTTACTACTCTGTTCTTTTTATTTATGCATGCTCTAAAACAGTATCTGTCTTAGAGATGCCTACAGAAGTGGTTCAATTAAGAATATTCGCTATGTCCCCAATTCTATTTAACAAGCAGTCATCTAATATTTCTTGTATGTTGTACAGTGGGTATCATCTGAACTTGTATTTATTTTGAACATCCAAAGCTACTGGTCTTTTTAAAATTATGTTCGGTTGATACTCTCATTCATGCCATTACAGAAAAAAAGCTAGCTCAAAGTCAATATGACAAGTCCCCCTTCAATCCCAAGGTAGTGCATACTTCAAGTTTGAGGAATGTGAAAACTGAATCTGTAAGGACTATGAAAGTAAGTTTTTACATTTAGGCAAGAAAAATTAAACACACAGGTACACAATAGGTGGTACCTGGCTCAACAGCAGTAACTGGGAGAGGGATTTAGGAATCTTAGTGGACAACCAATTAAGTATGAGCCAGCAGTGTTAAAAACACCCAATGCAGTCCTAGGCTGCATCAACAGAGGGATAGTATCAAAGTCACGTGAAGTGTTACTACCGCTTTATAATGCCTTGGTAAGACATTTGGAATATTGCCTCGTTTTGGTCACCATGATTAAAAAAAGGTGTTAAGACTGTCAGAAGGCTGTAGAAAAGACCAACAAAGATTATTAGGGAGCTGGAGGCTAAAATATAATGAATGGTTGCAGGAACTGGGTATGTCTAGTCCACAGGTCTGCAACCTGCGGCTCCAGAGCCGCATGCGGCTCTTTCAGCCGTCTCCTGCGACTCCCAGTCCTCTGCCATGTGCAGTCCCCCCCAAAAAAAGGGTGGGACTAAAAAAGTTCAGCCAATCAATTCAAATATGCAGGGTAGGTGCATATCTCGCCTTGGCTCCACTCTTCAGTCAAACCCTGTTCTGCGCATGCGCGCATGTATGCACATGCGCACACATTTTTTGCGGCTCCCAGTTTTTCCTTTTGTGAGGGAACCGGTTCCGAGTGGCTCTTTCACTGTTTCAGGTTGCTGACCCCTGGTCTAGTCCAACAAAGAGAAGAACTGGGGTGACATAATAGCAGTTTTCCAATGTTTGAAGGGCTGTCACAGAGAAGAGGGGGATGACTTATTCTCCAAAGCACCTGAGGGTAGGATAAGAGGCACTAGATGGAAACCTATCAAGAAGAGATCCAACCTAGAACTAAGGAGGAATTTCTTCACAGTTAGAACATTTAATCAACAAATAGTTTGCTTCCAGAAGTTGTGGCTGCTCCAACACTGCTAGTTTTAAAGAAGAGATTGGACAGCCATTTGTCTGGAATGGTATAGAGTCTCCTGCTTGAGCAGGAGGTTGGACTAGAGGACCTCCAAGGTCCCTTCCAACTCTGTTATTCTGTATTCTTATCAGGACAGTACTTTGAGGATAAAATATTATGTCAAGGTAAAATGTGGTACATGGGCATGGCAACAAATATTGCAACAAATACTTGCTGTATTTTCCCCCTCCAGCTCTAAGGAACAACTTGCAAACTTTTCTGATCTCTTTTATCCCTTCCATATAATTACCAATTATGGGAAATTTTAGCTTCACTTACTGAACATAAACTATCTCCACTAATTTACAAATCTTAATTGTTTTGAGGGTTGAACATGCTTTTAATCTTTTTTGAAACAGATTTTACAACAGCTTTTTAAAAACTGTTTTATGCTTGTACCTCCCATAATAAAGTATGTCTCTTGAATAAAAATGTATACAACAATAAAATGATTTCACTCACCACAATGGGGCAGATGGTGGCTAGCTGATCATAAAGGTATCTTGCTTCAAAAATGCTGCAGGCTTGGAATGTTACCTACATAATAAATAAAAATCTACCATGATTTATGATAAAAGTGCATTGTCAATGTTATTGCACTTTCCAGAAATGATAAAAAATGAGTTCACTGAATTTTGAGCTGCAAGATTGTTTCTTTCCCATAGACATGGGATCACACCTATAGTGGGAATTAAGTCCCCTTTTTCCACCTTGCAGAATCTTGTTGCCATTAGGCAGGACAAATACTATCATATGCATTCTTTGCTTTTCAACATTCTTCCATAACATATTTCTATTTGGAAAGAAAAATAAACATGGAAATTCCACCATTGCTTTTCCTTCTTCCCCCAAAACAAAAATCACTTATACAGACTTACTCAAGAATTCAGTTCCCAATCTCAAGTTGATTTATGACATTTTGAGTATAGGTAGTCCTAAGCTTATGACAACTGGGACCAGAATTTCCATTTCTAAGCAAAGACACTTTTTTCAGTGCTGTGATCATTCTGAATGGTCAATGAGCAAATGCTCGCAGGTTGAGGATTACTTGTATTCAAATATAAAGAGCAAAATGTTGCTTTTTTAGCCATATATCGAACATTTTTACTTATATTGTACAAGACCTAACTGTCTTACATATGTCATTCCTTTTTCCTTTAACTCATCTAAGAATACAGACATTCATTCTTCACATCAGGCACCTTATTCTTCCTCACCATAAATATCAGGATGTGTCATTTCTGTATCAATCTTTCACTGGAACATTTATTTCGCAATTTTGATGCCTCCTTCTAAATACATCTATGCTCTTCATGATCTTTTTATTTTGCTATACATTGTGTGGCACTCTGCTCTTCTTTCATCTCTTTACATTTAATTCTTTAATTGTTTTATCTATTTGCTTTGTTTGCAATTCACTGCCTTCAGATGTTTAAGTATTCAGTCACTCATACTATTCATTTCCTTTCTTATGACTGAATTTTAGTTATTTCTGACTTTCCTTGTGTGTCTATTATATGATAAACTTGTATTATTTGCTGTCTACTACTGGTTTATCACTAGTTTACAAAACATTAACAATTACCACAGCTTGCCATGAACCTTGAATTAAGTTATTATTTCTGGAAAGGAGAAAAAAGTGCATAATTGTGCAATGAACAGCAGGGAAAAATACATACATGTGATATATAAAATCTGGCTACCGAATAAGTAACTGTTATGAAAACAATACAAAACCAAAAGAGAGCAGTAAAAAAAAACCTTAAGAGTGTATTTATTTCAGTGAGTTTACCTGAAGGCAACAATTGCCCATGCCAAATCCCATGGCATCCATATATACATGATCGGGCTTAGCTGCTCTTGCTGCTTCACCATCATCCCTAGGAAACGTTTCTATAAACGGTGATGGAGTATGCTTGTCCTTAAATACTGCATAAGACATTTGACAAGAGGTTAAGCTCCTTGCTAATTTTTTTTTATTTTTTTTAACAGTTAATTGCTTTTTTCACTTACTTGGTACATTTATAACTACTTTTTCGCCTCTTCTATGTCGAATATTTCTCGTTAAAGTACTAAAAAAAAAATATTCGGAGATGTCTCAAAACAGAAACATTTTTCAATAGTTTCAAAAGTTTTTAGATTAGTATTTGGTTTATGGGTGAAATGTCTTTTGCCTTCTCAATTACCCCTTACTACACACTTTCCTAACCTGCTACGCCGATTGAAAATTATATTTGCATTCAGTGAATTATTTGAAGCATCAACACTATCTTGATACAGAGAAACGAGAAATAATGTCAGAATAGAGCTTACTTATTTAACTTTACAGCAAGGTAACATTTATAATAGTTGCTACAATAGTTGACAAGGAAAAGCAAGAAGAGAAAAAAGAATAGGGAGCCTATGCATCACAGTCCCAAAGAGGTTTCTTCACAGATAAAACAGGATTTCCTAACTGGGGCTTGTATGCATAACCAAACTTATTTTCAATGTAACCCATTTGAAAGCGTTCAGTTTTTGTTGCTGGTCGATACCTCATGAACAGTTTATCTAGAGCCTTCCATTATGTCTGAACTAGGAATTATTTGTTTCTTTTTGTAAAACTTGTGTGTTCTGGCCATAAATACAAGGGGGGAAAAAAGTAGTCCTCGTTTAAGTAAAGGGAATTGGTACCGGCAGCTCTGTTAAGAGAAATGGTCACTAAGAGAAAAATCACCTGACATGGCCAGGTTTTCCTTTACCCGCTTCCCTGCCCTTTGGAATGCTTCGCCCTAATGCTGGGAAGGCAACTCCAAACTGACAAGGCTAATCAGTTTCAAACCTTGGGCTTTTAACAGAATTAATATTTGTGTTTATATTCAGAAACTGCTTGTGGTTTTTTTTTCTTTTTTGCTCTTGTTTAAGCCATTTTTCTGCTCCGCTAGAGGGAACAAAAGATAAAAAAACCCAAGCCATTTCTGTATGCAATTTGTCCTGTGCCTGATCTGCTCCCCCTCCGCCCCACAGACTAGAGATTAGAAAGGAATTACACGAGAGCAAGCAGGTACAAACTGCGGAATACACTGGACATTTTTCGTAGCTGTTCCTGGCCAGCCTTGAGAAAAGATTGCCTTAGCCAGTGAAGTTCCTGATCAGCCTTGATAAAGCAACTGCCTCTCTAGACTTGAGGAAAATTGCCTTTGTTGGGTTTCTAGATATGCCTTACATTGGCTGGACACATCTGTCACAGCTGCAGTGAAAGGGAAAGGTAAATGGACTAGACGCAGTGAGGCAGGCCTCCCATGGGTGGTTGGGGGGGGGGGAGACGAGGCCAAGGTGGCTGAGGCCTTCTAGCCCATGGTGGGGAAGGAACTGCAGTGCTACTGCATTTGTAAGGGTCATATTTTGATCACATGACTGCAGAAACGCTGCCATGGTTGGAACTTTGGATAGAAGTTGTAAGTCCCTTACATCAGTACCATCATAATTTTGAATGGTTGCTAAACAAACAGCCTTGGTGGAGCAGTGGGCTAATGCCTCCTTAAGTAACACCAGCTGCCTGCAATTAGTGCAGGTTCGCATCCCACCAGGCTCAAGGTTGACTCAGCCTTCCATCCTTCCGAGGTAGGTAAAATGAGGACCCAGATTGTTGGGGGCAATAAGCCGACTTTGTAATAATGCCGCTGGGGGGGCGTGCGAAAGCCCTAATAAGCAGGCATATACATAGAATGAAGGCTACTGCTAAGCACATTGATTTGTGCTTAGATTGTAAGCCGCCCTGAGTCTTCGGAGAAGGGCGGGATATAAATGGGATTAAAATAAAAATAAAATAAAAGTTGTAAGTTGAAGATTACCTACTGAGGTTTTGAGCCCATAAAACATAAAGTGCTCATCTTACAAAATGGAAATCCTCAATTCTCAAAAACATTATAAATATATACAGCATATAAATTCTCACCTGCCACAAAAAATCCTATAACTCTAAATAGTCTCCACAGATCAAAAACATATGCAACAAAGTTCATGGACAACCTACAACTATATAAAATTAGATCTCCAAAAAAAAAAAAAATCACAGAAGGCAGACAATGCAAGAATATACACAAATCAGAAACTCAATGGCCAATTCCTTTATGTGTGCCTTCGTGCACATTTAAGTTGACCCACAGAAAGAACAACCTTCTCTATCACATGTAAAACATATAGCGAGCAGTAAAAAATAAAACTAAAAAAATTATCAAAATGTTAAATGATCTCAAATACAAGGTCTAAGGTTATGGAAAAGTGCAGACACAAAGACAAGCTACCTCTGAATCTCTTCTAAAATAGCATTGCCTGCAGAGTTAATGTTATAAAGGATGGGACTTTTGCCAGCCTACTAAAAGCATTGATAAAACAAAACTAGTATCTATAGAAAGAGTAACTGCATTCAACGTGAGTGGTGAACCTCACACCAAATTTAAATTTGGAATATTATTATAATAAATTAGCATATATCACATCATCTACATTTACAGTATATCTGTATTCCTATTCAAAGGATACTTACCTAAACCTGGGATGATTGTTTATAGCCTCATCTGGGAAGAAAAGAGACTTTGAGGCTCCCGCCTCAATAGGTGTTGGATGATACTCTGGTATCGTAAATCCTGGACAACCTAACCTATAAATACCAATCAAATTGTGATAATTTAAGATCTCTAGCTGATAAAGATTTATTTAGTAAAGTTATATTAGAAATATTCCAGAACAAAAGTAAAACCAAAGTTTATTAAGATTAGTACTTATGTGTTTGGCACAACTCTTCTATAGACACTAATCAAAAGGGTTACAGGCAGTGGTGGGATTCAGATACCTGAACAACAGGTTCTCATATTTGATGCAGGCCTGGGCCTCCGATGCCTAGAATGGACTTCCGGAAGTGGCATCATGCACTTCCAGTGGGCTGTTCTAGGCCTGGGAGGACTCCTCTAGGATCCGATGCCTAGAACGGACTTCCAGAAGTGGTGTCCATGCACTTCTGGTGGACTGTTCTAGGCCTGGCCTCCGAGGCCTAGACTGGACGACTGGAAGCCAATCGGTTCTCCGAATTCAGGTAAATTTAGCTACTAGTTCTCCAGAACCGGTGCAAACCAGCTGAATCCCACCACCAATTAAAATAGGTTAGTCTTGTTTCTGCCAAAAAACCTGATCCAAAACAGATAAGAAATTTACCAAACATACTTTAAGTAGAAAGCAGCTTTCTAGTGCAATGGTTTTCAACTTTTTCTTCAGCATGGGCCCCCTTTAAAGATCTTTTGTGACCACAGACCATGGCCTCCCAGGGATTTATGGACCACCACCACTGTTCTACTGTATTAAATGTATTAATATATTAAACATCCCTCATTAAACATTAGGATATGTGGATCAACTCTGATAAAATTTGAAAAAATGAAGTTATTTAATGTTTATATTCAAAGCACTGAATCAGGTTTATTCCATTTTCCAAATGGTTTGAAATCATCTGGCATCTGATTCAATCCAATCAACTCCAGATCAAATCTTAAAAAATAGCTAAAATTAAAATTAATATAATACTCTATTGAAGTATACTTTTTGTATAGAAATTTGATGCCATCACATATGAGGATCGCTACCAATTTTAATGAATTTAAAAGGAGGCTGGCCAAATTCATGGAGGATTGTAGTATCAACGACTTCTAGTCTTGATGTTACTTGCTATCTCTACAATCCCAGATGGCATGATTTGATTACTAGCTGCTAGGAAGAGATAGCAGAAAAGAGTCAACTTCCTATCTCTCAGCTTCCTAAACACATCTAGTTGGACACTCTAACGTGGAATGCTGGAATATAAATATGGGCCACTGGCCTAATCAACTGGATTTTTCATGTTTTTTATTGTACAGAAACAATTATAAGCACGAGATATCATGCTGCACTGAAATGATTAAGGAATTAATAGAAATTCCGTAGAACAGCCATTTATATAGATCATCTGTAGATATTTAGAGTGGCCAAAATCTGTAATGGTCGACATACATACATACTTTTCAATATTTTTGCATAAATATGACATAAATGACCACAGAAGTTCTAAAATGTAATTAAAATAATTCAATTAAACAAATCAAAAACATTATACTTGTTCATATTTTTATCAAGGCAAATGATCCAAAGGTACATGTCTATATGTGACAAAATATATGAACCTTTCTTTTCAGTTATTGGTGTGCCAATTACTTTGATATGACCATTCCAAAATATCAACTTTCTTCTGCTTTAAGTGTTTTCAGTGATACAACTTGTGTTTTTGTCATTGTCTAGCTGCCTGATTCCCTTTGTCTTGAGCTTAATTCATAGATGGATACCCTGACATTTTCCTATAATATTTACTGGTACAATTCAGAATTCATAGTTGCATTAATGATGGCAAGCAGCTCTTGTCCAGAGGCAACAAAGAGGCACCAACCATGATATAGGTAGTCCTTGCTTAATGATTGGCCACTTACAACTGCTTAGTAATTGGTTGAAATTACAACAGACATTCCCCCCCCCCAAAGATGGGGGAATTCTAGAATTCTGATGACGGCACCCCTCCCCAAAACCACAAGACCGCAACTTGGACACTTGGCAACCAGCTCATTAGTATGGCTGGTTGCAGCATTCTGTGGTTTCTGATAAAAGACACCCATAAGAATGAATTAATTTGCTTAAAGACTGCCACAAAAAAAGTTGTAAAATCAGGTCGCTCACATGGGCACCTCAACTTATGACCGTCATGTCTTAACAACAGAAAAGCAATAGCATTTTGGTTTATAAACCCACCCCTTAGTGCTTTTATAGCATTCTCTGGGCAGTTTACAATGTCATAGCATTATTTGCATGTTGCCCTCAACAATCGGGGTCCTCATTTTACCAATCTTGAAGGATGAAAAGCCGAGTCAACCTTGAGCTCCATCAGGATTGAACTCCAGGTTATGGGTAGAGTTTGCCTGCAATACTGCATTATAACTGCGCTACCAGGGCTCTTATGGAAAAAAATCCATAAGAGAAATTGCAGGGTCCATTATGGTTATAGATTGAGGACTATTTATTTTGCCATGTTTCTCAGATGAGATAAGGTTCTTACACTGGAATGCAGCGTTCGTCTTTTGTCAAACATAACAGTTTCATTGAAACAAAGAAGTTAGATCCATCCACAGAACATTCTTCCAATAACCTTTTGATTTGCTTGGATCATTTTCCTCAGGAAATAAACAGTTGTAATACTTTGATTCATTTGCTTAATTGGATTCTCTTTGTCTAATTTTAGGAGTTGTGTGGAGAACAGATCAAGTTTTAGGTTATATTTATGCAGAAATACTGAAAATTCAAACAAGTTCACAAACTTTTAAGCACTGCTGCAGATATAACTAAGAAGCAGTGGCTCTAAACAGGAAATAGTTTATGGTGAATCTTCCTCTTTTTAAAATAGCTTTAGTAATAAAACTTTCTTCTGAGTCACGGCCACCTGAAACCATTATATTTTCAAAGTATTAGAGAAACAGAATCTAACCTTGGAAATGATGTGACAGTGCAAAGAGCTTCATCTTTTTTTAGTACTGAAGCAGCTTCCTGGCGCCGCTTCCTCATGTTGTCCTGTACAGTGTTAAATTCAGACATTGTTCCTCCATAGGGTTGCCCAGGAGTCCCTTCGATCATGTAGCTTCCATATTCTGGTCTCCATAATGTTGGATGGCTGAAAAATCAAATGAAATCTGAAAGTATTTTGTACAACAAAGTATACTGTAGCATGCAACTGTAATTTAGCTTTTAACTCTGAACCATACAAAACAGGTAACAACCCTTACTCAGGATGGTGATGGCTTAATCTAGTACCTTAATTTGCTTACAACAGGTGTCCCCAACCTGTGGGCTGTGAGGAGACTGCAACTGGGCCACGGAAACAGCCGGCAAGCACACATGCGCACCCTCACTTGTGCGAGTAGCGTGCACACGCTCCATTTGCATGAACACCGGGTGTGCGTGCATGTCACTAACGCAAATGGAGCTGAATGTACATGCACTTGCTAGCTGCTCAAGTGGAACCATCCCCTCTCCCCTCCACCAGTCTGCAAAGCCAGAAATGTTGGGGAACTTTGGTTTAGAGTGTGTTTTATGGTTATTATCTTATTATCTTTTGGGGTGAAAATATGCAGTAATATAAGTACAGCAGCACTGTACCGCACATAATTCATCTTTAGGTCATCAAAACCAATGAAGATATTTAAAAACATTGTATTCTGCCCATTCCTCAAATATACAATTAAATATTTTAATAATTAAATATTAAATTTAAAAAGATATGCCACTGTGTTGCTGCAAGTTGAAAACACTGATCTTTTAGGCTGTATGCAAACAGGTATTATTTATGAAAATGCATTTCTCATGGTTTAGAAAATGAGAGCCAATTTGGTGAATTGATTAAAGAAACCAGTTACAACTGAGAGAATGCAAATTTTGGCCTGTATTAGCCAGCTGGATACCTTTGGGACCAGTCAGTCTTTCTCATGGCAATGGCAAACTACTTCCAAAAACATTGCTATAAAACTCCATGGACCTGCCCAGGCAGGAGTCAAAAGTCACTTGTAAGAGACAGATGAATTGAAATACATGCAGATTAATAACCTGGCTAAATTTCAGCATGTATTTCTGTGAGCTGATGGTACTTACTTTGGATTTATTCTTTCGCCTTTTTCTTGCAAAGTATGAAGTACTTCTTCTCCAGTTAAAGACAACCGTGCTCTCTTATTTTTATGGTCAAAAGCTACTAACATATACTCCACCTAAAAGGCAAAGTAAGTTTATAATATAATTTTTAGCTCACAAAACAGAAAAACACCAAGTAGTTCACAAATTGGTCACTTGAGGAATTATAATTTTTAAAAGCAGCCTTCGTGGTAATGTTTTCTAAATGGGAATATTTAAATATATATACTTTTTTATTTTTGCATATGAAGCTGCAAATTTTATAAGTCCTTTTTGCCCACAATATATCAGTAAAGAGTAATATTTACTCATGAGTTGCACAATGGTTTCTAGCTTCCTCAGGGTGGTTTTGATCAAGGATGATCAAAAGAAGCCTAAGCTTCTTTTCCAATCCATTCTACTTAGGTTTATCTCAATATTTTGTTCACAAATGTTCACTTTTAAGACTGCAGCTACTCAAAATCTAGACGGCAACTAAAGTGAATGATAGGAAACTATAGCATCCAGCATTACAAACAGCCAAAATCCAAATAAAACCCATCCTAGTCCTTTTTAAATCACAAGTTTAAATGAGGCTATTAAAAAGGTATGTATATTATATTTAACAATATAAACTGTCTTAGAAAATCTAAACTGTATACCTTTCAGTACAATTTTATGGCTTGCTAACTCAAACTGTTTTTCTTGCTGACTTCGTGAGAATGACAAAGCTATCTTATCAACCTTTCCAACGTGCAATTTATTTACAATGTGGTCCTTGTGCAGAATAACAGGATATTACTCTGTACCAAATTGAACTAAACAGAACTTAGCCGCTCTTCAAGTTTATCCTAGCAGCCACGTCCAGTTACCTTTCCCAAGTTCAAAACAGAAGCGATGTATGATATCCAGGAAATCTAACTGAAACATTTTGATTGTATTTTAGCAAAATGTTGAGAAAATGAATGATCCCAAAGAACTTATCTTTGATTACAGCAAGAGAGGCATTCCCTTGCTTTGCTCAGTCAGTAGAAATCTACTGCTTCTAAAAAGCATTTCGCCTTTCAAAGCAGCAGGGAAGAAAGGAGTAGCTATTAGCAGCATTAGTGTGGCAGATTGATTCTACATTTAAAAACCTCTAAGTTTTTCAATAAAAACTAATGTACATTCACTTTTCAGCTCGCCTCTATAACTTTTAAGGTCTACCTGTATTAGTTTTGGCAGCACAAAATAGAGATTTATAAAAGGAAATAAAGTGAAAAATATGGTTGCTTCTAGTTTCCTAAATATTATTATAAAATTTCAAAGTATGAGAAGCTGTTAAAGCAAGCTACTTATAAATCTTCCTGTTTCCTTTTGTTTCTGTTCAGCAAACAGAATGGAGGAAAAACACAGCATTAAGAATATTAACAATGCACATATTAACAATCTTTATTGCCAGTAGTAATCTGCAAATATATGCTTGCTTTACCTAGAATGTTATTCCCAGATCATCTGAAACGTGATTTTTATTTTTTCAGGAAATAACCTCTTCTGTTACTACTTGAAAATAACAATGCATTCACTAAGTTTCATTAGAATGCATAATGTATATTTTGAATTTGAATGAGGAGGAAAAAAAACTAGGGGGGAGGGAAAAAGCCAAAGTGGGGCTGCAGTAGATAAGGAAAATATCAACAAAAAACAATAACTTCTTTCATTGGTGCAGAAACAAACATAAAATAGAAATCCATTTCTTAGGCAGCATTGGTGCATTTCTGCAGAGATAATGCAACTTTCTAATGTCAATAGACAACATTTAGTCAAAGATAATAGTGAAGCTAGGCATCAAGCAAGCCTATAGGGCAATTTCAAAGACAAATAGAGCACAAATCCTAGTTTGGTTAAAGCTTACATTTTCTTCATGTTTGTAGATAATGAAACAAAACTTAATTGGGGTGAAGGAGTCAGTTTGTCTTTTCAGCTTGCTGAAAGTTTGATTATGCAGAGTGTTTATTGCGTAGCATCAATTTGTAGATCAGAGTGTACTACCAGCAAAAGATCCTTAAAACTCCTTTCATTTCACTTAGAACAGGTTTTACATTAAGCTTGAATTTCAGATTTCTAACATAAATTTGTTTTGTATTAAAAAGCAAACATGATGCATCTAATCTCATAAAAGCTTATATAGTGGAAGAGAAATCAGTAATCTTAATACCAAGAAATGGCACTGTTATATGTTTCCACAGTACAGCAAACTAAGGATTAACAAAAGCAAAAATTTGAAGCATAACAAAGCATTTTTTAAACTATAGATTGAACCTAATGATACCACTCAGATTATTATTCTATCAGTAAACCCATTTTATTATAGAAGAGCATTATAAAAATACTGTATCATTTGCTTGGATATGTAGAAAAGTATAAGAACTTTAACAACATCTCTACTCTACAGTTATAACCAAAGCTGATGATCTTTTATACTAGTATAAGAATATGTATGTCCACCTATTTCCATAAATCTTAAAATTTAACTCTGGGTTTATTTCTTTTCTATTTATGATTTTTGTATGTATCTGCATTTTCTTATAAAACACAAAAATACTGAGGTTTTGGCATTTTAAATACACAATATATGGTATGTTATACTAAAAAGCATTAATAGAATAGATTTCTATTTTCTACATATTAACTAAGCCCATATTGTTTAAATACATTTTAATATCAAAGGACCTAAGTTTTGTCTTTTAACAAGTTATAATTTGTGCTAAGTACCTTTTGAATACTATTTATTAAAGGCAATAATATATTAAAAGCAGAATGTGTCAGCTAATTTGTTTTGAAACTTAACTCATGCTGCTCGACAGATTAAAAATTTGTCTTTATAATTTTCTTTATTAAAATTATATCCTGCCACTATTAAAAACAAGTCTTAATGGTTTGCACTAGGAGTGCAATCCAATACACTTTCCTGGGAGTCAGATCTACCAAACGCTGGGGCCTATTTCAGAGTAAGTGGGATGAACATAATCTGTAAAAACTTCAAATTCATCCCTAAGAAATTTTAACTTTAAATTTAGCGTATTTTGAACATAGCAGAAATAACCATAGGAAATTAGGAGACCTAGGCCAATTTTTCTATCGCAGAAGCTGCATATATGATTACACTCAAGTTAGTATTGATAGTTTTAATCATGTTAAGACCTGTCCAATATTGTTAACTCTGATTACAAAAACTGATACTTCCTTTTATTTCTGTCCCAAGGCTAAAATAATGTTTTAACAATCTGAAAGATCTGTCTCTTGGTGAGGCAAGTTAGGAGGTATATAAGGAAACTGTTCAAACATAACCCTTCAAAATTGCAGCTAACAAACCAGGAACTCTCTTGATAATTACAACTTCCAGACATGGTCTGCAAAAATCTGGATGATCAATAGACATAAACAAAGTGATAAATAAACCATCTAATGGTCAACCAGTTTTTCAGATCTGATTTGGTAACACTAGCTTAATATTATATCTGGATACCTAGCTCTCTTAATATACGAAAGTCGTAAGTTAGAGAGTTTTTTTCCTTGATGCTTCGTTCCTTAATAATCCAGGTTTGTTACAAGAGAAACAAGACAGATGTATTGCTTAGCAAATCACAAATGGAGGTTTCATAGTTTGTTTTGTTCCAGGCAGAAAACTAAGAGAAGCAAGAGACTTATGGTCACTATTTCTTATTCCTGGTGAGAATTTGCTAATTTCTAAAACTAATATCTATGCACTTTATATATAACTTTTCAAGACTTTTTTATTGGCAACTTGATTTCCTGGAATGGAAAATAAGCACACAAGAATTACACAATTCTATAACTACAGCATATGCACAAAGCTATCGATCTTGATGAAAGGTGGAAGTATATGCTTTGCAAATAGATGGTTACAGATTTTGTTCCTGATAACTAGATAATATGAAGAATATTTAAAAGAACTACTAGCAAGTGAGTTTATACTAATGAGGTACAGGAATCAGTTACATAACACATTTTTTTCTACTTTTTATAAATACACATCTATGAATAAGTTGCATTCATAGATGTGTATTTATAAAAAGTAGAAAAAAATGTACAACTTACTTAAAAATTGAACCCATCAATACTTATAAATGTGAGATTTGTAGATTTAATTACCTGATTTATCTTAATTACAAAAGTATTAACAGCTATTTTTCTTATGTACATTTTTTATACAGGCATCCATTTTCAGTGTTTGTGATGTACCATGCCCCTGGGCATCACAAGTCTGGAGTTGTCTCATGAAATCTTTTTTTTAATAATGTATAGAGCAATTATCATAGCTCTAATGTACAAAATTGTATGGATTTGTAAAACATGTTTTCTTCAGTATTAGCACAGAACATAAATTTTGATTTTGGAGCTTGTAAATTGAGAGTTTAGAATCTTTGAGGATGAAAGAAAAGATCTCAAGAAAAAGTTTAATTTTGAAACTCCTCTTGGGTATCAATTTGGAGAAAAGATTCAAGTAGGCCTTGTCTAATATTGTATTCAAAAGTCACTATCAAAGTGTATCTGAAGGTTTCTCTTCAAATCAGTACTTTAAGAGAATGTGATGGGCTAAATTGTTATTTTCATATATTATGAATGTTACATAAAAGTTTTCATTCTTAGAAAGCCTCATTTTCACAATGAAATAAATTATTTGGACATAGAAAAACTAATTATATACAAAAAGATGTCAGCAATTAGTTCATACTGTTATTTTGTTTTACTTAATCTACGCAGTGCTCTAAGTTTTAGGAAAAAGCTTTACAGAGAATTTAGAAAAGGTTTACAGTTCTGCTTCAATTACAATGTCAAGCAATTCAATTCATATTAAATGTTTTTTTCTAGTTTCATTTACCTGACAGTCATTTTCAATGGGAAATGTAGTTATTTATGTATTTTTTGCAAACCATATGGAAATTGTTAAATGTCCTACTTAAAAAAATTGGAAGAATGCAAACATATAGAGAAAAAGCAGTCAAAAATTCTTCAAAACATATGAAACATGAGGAAATAATAAGCTTTGTAGGTTGTCGATATCCCGCTTTCTGGATTAACTAAGTTATATCACAGGCTACGTCTGGGAACAAATGGCTTATAGCCTTTATAAATAAAACAAAATTGATTAATACATTCACTCAATTCCAGAAAATTAACTGAGTAAGAGAACTTTGGATATCATTGACTTCAAATAGTATCCATCCTTCGACTTTAGTGTTTGATGCCTCAAGTAAGTACAGTAATGCCAATTATTCTGAGAACATCCCTAGCTCTTGAGCAATATATAACTACTTTAAATTTAAAAAGACGATACTGTAATAATCTGTTAAGATACTACTGGATTTGTATTATAAGGCACATATCTATCAAGTATAGAACCTTAAGATTATAGGGGCCTCTGTCAAATAACTCTTTGGCTTTCATTACTATAGTAATACACAGCATACTAGCAGGACATTAATTGTTAACTAGGATGGAGCACAATGAAATATAAATACAAAACTGCGTACAGATGAACAGATTCATTCATACATACAGATCTGTAATCTGATCTTCTGCTATCCAAACCAAAATTTCCAAGCTACAGTTGTTACTATACTACTAACATAAAAAACACAAGGCAAGAAAAGGTAAACGAGTGATATATAACTGTTAAAACAATCTTAAGAGGCAGAAATCCATAAGCTAATACTGCTTTTTCCATCTAAGGAATTTTCTTAAGAATTGCCGAAGATCAAACCCCTCCCGGGCAAAAGCAATCGGAAAAAAAAAGAAAAAGAACGGAAGATAAAATTTACTTTCCCACCAGTTTCGGATCGTACAGGCTATTCCAGTCAACGGTACCAAAAAAAGGGAAATAAATGCCGGCTTGCGAAACCAGCCTCAGGTAAAGGTGAGCGACAGGGAAAAAGAGACTTGACCGCTGGCCGGTCTGTTTTCTAGCTTCACATCTAAGGTCAGTTAAGGAAACTCCGATTAAGTAAACGGATCGCCTCTTTTTTTTTTTCCCCCTAGCGCTCGCCGCCCCCCCCCCCCGCCGCCCAATATTTCGCAGGCGCAGAGCCAGAAGCCTCCGCTTCTTTCTAGCAGCCCCGACCGACCTTCCGCTACCTGAAAAGACGGGAATGGCGGCCTATCAATCGGGAGGCTTTCCCAACGCCCGCAAATGGGATAGCGCGGGCTTGAAAAGAAGCAAGCCGAAGAATTCCCTCCCTCCCTCCCTCCCCCGCTCCCCGTAAGCCCGGCCGGCTTTCCCTTCGCCGTGTGTGTGTGTGTGTGTGTGTGTGTGGTGGGGGGGAAGCGCTCACCTCGTCGCCCCACTTGAGCACGTCCTTGTGCCCTTTCGCTGTGTGTGTGTGTGTGTGTGTGTGTGTGTGTGTGTGTGTGGGAAGCGCTCACCTCGTCGCCCCACTTGAGCACGTCCTTGTGCCTCTCCCCGACGGCTCGGTAGATGTGCAGGAACTGCTGGATGCCGTGTTTGCGCACGTGCTCCGCGTGCCGCTGCGTCTTCTCCCAGCTGAGCGGCGAGCCCTGAGACAGAAGCCCCATGGCTCTCCGGGGGAAGAGGCGCCGGGAGCGCGAGGAGAGGGCGAGCGGAGGAGCGCGGAAGAAGCGAGCTGCTGCGGCCGCCGCCGCTGCTGCCGTGACAACTCCGACAGACCAGCGCGGGCCAGAAAGCCGCCGACAAAAAACAAAAAAAAACTACTTCAGGCGGCGGGAAACACGCAAGGAGAATCCACTCGCGGCAGGCGTAGGGGGGGAGGTGGCTGGGCAAAAGGAGGAAAAAAAGGCGCTCCCGCCGCCCTCCCGAGCCTCCGCTTGCCAGCGGCCGGCACCAAACGAGGGATGAGGGCGACCCCCTCTGCCCTGGCTTCGCGGGCTCGGGTACTTTCAAGGGAAACCCGAGAAGGTTGAGGGCTCCGGCAGCCCGCCTCCGGTATGGTTCTGACCGTCCCCGGGAGGAATCGCGTGACACGTGACCGAGGAGCAGGGCGGAGAATGTAGGCGCTCTCTCGCGCGCGGTCGGTTTCTGGTCCGCGCGCGCCGAGGGGAAGGAAGAGGTGACAGGGACAGACCTCGCGTCATGCGGTGACTCAGCACTTTTCCGCTCCCCCTCCCTTTGGGTTCTTTCTCATCGGCGTGAGGAACTTGAGGGCGCTCTTCTGGGTTTTCTCTAACACCCCCCCCTCCCCAATACACACACACAAACACAATCGGCCAATTTCAAAGAAGGCGGTCATTAAACCATTGTTCTTTATAAATGGGACCACTGAGAATAGCATCAGGGGGAAGATCTGCAAATAGAAAGAGAAAGATTGTGGGGAAAGAAACAGTGTGAGTGTCAATAGTAATAGGCGACTTGGGAGCAATCCCAAAACAACCGAACACCATCAATATTGACGTTCACCATCAGTCAGTTGCAGAAAGCATCCTGTAACACCATCGAACATCCACAGCTTCCTATCCCAGGTCCTTGGGAAGGACCCAATAGGCAGACAAAAATGTCAAACCCAGAGTCTAAACAAACAATAATGATGCAATTATGTGTGTGTGCACACATGTATATATGTATGTTCAGGTTGACTTAGAAACTGGTATGTTTGCATGTTCTCAGGGCCATGCTTAACTGGATCATGATAGGGAGGAAATGTAACTTCAGCCAACTGATCCAAAGGGGTATTTTTAGTTTCAAACAGATCCCAGTCTATTTAATGCTAGATTCACACACACACACACACACACACACACCACACACAAACAAAGTTAAGGGTATATTTTATAGCCATCTGCAGTAAAGGCCCCACATTGTATAATCTTTCTAAAGATTTAATTTATATTTTTGTTTTCACACACCCCCTTGAATGTAAAGTCTCTTAACAAGACCATTTGGAGAGGATTTTCCTTTTTTTCTCAAATAAAAAATCAGAATGTGGTAAAGATAGTGCTGCCCTCCAATTTCCTTCATGATCCTTTGTATAATTGTAAACAATATCTGATTCCTAGATCAGACTGTGCATGATGATAACGGTTAGGTGAAGTTCCAATTACCTGTATTCTCCAAATACAACCCCTCCCTCCCTCCCTCTCTCTCTCTCTCTCTCTCTCTCTGTGTTTAAGGAACTATTTAAATTGTGGCAGGCTTTTTCAAATAATTTTCTTAAGAGGATTCAAAATAAATAATGCATCCAAGTGAACAACAAATTACTGGAAAAAGGACTGGTGAAATATATGCTGCAAATCATACAATACACAAAGATCCTTCAACATTACCTGAGAATATCAGAACATAAAATTAAAACCACAAAGGCTGCTGTATTAGAATAAAATCATGCCCTTTGTACCTTAGTTTACCTACCACTCGGGAGGAGGGGGAGTATCATTTCATGTTTGCATAAGGCATACGTGCAGCTGCACATTCACTTATGGCAGAGTGAATAAATCTCACAGTTACTGACTGCTGCTTCTATAGCTTCACCAGAGTTGATATTCTCATGATTAAACCTGAGATCAGTCATATTGTTAGGTAATGAACAATCAGTGATGTGGAGATGCTGTGAGGGACATATGACTTTTCCTATGTTCCTATAGCCTGGGAATGTTTTCCCATCACTGGTAGTGAACTGCAGTACAAATGACAATCAAATGTTGTATTTAAAGTGGGGTGAACTTGGTCCTAAATACTGCATATAAAATAGTTTATAATTAGGCTTTTTTTACTGGGACAAAAAAAATCCATTTTATCTTGACTGAATAAATTTGACTCCTCAGCTGTAGAGTGGAGTAGTTCTTTGATCTGTTATTTGCTAACATATGTCAAGACGTGCATGCCATCACAATATCTCAAAACTACCAGCTGGTGATATTGTTTAATACTATGTCCACTCTACCTCAATCCCCCCCAATCTAATTTAAATTTTAATATAAAATGGATTGTGAAAGATATTTGTGTATAGTTAGGAGTCAAACTTACTGTTTAAAAAAGAGTCAATTTGCTTCAGGCAGCAGATTTTTAGGGTACCATTAAAGTAAATAGTTAATTATTTAATTTACTTCTTTTTAAACAACTTATAGGGTTCTCTGTTCTGAACGAAAGAGCAACATGATGTGATGGTTTCTTACCCAGTAATTCAGTTTCCTCTCACATCTTTAGACAAAGTAAACTTGCATTTAAATAGATTTTTGTGTGGTCAACCCTAAAGTTTGGAGGATTATCTTTAATGGGACTCTCTCCAAGATGGCTGCTGAATGGTAGGAATTTTTCTTTTTCCTGCTGACGATCTGCTGATTTTGCTGCCAAAGCTGATTCTCTGGATCTGAATGGGAACATTTAGGAATGATCCAAGATGGCTTTTGGATGGCTATGGACTCAACTGGAACGGGGAGTCTTGGAGATTTCAGTTCCCTCTGGGAGGGGTAGGAAAGTCACTGGTCATCTATCTTCCTCTCAGCAGTTTGTTTTCTTAACCATGCCTGGGTTTTAACTTCACATTTTTTGTTTCACTTTGCTTCTTATCTTTAAAAGTTGAACAGCTGGCTGAGATTACAGGCAAGCAAATGTGCCTGATATCTGAAATAATTTTGTAATATGCACTCCTTAGTTGAAAGCTTTTTCAAAAGGTTTGATGAAATGATATTGACTCTGGAAAATATTCATGTGCATGTAGCTCTAGTTTTAGAATTGTGTTAACAATCATCTGCACAATAGAGATAGATTTAATTGATGTGTTTAACAAACTCTCAGAAGAGACAATGGCTACATGATTGTGCACACTTACCTGGAAGTAAATGTCATTAAATGCAGTGGGTCTTATTTTGGATATGTAAATGTACAACATTAACCAGATAGTCTGCATATGCATTTGTTGGCTTGGAACTAGGCCTCAAGAAAAATGTTCAATATTTAAATTTACATTAGATATAAGAATAACACATGAAGTATTAGTACCATTGCATTGGTAAGGCCACGTTTGGAATATTGTGTCCAGTTTTGGTCACATGATACAAAAAATGATATTGAGACTGTAAAAAGAGTGTGGAGAACAGCAACAAAGGTGATTAGGGAACTGGAGGCTAAACCTATGATGAATGGTTGCAGGATTTGGGAATGTTTAATGAAGAAAAGGGCTAGGGGTGACATGATAGAAATCTTCCAATATTTGAGGGGCTGTAAAAGAGAGGAGGGGGTAACCTACTCTCCAAAGGCATAAGAGTAAGGCAAGACATAACGGATGGAAACTTATCAAGGAGAGATCCAACCTAGAACAAAGGAGGTTTCTTGACAGTAAGGACAATTAATCAATGGAATGGCTTGCCTCCAGAAGTTGTGGATACTCTTGCTGGAGGTTTTAAATAAAAGATTGGGCAGCCATTTGTCTGAAATGGTATAGGGTCTCCTGCTTGAGCAGGGGATTGAACTAGAAGACCTTCAAGGTCCCTTCCAACTCTGTTATTTTGTATTTTTTTTCTGCGTTGCAGAAACCAGACTGGCTTAGCTTGTTTCTCAGCAAATGAGTTTTCATAAATGAATTTATTAACGGTTTTTGATTCTGTAACAAAAAACAGTGCTGTGATTCCCACTGTGCAATTGAAATATGGAGGCATGACTTAGAAAAAAACTATTCATTATGATGCAGGGAATCCTTTGCTGAGCTTCTATCAAGAGACACAGTCTTCCCGCCCCTCTATGTAATTAAACTGCAGGTTACATTCAAGGCTATGGAAGTCTCACTCTACTGAAATAAAAAAAAAGGAAGATACAGTCAAGGAACTGGGGAATTATATTTATTGAATTAAATGAATTATAAAGTTCTAAAAAAATTATATAAAAATTCTTTCCCAGTAATAAGAACATACAGTTAATGGACTTGGGAAGTAAAAGGGTGATATCCACCACTGAAATCTAGACAATTTTTATTATAATCACTGACCAGGAGATTAAACAATCAGCTTCTAAAAAAAATAAAACCACACAGCCCTGGAAGCCGTCTGTAAGCGGGGAGCAACTGTCCCATACAAAAATAAGCCACCTTGATGGGTCTGGAGGGAGTCACATGACCCCTGAGAGCCAATCAAGGAAAAGAAGGGAGTTCTGTCAGGGTTTCGGCGGGAAGATTTTTTTTTTTAAGTTTTGAAAAAGTTGGCTGGAATCCTGAATGAGCAGCGGGTGGCCTCAAGGAAGGTGGGAAATTGAGTGGTTTGGTAGTCACTCAAATTGCATATGGGTTTTTGGCATTTTTATCTCTTTTAAACTGCAGTTGGACATGGTAGAATTTCAGTATCTACTTAACGCAGCATTTTATTATTTAGGTTCTACTTTTAATATCCTGCCATTTGTACCATGCCTTCTTTTGGCACCATTAAGGAAGTTGATTTTGGTTTCAGTCCTGGGGTCGACTGGTAGCCTTCTGGCCCTCCTACACCTCCCTTAGGTTGTCTGAGCTACCCACTCCCAAAGTTTTGGGTGTTTGGTTTTCCTTTCTGTATTTAGCCAAACTCAACGCAGAGTGAGAATTTCCAATTCAATACATTCCTGGCTCTCCTGAGGACTGGTGTGGAAGGACTGGTGTGGAAGGGAGAAATTGGTTGAGGTTTGAAAGGGGAAGATGGCAGCAAAGGAACTTAATTTTGTTAGTCAACTTTGATGTGAATTACCTCAGAACCAAATTCCTCAAGTGATGGAGGCAGTTGAATTCTTGAGGTAGGACTACAGGTAGTCCTCGACTTACGACCACAATTGAGCCCAAAATTTCTGTTGCTAAGACAGATGTTAAGTGAATTTTGCCCCTCGTGACCCTGGGACACTGGAACTGTCATAAATATGAGTCAGTTGCCAAGTGTCCAAATTTTGATCATGTGACCGTGGTGATTCTGCAACTGTCGTGAAAAACAGTTATAAGTCATTTTTCCCCCAGTGCCATTATAATTTTGAATTATCATGGAATGAATGGCTGTAAGTCAAGACTACCTGTGCTAGATATTTGAACTGGCAAACAAATAATAGTATCACATATTACCTAAGAAGGACAATAAAAATACCTTAATATCTATAACATTTCTGACACATTAATAGGAGTAACTGTGGTATTTACTACAGTATAGCAAGTACAGATTGCAGGATATTAAAAGTAGAACTTAAGCAATGAACTTTAACTAAAATAACTTAAGAGTAAATACTGAAATTCCACCTATTGAATATTAGACTGTTGAATAACTACATAGAGATATAACGTAGTGTGTATGTCAATATGTATAAATCAAATTGTCAAAGACAAGATAGAAAGGTTTCAGTCTTTATCAATATGGATGAAGAAGTTGACCAAAGGGGGTCTGATCTGAAGCAAGAGGTAGTAGTGTTCCACTTACTGTCTTGTTGAACCATCTGATCCTTGGGAATCTGGGTCTCCATTATTATCCCTAGTCTGAGTGCGACTGTCCCAAGAAGTCAGGTAAAAGTAAGGCCCAGATAAAACAATAGTAGAGAGTTCTCACTGTCTGACCATAGCTTTAAATGAGTCTATCAAATGTAAAAAACAAGAAATCAGCACATATTGTAGTCAAATGTACTAGACTTCTATGCAATTATTTTGGTGCCATTTGTTCAGCCACAGTGAATTTGCTGTAATTATAGAGCTTGTTCTGTCACTTAACACTTTTGTTTATCCATTGTTGGTTCTTTAGGAGGGGACAACAAAAATGAAAGTAGCCACAATTACATAAGCCACTTAGGACAGAGGTCCCATGGAGGTTTTGTGGTTTCCTATTTCCTGTTTATGGTTTTCCCACAGTCACATGACAAGAAGTGGGTAGAGACAAAAGGTATTTGGATTTTGCATGTATTACATGAACTTGGATCTGTTTTAGTAAATGATTATTAGTAAATGTTTTTAAAATCATTTTATAGCTGGAAATTAATCAGAGTAAGGCTCCTAATATTCAATGGAGCTGCTAATTTTTTTAAAAAAATTACCTAGATATCTTTATCATCCAATGTTACATAGAATGCTGAAGAATGATTCATTTAAGGAGCCGAGAAAGATAAAAATAATCACCCTAAATCCTTACAATTGTTCAGTCTAATAACACATTGCACCTGATTTCTAAAGTAACTATTTTATTTTGATAGTGAATACATTAAGCAGCTACAGTTTTCCCTCAGTAGTTAAAAGAATCAGGAAGAAAACCAAGAATGCCAATCCAAGCTGCATGATTATTTTTCCATTACTGTGTGGATGGGATTCATGTCTTAATGTGATGTAAGAGTACAATATATGAAAAAAGAATGCAATTGGAAACTTAAATCTTTTCACTTTACATATTTCCTTTGTGGAAAAGTTCTTGTTACATGTGTAACAGATGTCATTGTTCATTTTTCAAATTCCATCTGTACTATATGCCTTATATGCATGGAGATTATAGCCAGATTACAAATACTTTTAGAGTGAATGATTTCCCACTTCAAACTACTTTTGGGGTTAGCTACCCAGATTGGACGCGGTGGCTCAGTGGGTTAGGACGCTGAGCTTGTTGATCGGAAGGTCGGCAGTTTGGCGGGTCGAATCCCGAGTGCCGCGTAGCAGAGTGAGCGCCTGTTACTCGTCCCAGCTTCTGCCAACCTAGCAGTTCGAAAGCACGTAAAAATGCAAGTAGAAAAATAGGGACCACTGCGGTGGGAAGGTAACAGCGTTCCGTGCGCCTTTGGCGTCTAGTCATGCCGGCCACATGACCACGGAGACGTCCTCGGACAAGTGCTGGCTCTTTGGCTTTGAAACGGAGATGAGCACCGGCCCCTAGAGTCGGAAACGACTAGCATGCATGTGCGGGGGAACCTTTACCTTTACCTTTACCTTTACCCAGATTGGAAAGTGGATGTGGTAGCTTTTTATTCCTATTGCATTTTTTACTTACTTTCTGATTATTCTTTTTGTTTGTTCATTTCCTTTGGAGAGGGAGAAAGTTAGAATGGGATAGCAATGACTCAATTTTGTTTGCATTTTGGTGGATGGGTGCAAATATTAATTGATAGCGGCATATCCAATCCAAGTCTTCTGGAAATCAAGCAAACCTCTCAGATTCATGGACTGGATCAGTTGCATTGGACCAACTTCCATCAAGTGGAATGGCACTGGTAAATTCCAAAATAAGCAATAAAATAACATATTGTTAAGAGAGTTAAATCTGCTTGATATCAATCTAAGTTTCCCATAGTCAAAATGTTTCTAGCCATGTTGAATTCCCAATTGACTGGGCAGGACCACCACAGTAACATTTCATTAGTATTATAGAAGAGGGAACACAGTTAAGATCTGTGGCTGGCCACATTAAATAAGATGAGAGCTAAAAAAATAAATGAATCCCAAAGGAATATTATTGTAATTATAAAGCGCGCGCGCACACGCACACACACACACACACACACACACACACACACACACACACACACACATAACAGAGTAACTGAGTTGGAAGGGTGCTTGGAGTTCTTCTAGTCCAACCTCCTGTTCAAGCAAGAAAAGGTATGCCATTTCAGATAAATGGTTGTCCAATCTCTTCTTAAAAGAAGAAAACTTTTGAACATTAAGATGTTCTTAAACATCTTCTGATGGAATAATTAATGCAGGATAAGCTTCCAACTAACATTGATGTCATGAGGTTCACCATACCAGTTAGCATTCTCCATATAGAATGTAATAAAGCTGCTAATTTGCATGTTGGTACCAACTCAGAAGCAACAGAAAAATCATTGAATCTGCAGAATGCTTAGAGCCACCTTCATTGCATTAAAGTTCATTGCATTGAAGCTCATTGCATTAAAGGAGGTCTTGATTTCAATTTATGAATATTTTGATCTGAGGAAATTGTGGTCAAATCATAATGTACTTATGTGAAGCTTCTTCACCTTTGCTGGTATATTAAAGCCAGTTCGATCTAGTGGTTAAGGTATCAGGCTACAAAGCAGGAGGCTAAGTCCCAACGTAGCTGTTAAGTCCGGAATGACGAGCGGAGAGAGCGAGGTAGAACAAGGAACGTTTATTCAAACTCACATGGGTCAACTGGCTAACAGCCGTTGAACCCTACCTTATATACTAGGTTCCATTCAAACATAACCAATCCCCGGCTCAGAATCTCCCGCCGGGAAGTAACAGCCAATGATTGCACTAGGGTTTCCCGCCGAAGGGAAACCACTCCCATAACTATGGACACAACACCCCTTCCCCCCTGGATGAAATTTACTATTTGACATAGTCCTTCAGATAACTAGGAGGTTTATGCTTCCTGACTGGGTATCTGCTGGCCGTACTAACTGCTGAGGTGTCCTCAGTCCCGCCATTTACTACCGCCTCTGACTGTTGTGTTTGATGATGGCTCTGGTGGTGTTTCCCTATTGGGTTGCTGTTGTTGCTGCTGTTGATGGGGTTCATTGGGCTGACTGGATGACCCTGGTGGGCTGTCGGGGGAAGCTATTTCTATTTCAGCATTACAATTCTGGGGGTTTGCTTCTATTGACCTGAATTGTATTCCCCTCCCTTTACCCCCTGGTGCTAAATTAACCCTGGCTGGGGGGAAAGCAGTGTCAGCTGTAGTGATTTCCCTCTCTTTGTTAGCCTGTACGCATTCAGGGGCCCTTTTCCTTAACTGATCGATGTGTCTCCTAATCAGCTGATTCCCTTCCCCCTCAATTAAATACGATAAGGGTCCGGTTTTGTCAATTACTACCCCTTGTGCCCATTTGTCCCCTTGTCCATAATTTCTGGCCCACACAGTGTCCCCAATGTTCAGAGACCGGGTCGGGGTGACCGGGTCATGGTCTGCAGGTAGCCTGTCAGGGTGTAATCTGTCCAATTTTGTTATCAACCGCCTGCCCCACCTCATTTCAGCAGGGCTCTTCCCTGTGGCCGTGCATGGTGTAGTGTGTTGGGCCAAAAGGAACTGAGCTAGTCTCTGATGCCAGTCGCCGTGGATGATTCATCTGAGAGCGTCCTTGGTTGTTCTGACGTTTCGTTCTGCCAATCCGTTGGAGGAGGGGTGGAAGGGTGCTGATGTCGCGTGCCTAATCCAGTTGGCCTTGAGGAAGTCCTGAAATTCATTAGATGTGAATTGGGGCCCATTGTCAGAAACAATTACGTCAGGTAACCCATGAGTGGCAAAGAGTCCCCGTAAGACCTGTATGGTTTTGGCTGACGTCATGGACTTAACAGGCACGACCTCCAACCACCGGGAGTAGCTATCCACTACTACTAAGAATGTGAGGCCCTGGAATGGGCCAGCGAAGTCAATATGGATTCTAGACCACGGGTTTCTGGCCTCTTCCCACTTGTGTACCGTTGTGTGTGCTTGCTCTGGTCTAGATCGCTGACACTGATAGCACCCGGCTACTTTGTCCTCTATGGCTGAGTCTAACCCTGGCCACCATAAGTGGCTTCTAGCTAGGGCTTTCATACGCACAATTCCAGGGTGCCCTTTGTGTAATTCCCCAATCACTGTGTTCCTATGACTCTCTGGGATAACAACCCGGTTTCCCCACAAGATACATCCTAAGTGTGATGACAATTCGTCCTTCCTTCTAAAGTACGGTGTGAACTTAGGGTCAGGGTTTTTGCTAGGCCACCCCCCTTGTACCCACGCTGCTATTCTGCTGAGTATGGGGTCTTTTCTGGTAGCTGCTGCAATGTCCCTGGCGGTCAGAGGGCACTCAGACAGTTCTTGTAGGGACATGATTTGTCCCACCGGTGCGGGGTCTGTGCCAGTATCCTCTAGAGGTAACCTGCTGAGGGCATCAGCGTGCCCCATCTCTTTGCCCGGCCTGTGTTTAATTGAGAATGTGTATGCAGAAAGGAAAATTGACCATCTGAGCATTCTGGGTGACATGATTTGTGGTGTCTGTCTATCGGTAGTGAATAACCCTAGCAGGGGTTTATGGTCAGTGTAAATGGTAAAGTCCCTACCATACAGGTAATCGTGGAACTTTTTTACGCCTGCCACAATGGCCAATGCTTCCCGGTCAATCTGTGCATAATTCCGTTCCACCTTTGTTAAGGTCCTGGAATAATATGCTATAGGCCTCTGTTGACCCTGCTCATCCATGTGGCTTATGACTGCTCCCACTCCATAAGGAGAAGCGTCACACGCTAAGAATATGGGTTTGTTTTCAATAAAGTGAGTGACTGTAGAGTTGCTGGACAATATATCCTTTAGTGTTTGAAAGCTAGTCCTGTGTTTTTTCTGCCACTGCCAGGGGGTCTTCCTGTCTAAAAGTCTATGGAGGGGCTCTGCAATAGCTGCTTTGTGAGGCAGGAATGTGTGATAAAAATTTATTAAGCCTAGGAAAGCTTGTAATTCCGCCTTGTTCTTGGGTTCTGGAGCTTGTTTAATTGCCCTAATTTTTCCTTCTGTAGGGTGGATGCCTAGTGCATCAATTCTAAACCCTAGGAATTCTGTTGATTTTACCCCTATGCAGCACTTATCCTTTTTTAATTTCAACCCTGCCTCTCTAAACTTCCCCAATACCTGTTCTAGCCTCTCAGCTAGGATGTCCTCAGTTTTTCCAGTGATGAGGACATCGTCGAAGTAAGGGCATACACCTGGAATGCCCTTCAAGGTCCTCTCCATCACCTCCTGGAAGATGCCTGGAGCTGCAGCTATCCCGAACTGAAGTCTGTGAACGCGGAACGCCCCCTTGTGGGTAACTATCGTTTGAGCCTCGGCGGCTTCCTTAGACACAGTAAGTTGCAAATACGCCTGCGCCAAGTCAAGCTTGGTGAAAATGGCGCCGTCCTGGATCGTCGCGAGGACCTGCTTCACCGTCGGGACCGGGTAAGCGTGTTTTTTCATGGCTAGGTTCAGGGTGGCCTTATAGTAGGCACAGATCCTCACATCCCCGTTCGGTTTCAGGGGTGTGACGATCGGTGTCTCCCACAGGCCCCCTTCTACGGGTTCTAAAACGCCCTGGCCTACTAGCTTATCTAGTTCGGCCTCGATTTTCTGTTTAAGGGCGAAAGGCACCCTCCGGGCCTTAAGCCTAATGGGCCTAACTGTGGGGTCTAGATTAAAGTTAATGGGGGGTCCCTTGTACCTCCCTAACGACCCGTCGAATACGTCTGCGAAGTTATCGCAGACAGATTTTAGGGTTTTACTTTGTATGGTGTTAATTCCCCCAACCCAGATACCCAGGGCCGAGAACCAATTAAGGCCTACAAGGCTAGTTCTCTGGCCCTCAGTGACTAGAACAATTAATAATCCGCTAAACCCCTTGTATTTAACCTTAATAGTGGCCTCTCCCACTAATTCTATAGGTGTTTTTTGGAAGTCGGCTAATTGTAGTTTAGTGGGTTTAAGGGGCATTCTATGGCCACTTCTTTTTTCTATGTACCTAAGGGTGTCCCTTGAAATTATAGATACTGAGGCCCCGGAGTCCACTTCCATCTTGCAAGGGATGCCTTGCAGTTGGACTTCTATTCTTAATTTAGGCCTCAAAATGTGGTTAATTCTAGGGGTGTGAATTAGTCTAGGGGTCCCCACGTGATTGACCCCCGCCCCTGCCCCCGGGTTGGAAGTGCGTGCCTTAGGCCTAGGGATCTCTCCGCCACTCCGTTCGGGGGTTACCTCACCCGAGGCCCAAGCGTCGAGCTCGTGGAGACGGTTGTCGCGTGGTCGGCTTCGGCAGATGGCCTGGATGTGGCCCGTTTTTCCACACCCTCGGCATTTGGCATTTCTGAATCTGCACGTTGATCTTAGGTGATTTCCGCCGCAGCTTCCGCACCTCGTTTCTGGGTCGCGAGGTCTGGTTGGGTTGTCCCTCTGGGGTCGTTGGAATGCAGGAGGTTGCTGTCTTCTGCTCTGGTCGGGTCCGTCGGCGCGCGGTGGTCTCGGCGCCATCTTCCCGAACCTTCGGGAAATCTCGGCAATGTCGGCTTCCCACTGGTAGTCCACCTCCCCACCATCCACATGGCTCTCAAGGTTTACTTCGGACGAGGCAGCCATGCTGTTGTAGGGGGGGTCGCGTCTGCTTGTAGACTCGTACGTGAGTAGCTCGTCTAGGACTTCTTGGAGGTTGCCTGTGGGCTTGGAGATAATCTGGTTTTGCAAGTGTTCGTCTCGCAGCCCCAAAACCACTCGGTCCCTAATGCGAATCTCGAGATTGTCGTATTTACAGCGCAGGGCTGCTTCTCTGACTGCCGCCACAAACTGTTGGATAGATTCGCCCGGCCGTTGGTTCCGCTTCTCGAATATCCTCCGCCAGAACAGTTCCGACCTTTTAGGGGTGAAATGGACCCTTAGCTTGGCCAACAGGTCAGCGTACGATACGCTGGAGACCGGCAGAGGTTGGCACAGGCCGACGGCCACCCGGTAAACCGGTGTGCCGCTGATGGTTAGGAGAGCCGCCGCCTTCTTCCTGTCCTCTGTGATCCCGTTGACCAGCATGTACCCCTCGACTTGACCGACATATTCTTCCCAGTCTTCAGGGTAATTAGGGTCGAACTCCTTCAGGGAACCGACTTGCGCCATCCTGTAGGCTCAGTTCGCTTGCTGCTCGGTTGACTGTGATTCAAATTTCCCGCTTTTCGCTCTGTCGGCTTTCCGCGGCTCCTTCACTGTTCGGCCGTCAGATCCCACCTTCGTCGCCACTGTTAAGTCCGGAATGACGAGCGGAGACAGCGAGGTAGAACAAGGAACGTTTATTCAAACTCACATGGGTCAACTGGCTAACAGCCGTTGAACCCTACCTTATATACTAGGTTCCATTCAAACATAACCAATCCCCGGCTCAGAATCTTCCGCCGGGAAGTAACAGCCAATGATTGCACTAGGGTTTCCCGCCGAAGGGAAACCACTCCCATAACTATGGACACAACACCAGCCATGAAAGCAGCTGCGGGACTTTGGGCCAGTCACTCTTTCAACCCAACCCACCTCATGGGATATGGTTATGGGGAAAATAGAAGGAGGAAGGTGTGATGGATATGCTTGTTGCTTTGAGTGATTTGTAAAAATATATGAAGGTGCGATACAAATAAAAAATAAATAAAAATAGAAAAAATGTGAGTAGGAATTGTTTTGTGGTTGCTTTATTGCCCCATCTTTTGATTGTGAATCACTATCTACTTGTTGGGGTCCTTTGTAAACAGGCATGCCATCCATGTTCTAGATGTTGACAGCTTAATTATTCTAGGCTTTTCCATAAATAAACTGCCTAATACATTGTTCCATGTGCAAAAGTGGAATTCATACTGTACCAGCATATTGTGCAAGGTGGCAAATCAAACTGTAGAAGGTCATAGTATGGTTCATTGGGGAGGGGGACATATATTTTACTCCAGACAATATGACAGGGTGGTTTTAGAAGAACTAGTTCTTTTAATCTTTTAAGCTATTGAGAAACATGTAACTGGCACTATAAACGAGCAGTTTATTAAGCATGAATGCATGTCGTTTGATGAAGTTGCTCAAAGATTGATTGTGTATCATTCCGGTTTTTTTCATGAATTTTATGGAGGGGAATTAGATATACTTAATAAATGATTCCCAGAATCACCGATCAAACGACAAAAAAAAATTGAAGACACAATAATCTGGATTCTTTATAAAACTCCAGTAACAGGGAAAGTTGATGGTATAATAAATGGACTATCTGAAAGTATTATTTCTCATTGGCAACTATTATGATTTTTTTTAACTCAAAAAAACCCCACCTGGATGGTATAGTTTTAAAAGCTGCCCAGATTATTCTGATACTGTGTGTTTTACCCAGGAATTACTAGGATAAAACCTGTATCAAAAGTGTATGCTATACAACTAAACCCATTGACTGAATTCACATATTTTGTCAAGTTGTGGTTTATTTAACCATGGTCTAGTTTCATGCAACATTCTAAACCAAAAGCAAACAAACCCCTTAATGAGTTAGCATCAAGTATAAATCCAGTCTGTGTCTATGGAAATCCAGCTATTTTGGTTATAATTTTTGTCATATCCTATCTCTCAGTGAGAAATTGAATTCAGAAGTAACTAACATCATTTTTCTGGCCATCATATTCTGTGGCTATTTTTTAGGCTCTTAGAAAGAGATATTCTTTCCTTTTTCTGTACTTAAAGCTAAGATGGGGGTTCTCTGTTTTCAGGAAATGATTAATTTTGAAGAGTCAGGTTCTCTGGGCATGGCGTTTGGCCAATTTAATCTTTCAGTGGTCTAGAATAGTGCAAGAGTTTGTGAGCTACAAGTAATCTAAGAACAAAAGGAAATGGGCCCAACACATATTTTCACTGTCATCTGATTGATGGGGGACATATTGAAGGTTGGGATTTGCACTGTTTGCGCCTTTGTTTGTCTGCTAAATTCATTACATAACAGGCTTTTGTTAGCTACCAGCAGTGCTTTCCTTTCCCAGCGAGGATCTTTCTGTGATTTGGATTTTAGAATAGTAGTCGCTGGGAACTGTTAATGCTGATAAGCTCCCTCGTATTTAGGTTAGCAATTCTCTGACATGTCTGGTATTCACATGACTAAAATAATACTACAGTTCTAAATGAGGTTACAGTTTGTGAGGAGTGCTATCATAAAACAGCTTGTGCATTGCTTTCTCTGGCTATCATACAAACTGTAGAGTTCATATATAAATTCTACTTCTATTTATTTATTATTACTTATATGCCACACCATTCTGGTGTCCCTGAGCAACCACTAGTAACAAAAATAAATGAATGGCCATCAGCTCTCTGAAGCTGTCAAACAGGAAAAACCACTGGTAATGATTGTATCCTTCCTAAACTGAACTGATGGTGGGCATCTCTTCTTCTCTTCCTTTTTATGCATATCGATCCCCTCAAAGATTGGAGACTGTTGATAATAGATCCGATCTTTAAGGAAGTCAACAAAGGGGACCTGGAAGATAGGTTATTAGACATTTTAGTCTAAGTAAATTAAAAAAATAAATAAAATAAAAAAATATTTGATTAAATCAAATCTGAAGGCTTGATGAGTGGTGATCAAAGTAGTTTCTGAACTGGATGCTTAATGGTGGATTATATTTTTCCATTACTTCATTTGATTGAAAAACTGTGCATTGCTGTATTCAATTTTAAGAAATCTGAAGTCGTGGTTTTTGTTAACATCAAAGACAACCTGACCAAATTTTCTTTTTTGGTTGTTTATATAGCTGATCCTTGATTGTAAATAAAAAAATTAATACAATTAGTCTAATGTGCAATCATTTGGAATAGCAAACGCTTTTTTGAAGTTCTATGTTTGTATGCCTCTCTGAAAATGTGGCATGGAAGGAGAGTTCCAGATATCAAGGGATGAACTTTTCCAAAGCTGACAAGGATGAGCAGAGCAACTCTTGAGCGAAAGAGAGCTTGCACAAAAAAGGATACTGAGAGTAGTTAGGTTTACACAGCAACCACACAGATACACTGAGGTGCGTACAAAAGTTTTACTTGTGGGATAAGACAATAGCACAGTCCAAGGAAAAAACAGTCCAGGTCATACACGAGTAATGAAAAAGAGCAGATAACAACAGTCCAAGGATTATCCGATACAGAGTCTTCTTACCAGTCCGTAAGTCAAAATCACAGTTCTACAGGTTTAGCAAAAACAGTAGCAAACCCACAAACCACGATAAACAGCAAGCGAGAGTGAACGTAACAGAGAGAGAGAGAAGCTATGTCTCTAGCTCCCTCTTATGACCGTAGGAAACAACGCTGGCCAATCATTAGAAGTTATGATGCAATGCATTACATAGTTAAAGTGATACATTACAGTTCTATAACAATGATACAATCGTAGTTCATATATATTGCCAACCCAACCAGTTAGGCCACAGACATATACCTAACAAAAGCCATATTGAGAAGGCTTGAGTTCAGGACCTTGGAACAGAACATTCCCTTCAAGTGGTAGGATCTTCAACAATCTCCCAGATGTTACTGGATCAGCTGATTAAACTCTGAAAAGGTGAAGTGGTCAGAGAAATATCTAGATCCAAAACTATTTAAGGCTTTAAAAGTGACAGCTGGATTCTTGAATTGAGTTTATATGGCAGCCATTGCAGCTCCTGTCATTGTGTTAAATGGATAAAGCTTGGTGTGTCCACATTTATATGGGTCACTGCACGTTTCATCAGCTCTGAGTTAACACAGTTGTGGTTTTTAATAAATCACAGTAACTAGGCTTATACATTATGCTAAAATAAAACTAAAGATGGTTGGTAATTATGGTTTATGGCTTAGGTTTACTCCACCCTTTGTGGTTACTTAAGCAAATAGAGACTTTATTAATTTGAACCAGATGAGAGGGCACTTTCAGACATTTTATGTTGACGTCCTATATACCCTGACCTGAAAGTAAACACTCTGATCCAGTTAACAGGTGGTCACAAGGGGAGGAATGGAACTATGAGCCCCTTTACTTATCTGAAAGGTTCATACAGAATCTACATGTTTTTTTGTGTGTGTATATTCTTGAAAACTGCAAGTTTTTTCACAGGTTTTTTCCCTCCTAAACATGCAATGGACACTTGAAGAAGCTTACTAGGGCTGTTGCAATTCGAAAGTGTGGCCGATACCTTAGCAGTGCCTCCAAAATAAGAGGAGCACCTGGGGATTTTTCTATCCTTCTCTTATCCATTGTTTATCCTTCTTCCTATTCTTGTTGTGAGCCAAAGTTTATTCTTGGCTTCCTATACAAGTAGCTTACAGTTAGTAAATGGGCTGGGGCAAAGCTATTTGCCACAATTGTTAAGGCAGTTGAAAGTTGTAATTCGACACCTGGAGTGCCACAGCTTTCTCACCCCTGGGCTTCAGGAATTAGAGGTTGTACTTTATGTGCATTACCTCCCATGAGATAAGAGATGAATCTGAGCCTATATTTGCCAAGATATCTCAAGTCTGGATAGCTTCAATTTTATTTTAATAAGGTACAAATTCCATTCAGAAAGCTAGCCTCCATTCTTACAAAGCAGTTCATATTAGTTCTTGTTTTCTGTGCTGATTTGTTTTCAGACTTCTTATCCATCCCATGAACCTTCTGCTCATTATTGCCTCATTGACTTAATTATAGGGAATTTGGAACCTCCCTAGTATGTCAGATTAGCTTGTTGGCAGGGAAATTGATGTCTTCTTGGAATCATAATATTTAAATGGAGGATTACAAAACCCAATTACATACCTTTATAGGTATGGAGTGAAATAGTTTACCATTTTCCTAACCCAGTTTTATGGAACCAAGTTACATGCTGCATCATAAACTGTGTGATTAACTAGTGTGTCCTGGGAACCAAGATAATAGAATAGAATAGAATAGAATAGAATAGAATAGAATAGAATAGAATAGAATAGAATAGAACCTTGGAGGTTTTCTAGTCCAGCCCCCCTGCTCAAGCAGGAGAACCTATACCATCTCAGACAAGTGACTGTCCAGTCTCTTCTTAAAAATCTCCAGTGATGGAGCGCCCATTATTTCTGGAGGCAAGCTGTTCCACTGGTTAATTGTCTTCACTGTTGGGAACTTTCTCCTTAATTCCAGTTTGATTTAGGTTTTGTTTTTTTTTAAAAAACTTGTATTTAAATGCCCTTAGGGGGTTGTCTCCAATATTTGTAGCTCAAAGGGACTTCTCTATCTACACCAATATTCAAATTAGCACAAGTTGCTGGAGAACTGCCATGATCTTGCTGTAGTAACCAGTATCATCTTCTCAGAAAAACATGTCTTGCCAGGACACTGGGAGTATAACATTAGTTCAAAATACCACAGGCTGACTTCAGTTTAGGTTCAGAAACTTGCCAGGTGAGGAACTTTCCTATAAAATAGTAATAATGTATTGGAAAATAGAAGTATAGAAGAAAGTATATAGATAGAAGTATAGAAGAAAGTAGACTTGGAGGACACCCACTATGGGCATTTGGCTTCAGTTGTAAAGCAGGTTACAGTGCTCAGGAGAGCCTTTTAATTGCAGCCTTCTATTTCCTATAACACTTTAAAAAGTCAATCATTAGCCATAGCCGAAATGTACAAAACTAGTGTGAAAACTCCAATAAAATTTGAAATGGGAGCAATATTTGGGCCAGGCAACAATCGTCATTTTCCAAATATTTTGGACTATAGGTAGTCCTTGTTTCCTATCATGGTTTGTTGAAAGAGCCAGAGTGATAAAATTCACTCTGTAGACCATAACACTAAAGTCTAGATCACAAAGGTTTGTGAAACATTAAAGCAAGATGAGTTAATATATGTTAGTGCAATGTGAGAATTTATCTCTCTGTCTACTTCTATCCATATTATGTCATCTTTAATTTATAAAGAAACATTAAAGAAATAAACTATGAACTTGGTCTTGATGCTCCTGATTCTCACTTGAGATCTATAACAGAAGGCTTACACTGACAAACCTCAAAAACGGTGTATAAAAACAATGATAATTTACCTAAAATCAAGGCTTTCTAATGCTGTCATATGCTTCTTGCTGTTACCACACCTGGTATCCTGTATAAAACAACAGAGAAGGAAAGTATGATGACTCAAGTCAAGTTTTTCTTCACTACTGCCTTCATGACTTAATGAGCAGGAGAATCTTCCAGCACTTCCACCTTGCTAAATCATGCCATGATTAATCCTTGCCTTTAGCATCAGGCTTTTAGTCCCACCCTTAAAAGACATCACTGTGTACCTCAGCAAACAAAACAGAAGTCTCAATAAGAGTATGTTGTTTCCACAGTAACTAAGTGGTTTTCATTAGCACTGATACAAGTGAGTAAGAGGATGAGACATGTCAACGAAAACAGTACGCTTTCTCATGGCTCTGACTAGTGCTGGCAATCTGCTTTAATTCAGCATGGCAGACCTTGCATCTGTGCATACATAGCATTGGTAGCTAACACAGAATTCTCTAACTGGTGCAATTTTTTTCATGCATGAAGATAAAAGGTTGAGGAAAATGATCTCTGAATCCAGTTTCTCAGCTTCCAGAACTTCTGACTGCTATTGCTGAAAATTGATGGAACGTGGTAAGACGTGTCATTCTAAGAGTTTGGAACAAATATAAAATAAGGTTTTCTACGAGGATGCCTCTGTCCCCCTAGGAAGCTTTTTTTTAGAAAAGAAATGGTGGTGAAGCCGGACTGGTAGACTTATAGTAAAATAATAACTTTTAACTTTGGTGATCCTATCCTCAAATCTAAGGAGGAGCTAGAATCGGAAGGACATGTCTGCCGCTCATTTACATATTTACAACTGAAGGAAAGACTTAAACTAGATAAAAAGAGCTATGGGTTTGACTGTTAAAAATGAATTGGAAACCCTATTGTGCGGTACTGATGAACGTATTATTGCTAGGGTCTACAAAACTTTATTGAGTTTGAATTTGAAAAGTAAATAAGTAAAGCATTGTATGATTCAGTGGGCAAGGAACTCTGGATATAATGTAAAGCTTGAACAATGTGAGAGTTTACATTAAGATGATAAGATGATGTATCATGTGTATTTAACACCAGAAAAGCTATCAAGAATGTATCAAGGCATTTCAAATGAATGCTGGAAATCCAAATGTAAAAAAGAGACTTTTTATCATTTATGGTGGACATGTGATAAAGCAAAGAAATATTGGAGTAGGATTCATATTCCAATACAGAAAGTTCTCATAGTGAATATAAAGATAAAACCAGAAACTTTTTTCTTAGGTTAATGGAAAAAGACTTGGAAAACATTTTTGGAAGGTTGATGTTATATATGTTGATGGCAGCAAGATTACTCTATGCACAAAAATGGAAGGACATTTCAACCCCCACAATCGATGAATGATTTGAAAAGCTGATGGAATTAGCAGAGATGGTTAAATTGACTGCTTTGATAGAAGAAAAATACACAAGTACTTTTGTTTCTACTTGGAAACTGCTTCTGGAATTTGTGCTTGAGGCGGAAAAAAATGAAACTTTGATTTTGGGTTTTACTGATTAGATCTGTTGTTATAGAAATGGCTAGTTTATATTATTATGTAAAAGTAAAAAGTTGAGGCTTGATGTTACTTCTTATTCTACTGCACCAAAAGGAGTTGGAAGGCAATGCCTTTTTGTTCTTTTTCCCTTCTTTTCAACACTTTTCCCTTTTCCCTCCCCTACTTTTCCTATTATTTGCTTTTCTATTTTTGTATTTTATATTATAAACTAATTTAAAAAAAGAAAATTGATGGAGCGGTTGTATGCCTTCTTGAAGCAAGAAATAAGCTGAAATTAGTAATATAAGTCCTGTAGTAATCTTAACATTGTTTTCCTATCTATCTATCTATCTATCTATCTATCTATCTATCTATCTATCTATCTATCTATCTATTATCTATCTATCCATCCATCCATCCATCCAAATTGCTTCATTCAATTTGCATTGTTTTTCATTATGACTCCTTTCACAAATACGTAGTTCTAGTTATGAATTGAAAGGTATGTGGATTTTTAATTAAATTAAATTATTGAAGTGGAAGATAAATATTAGATTTGTTTATGGGGAAATAGCACGTTTACTTTGCAAATCGCAACCCTCTGTGTGGAATTATTTTGTATGAAGTCCATACCATGATGCTATGGTAGTCCTCCTCATACTTCCTCAAAATTACAAACATGCTCAGTGGTCAAAATCTACGGTATATTGCCAGTTGAAAATCATGAAAAAAAATCACTATTTAATAACAAAATACTGAAAGATCTCTGGTCATTGTCCAAAGTTCTGGTAACATCCATTGAATACATAATAATTAAATGTTTATTTTCTGTAAATATAAATTAAATATAAACACCTGTTTCAAAATGAAGATGTATAGGATGCTAAATATTTGTAGATATATTTGTTCATATCTCTCCATTTTGGCAGTTATAGTTTATTTCTATTCTACAATGTTTTATGTACAACAAACTTCATTATTGATGGATATAAAAAGTTTATTTCTTTTTTTAATCCAATATTATCTTATATTTCATGTCCCATGAGTAAAATCTGTAGGTTTGGGTTAAATAGTTTATATTCTCAATGATATTACTTTCTAGGCAATACCACGTGATAATCATTTCAGGACAGTTTGACTTTGTGTAGTTGACAGAACAATTGATTTAAATGTAAGACCAAAGGTGATATTAAGAATGTAGGTAGAAGGTAACTTTGATTACTTTCATGTGGCTAATGAATACCCAGAATAGCTAAACAGTTTAGTTAAATTTAGTATTACAAATTCAATGTTAAATTCAGTGTACACAAATTCATGGATGGAATATTTGGATTCATGATATGGGTCATTACTATATTGGCTAGGTTTGCATGAAAAACATAACTGAACACAGTTTACTCATCACATTTTTGAGATTATTACAACACAATGAAGTATTACTATGCAGCCTGGATTCACTCAACATATTGGGTTATAATGTGAATGGCTAATGTGTGGTTCATTCTATTGCATGACCCCAACTAAGTAATGATATGGATAAATCCATCAAAATAGTTCTGTTTAAATGCTAATATGTTAACTAATACACTAGTATATTATTCAACAAGAATAGAAGAACAAATGCTTTTACTGATAGTTATGCGGTAAAATACCAGTGGTGATTGTTCAATTGCTTATGATTTCTAACTCATTGTGACCTTTTTGGTTGTTTGTCATTTCTTACACTTTGTGACCTTTGTACATCATTTCGCCAGGACTGTCAGTAAGTGCTTCTCAGTTCCTGTAAGTTCATTCATGTTCACTAATGATAATACTGTACAGTGTTTACTCACCGTGACTTTTGTCAACCTGTTTTTTAATTTTTCAAATATCAAATTCTGCATTTAGTATCTACTAGATCCTATTTATTGGCATTTTCTCCTTAATATTGGCAATCTAATGGGCTTATCAGTAAATATACAACTATGTAATTCTGAAGTAGCTAAGGCTGTAAATGAGTAGTTCCAATAATAATACTAATTATTATTTTGTAAGGAGAAAACATTGCATGTGAATAAAGAAAACTACCGTATGTTCCCTATCACAGTCATTGGAAATTTGACAATGTACCTCTGATGGGGGATTCAGTATTTCATTTACACAATTAAGAGATTTCTTGGTGGTGGTTTCTCTTTTATGGAACTATAATAGAAGGGTCCACATAAAATGATCACAAGCTTTAAAATTGGGCTCTACTGGATGGCTTTAGGAAAAATGGTACGCAAATAGAACAGATAAAATATGCTATGCATAACGATACATGATATTTCTTGCCTCATGTGACATTGAGAGGCGAAAGATCAGCATGTTTTCTCTGGATTGTGCAAGAGTCAGAATCATTAAATTATGATCTTGTGCCAATTGAGTATGACAGAGCAAAAAATTGTAAAACAAAAATAATAGGTATTGCTTTGTGATCGGCAATTCTGACCCTTTCTCCACAGCTCAAACAGGATTGTTGAGATTTTAAAAATTTCTTAGACCTTGAAGATGATAATGAGAATCCCTTCTTTCCTACAGGAATCTTGACAGATAAGAATGTTGAGAGGGGAACCACTTCAAACAGATATTTCCCTATGGAAAATGTACATGTGTACGTAATTTTCCTAAGATGATATGCAGCAACTTTTGCTCACAGTAATTAAGGGTTAATCTTTTGCTTGTGCTGTACCTCTGATTGCAAATGCCTTTAGGAAAGTTTTGAAAACAGAAATAATTGCCCTATTATTTGAAATTGTTTGCATTTGTTCACTCACTGAGAATGTACCTAGCATATTTTTGAACGTGCCATTTAGAATCAAATTACAGGCTATGTTATAAGCTACATGTAGGAAAATCTAGTGTACTTTTTTTCTCCGAACTAAGGGCTACTCTTGAGTCCTGTGGAGTGTACTGGAGGCTCTATGTCAGGCAGGTTAGAGGAAACAGATGTAATCAGTGCAAAAAGTAATTGGGCTCAGAATAAAAGTCACATTTTTCTTAAATCCTATCTATCAGTTGACTCTTCTTTTCTATCCTCCTTCTATCTGCCTTTTTCATCATTGAAGCTACTAATTTTCATTTTAACTTACCAAAAATTGATGGCAACTGAGGGACTCACATGAAATATGTACATGAAATCAAGCCCTCACTTTGTAGGATACTATGAAGAAATAATGTGAGGGTTATTTAGATGGAATATTTTCCCCTATCAATTTCTTTCCTGCTAATTTCAAGATCATGATGGCAGGGCACATACAGGTTTCCCCAAGCTGATCCCCAAGAGAGTAGCAGAGGAGATTTGGAAAGTACTTGATTGACCCCCTTATTACGAGGGCAATTCAGAAATAAACCTCAGCTTGGTTATCAATGACAGACACTCGCAGGTACAGAACTTTTATTATACACGTTAGAAAATGACAACATTACATTACTTTTTGACATAATCGTCATTCAAATTGAGGCACTTGTTCGCCTGGTGCGCCAGTTGCAGCCCTATCTAGACCAGGATGCCTTGCGCACAGTCACTCATGCGCTCGTTACCTCTCGTCTAGACTACTGTAATGCTCTCTACATGGGGCTGCCCTTGAGGTCCACCCGGAGATTCCAACTGGTGCAGAATGCAGCCGCGCGAGTTGTCTTGGGAGTTTCCCGATACTCCCATGTTACACCTTTGCTCCGCGAGCTGCATTGGCTACCGGTTGCTCTCCGGGTGAGGTTCAAGGTGTTAGTGATGACTTACAAAGCCCTTCATGGCATGGGTCCGGATTACCTACGGCAACACCTGCGGCCGGCGTCAACTTCCCTCCGTCCAGTGCGGTCCCACAGAGAGGGCCTCCTCAGGGTGCCGCCGATCAAAGAATGCCGGTTGGTGACCCCCAGGGGGAGAGCGTTCTCTGTGGGCGTGCCAGACCTCTGGAACCGCTTACCGGTTGAGCTCCGGATGGCCCCCGACCTTCGCTCCTTCCGGCGCGATCTCAAAACTTTCTTTTTCGAACAAGCTGGCCTGGTCTGACGGGATGGGGTTGGGTTTTTATAAATAGTTTTAATTTTAATATGTATTAATTTTATGGGCATAATGTTTAATGGCTTTTTAATTTTTGTATTCTATTTTTATTTTGTATTGCCCTGTTCTCCGCCCTGAGTCCTTCGGGAGAAGGGCGGTATACAAATTAAATTATTAAATTATTAAATTAAAAATAATGTCTTACAAGGTTTGAAATTCTTTAGTAGTAATAGCTTGGCGCCAAATCTGGGCTGGGGGAATGATCAAAAACATCCCAATGGAGCTGCTTTAAAAGTTCTTGGGTGCATCTAGCAGTGTGCGGGCAAGTATTATCGTGAACCAACATAGAAAATCCTGCCAAATGTGAAGATGCCAAAGGAGTACTGCTAGTGAAGTTCATGGAGCGTGGTTCTACCATCAATTCAGAAGTCTACTGTGAAATGTTATAAAAACTCAGATGAGCCATCCATAACAAGCGTCAGGGCATGCTGACTTCCAGTGTGGTTCACAATAATGGTCGCCCGCACACCACTAGACACATCCAAGAACTTTTGAAGCAGTTCCGTTGGGATGTTTCTGATCACCCCCCCATAGCCCAGATTTGCCGCCGAGCGACTACTACTAAGGAATTTCAAACGTTGTAAGATGCTGTGGCAAGTGCTTCAATTTGAATGGTGATTATGTCGAAAAGTACCGTATATACTTGAGTATAAGCCGAATTTTTCAGCCCACTTTTTGGGCTGAAAAATTCCACTTCGGCTTATACTCCAGTCAACAAAAAAACTTACCGAGGACTTGTGCGCGGCCGAGGCTTTGGTGCTTCCGGGATCGCCCGCACCTCTCCCAAGCCACCGCCGTCCGAGACCTGCCGAAGTTTGGGGAGGTTTGGGGAGGTGCGCGCGCACCTCCCCAAACTCCGCGCCTTGCCTGCCTGCTTCTTTCCGCAGCGGAAAGAAGCAGGCAGGCAGGGCGCGGAGGAACGGAGACTTGCCGACGTTTGGGGAGGTTTGGGCGCCTCCCCAAACCTCGGCAGGTCTCCGTTCCTCCTGCCGACCTTTGGGGAGGTTTGGGCGCCTCCCCAAACCTCCCCAAACCTCGGCAGGTCTCCGTTCCTCCTGCCGACCTTTGGGGAGGTTTGGGCGCCTCCCCAAACCTCCCCAAACCTCGGCAGGTCTCCGTTCCTCCTGCCGACCTTTGGGGAGGTTTGGGCGCCTCCCCAAACCTCGGCAGGTCTCCGTTCCTCCGCGCAGACCTGCCGACGTTTGGGGAGGTTTGGGCGCCTCCCCAAACCTCCCCAAACCTCGGCAGGTCTCCGTTCCTGTTTGGGGAGGTTTGGGCACCTCCCCAAACCTCCCCAAACCTCGGCAGGTCTCCGTTCTTCCTGCCGACCTTTGGGGAGGTTTGGGCGCCTCCCCAAACCTCCCCAAACCTCGGCAGGTCTCCGTTCCTGTTTGGGGAGGTTTGGGCGCCTCCCCAAACCTCGGCAGGTCTCCGTTCCTCCGCGCAGACCTGCCGACGTTTGGGGAGGTTTGGGCGCCTCCCCAAACCTCCCCAAACCTCGGCAGGTCTCCGTTCCTGTTTGGGGAGGTTTGGGCGCCTCCCCAAACCTCGGCAGGTCTCCGTTCCTCCGCGCAGACCTGCCGACCTTTGGGGAGGTTTGGGCGCCTCCCCAAACCTCCCCAAACCTCGGCAGGTCTCCGTTCCTGTTTGGGGAGGTTTGGGCGCCTCCCCAAACCTCCCCAAACCTCGGCAGGTCTCCGTTCCTCCGCGCAGACCTGCCGACGTTTGGGGAGGTTTGGGCGCCTCCCCAAACCTCCCCAAACCTCGGCAGGTCTCCGTTCCTGTTTGGGGAGGTTTGGGCGCCTCCCCAAACCTCCCCAAACCTCGGCAGGTCTCCGTTCTTCCTGCCGACCTTTGGGGAGGTTTGGGCGCCTCCCCAAACCTCCCCAAACGTCGGCAGGTCTGCGCGGAGGAACGGAGACCTGCCGAGGTTTGGGGAGGTTTGGGGAGGCGCCCAAACCTCCCCAAACAGGAACGGAGACCTGCCGAGGTTTGGGGAGGTTTGGGGAGGCGCCCAAACCTCCCCAAAGGTCGGCAGGTCTGCGCGGAGGAACGGAGACCTGCCGAGGTTTGGGGAGGTTTGGGGAGGCGCCCAAACCTCCCCAAACAGGAACGGAGACCTGCCGAGGTTTGGGGACGTTTGGGGAGGCGCCCAAACCTCCCCAAAGGTCGGCAGGTCTGCGCGGAGGAACGGAGACCTGCCGAGGTTTGGGGAGGCGCCCAAACCTCCCCAAACAGGAACGGAGACCTGCCGAGGTTTGGGGAGGTTTGGGGAGGCGCCCAAACCTCCCCAAAGGTCGGCAGGTCTGCGCGGAGGAACGGAGACCTGCCGAGGTTTGGGGAGGTTTGGGGAGGCGCCCAAACCTCCCCAAACAGGAACGGAGACCTGCCGAGGTTTGGGGAGGTTTGGGGAGGCGCCCAAACCTCCCCAAACGTCGGCAGGTCTGCGCGGAGGAACGGAGACCTGCCGAGGTTTGGGGACGTTTGGGGAGGCGCCCAAACCTCCCCAAACAGGAACGGAGACCTGCCGAGGTTTGGGGACGTTTGGGGAGGCGCCCAAACCTCCCCAAAGGTCGGCAGGTCTGCGCGGAGGAACGGAGACCTGCCGAGGTTTGGGGAGGCGCCCAAACCTCCCCAAACAGGAACGGAGACCTGCCGAGGTTTGGGGAGGTTTGGGGAGGCGCCCAAACCTCCCCAAAGGTCGGCAGGAAGAACGGAGACCTGCCGAGGTTTGGGGAGGTTTGGGGAGGCGCCCAAACCTCCCCAAAGGTCGGCAGGAGGAACGGAGACCTGCCGAGGTTTGGGGAGGCGCCCAAACCTCCCCAAAGGTCGGCAGGAAGAACGGAGACCTGCCGAGGTTTGGGGAGGTTTGGGGAGGCGCCCAAACCTCCCCAAAGGTCGGCAGGAGGAACGGAGACCTGCCGAGGTTTGGGGAGGCGCCCAAACCTCCCCAAAGGTCGGCAGGAGGAACGGAGACCTGCCGAGGTTTGGGGAGGTTTGGGGAGGCGCCCAAACCTCCCCAAAGGTCGGCAGGTCTGCGCGGAGGAACGGAGACCTGCAGAGGTTTGGGGAGGTTTGGGGAGGCGCCCAAACCTCCCCAAAGGTCGGCAGGAGGAACGGAGACCTGCCGAGGTTTGGGGAGGTTTGGGGAGGCGCCCAAACCTCCCCAAAGGTCGGCAGGAGGAACGGAGACCTGCCGAGGTTTGGGGAGGCGCCCAAACCTCCCCAAAGGTCGCCAGGTCTGCGCGGAGGAACGGAGACCTGCCGAGGTTTGGGGAGGTTTGGGGAGGCGCCCAAACCTCCCCAAAGGTCGGCAGGAGGAACGGAGACCTGCCAAGGTTTGGGGAGGTTTGGGGAGGCGCCCAAACCTCCCCAAAGGTCGGCAGGAGGAACGGAGACCTGCCGACGTTTGGGGAGGTTTGGGGAGGCGCCCAAACCTCCCCAAAGGTCGGCAGGAGGAACGGAGACCTGCCGACGAGCCGCGGCCACACAGGGTATTCCTGTGTATTCAGGCTTGCAAAATGGCGGATCGAGCCTCTGCTGGCGGCAGAGGCTTGCAGAACGGCGGATCGGCTTATACTCGAGTCAATAACTTTTTCCAGTTTTTGGGGGTGAAATTGGGGGTCTCGGCTTATACTCGAGTTGGCTTATACTCAAGTATATACGGTAATGTAATGTTGTAGTTTTCTAATCTAATGTGTATAATAAAAGTTCTGTATCTGCAAGTGACTGTCATTGATTGTCATGGAGGTTTACTTTCAAATTGCCCTTGTAAATTTGAGGAAAATATTCAAACCCCCTTGCCTAAAACATAGTTTAATACAATTTGATAAATTTGTTACCTGGGAATAAAGACCCTTAACTAAAACTCTTTTCAAAATATGCAATTATTGCCCTGTTTCAGTATTCTTGCACAATAAACTTTTTGTTGAGAAGGTAGCTTCACCCTTTTATTTATTTAATCAATCAATTTAATCAACAAATAACTCTGGATGGTGAATCATATCATCGTACAAATAAAAATAGTTGCATCTATAAAAATTAAAATACATAGCCAAGAGAGATACAACAATCAGTTAACACTGCCAGGTGATGGGTACAGCCATACTTTTAACAGCAGGTTGTTTTACTTTTAAGAATGGGAAGCAATTGGGTTTATGCAGAAAATGAAAAAATATTTTTTTGTTCCATGAACATATTTTTTTTATACCTGTTGAGTGGAGCAGAGTCAAATCCAGAAATCTGGTTGAGAAAAAACATCTAGGATTCTAGGAGAATATGAGAGTGTTCTGGATTTTGGCTGAGAAACTTTTGAGGTAACATTGTGGGGCAAATAATGCAAGAATAGAACTTTTTGCCTCCCCTCCCATTTCTGTATGGCTCATTTCTCCTCTTTTTATTGGCTTGCATCATCACAAACCATGGCTTATCCACCCCCTTCTCAATAGCTCTGCCAACATGCCCAAAAACCTCTGCTCAGAACAAGTACCTCTGGGTAGGTTTCATGTTAGCCTCTGGTCTGTATCCAGATCAAACTTGTGTGTCTTAGTCATGTCTGGATAAAGCATATATTACAATCTGGGTGCACAACAACACAATCAACCTTTTCAACGTATGGAGCAGTCTATGAACAAAATGTTTTCAATAAACTTAGACTTAATTAATATGAAAAAAAATCAACAATTTCAAGAGAATTGAATCCTTAATATGTCTGACCTAAGTGCATATAAATAGGATGAAATACTTTTATCATGGCCTGAGGGTGAAAGCAAGTGAGCACACTTAATTAGTTATTAAAATATGAAATAAGCCTTAATGGCTTCAAGGATTTGTAGATATAAATCTTGAATCAAAACTACCATTCCACCCACAATTGCTAAAAACAACAACAAGAAATGTTTACAGCCCAGAACCGAAATCATGGGTGTCCGAGGCCACATTACCAGCTGGCCGGGTCTGGATGTGGTCTGCAGGCTGCAGATTGAATGTGCCTACTTTAAATGATATTATTGCATATGCAAGGAGTAAGTTAACTATCGGCCATAAATCTGTCTTAGTGAACATTACAAAGCTTTCGACAAATTTTGGATGCAGCAGACTTGACACTGGCAACATCATTATCAACCAACAATAGATCTTCTAAAGATCTATTAGGGAATATCCTAACTATATGGATCATTCTCAACAAAAACACATAGCTCATATACTGTAAAACACAATTTGTTACTCATTTTCTAATTTTACATATTAAAAACTGGTTGAATCTGATTTATGCATAATACTTATTGTATCAGTTTTAAAGTATTTGGCATTTTATGGAAATACTTGTTTTAATGTATATAGATCCCTGTAATATTTTGCAAGTAATCCCCTTACTAACAAATTAGCATATCTCTGTAGGTGTGCCCATTGCAACTTTCCTCATTTTCAATAAGTTGCCATTGTCTTGTCTGGAAGCCAGTAACTCTTGGGGACATCAGTTTGTGCAAGGTTGGTTTAAAAATATTCGCATTTGTAAAGGCAGCTGAGAGAGGTTTAGGTGGAAGAGAAATGAATTGCTGCGGGGAAATTGTGAAAGAGAAGATTACCGTTTTTCATAGGTATTTTGGTACAGAGAAGGAGTGAGTACTATTGCATATGATGAACAACATAGTTGTAGATGCATAACTGTCCCCGTCATTTTATTCACTTTCCCCCCATTTTGATATAAGATCTTTAAAAGTCCCTTAGCAATCATTCATCATTAAAACAACTCTAAGCAGAGGCACAAAATATAATAAAAACTACAATAAGTGACTTTACAGTACAGGTAGTCCTTGACTTACAACAGTTCATTTAGTGACCCTTCAAAGTTACAGTGGCACTGGAAAATGTGACTTATGACTGTTTTTCACAGTCATGACCTTTGCAGCATCCCCATAGTGATGTGATCAAGACGCTTGGCAACTGGTTCATATTTATGACTGGTGTTGTATCCCAAGGTCTTGCCTTTGTGGGAAGTCAGCCCCCCAGAGAAGGAAATATTAAAAGAGGCAGAAAAGCATGCCCAGTTTTTTCTTAGTATCCCCAAGTCTCCCTCCCCCAAGCAGAAACCAGCTCTGTAGAAATGCAGTTGTAAATAATCCAGGAAGGTTGGAGGCCCCCAGCTAGAACCTTAGGAAGACAAAGACACCTAAAATCTACTTACCCCACCCAAACTCTAAGACAGGACATAATAGGATTAACCCACAGATGTCAAAGGGCACACTCAGACTGAGGTGAAAATACATGACACAGGAAATACAAAGCCTCAAACAGGAACAGGAAACAACCTCAAGAGCAGGCTGTTTACAAGTAGGTGGAGGAAACCCACTCCCTACATGTGCTTTCTCTCTTTTCTTCCAGAGCCATCTTTCTGTCTGGCTCTCCTCTTCAATAAACTGCAAACTTCTTTCTAAAGCAGTCACCCTGTTGTTTATTCCCGGCTTGAACTAAACCATGACGAAGACTTTTCCTTCCACACCGTCATCTTTTGTGACCTTCTGACAATGGGGAAGCCAGATTCACTTAACAACTGGGTTACTACTTATCAGCTACAGTGATTCACTTAACAGCTGTGGCAAGAAAGATCACAAAATGGGGAAAAACTCACTTAACAAATGTCTCACTTAACATCAGAAATTTTGGGCCCAATTGTGGTCGTAAGTCAAGGACTACCTGTACTATTGCAATTTGCAGAGCCATTTCAGTGGCATCTGTGTGTAAAGAGGAAAGAGGGTCAGTCTTATGAAAGTATCACACATTTATTGCGTGCATGCCCAAAGGAGTCTGAATATACACTACAATGCTATGAAGCTGATTTTGTCATTTTGATGAAAGCAATTAAATCCTAATGTTGTTTTTTCTTTTCATCCTGCTGGCAGAAATCTAGTCCTAATATTCATTTTAAAAATACTTTTTATGTGTCATTCCTACGTTTTTTTGCTAGCTTCCCTTCTTTTTCCAGAAATTTTTACTGCTGTATGTCTATGAAGGGCTCTAAGTACTGTATAACCATAGTGACAGCCTAATATCACACAGAAGATTAACTTTCCTTTGTTTGATTTGATAGCAACTGAACATTCCATGCCACACCACTGGAACAAATTGGCAAGTGCAACAATAGATTGCTCTAATCTCATTACTGGCCTCTAGTGTTCCTTTACATAATGACATGTTAGTGCTTTCTAATTTCTGGAATAGGAAAATTTGTATTGACAATGCAGTAAAAGGTTATATAACCCCAGTTAATATTTGCCATGAAGAAAGACTTCTTTTCTAAGAAGTGTATAGGTAAGCCATTACCTTGGGGTCTAAGTTAAAAAGACATTCATTGTTAGCAATGACAAAATCATTGGATTGGCAAAAAGTAATAAGTCATGCTGTGTGGCAAAAACCAGGCCACACAGTCCAATTACATTTCCCTACTTGCTACTTCCAGCTTTGGCATTCCAGTCTCTAACCATAAACAGCACATCATATGGTCATATGATTAAAATTCAGTTGCTTGGCAACTGACTCATGAGGGTTGCAGTGTCTTGGTCCATTGTCACAAGGTCACCATTTGCAACCTTCTGAGTCAATGGGGAAGCCGGATTCACTTAACAACCACGTTACTAATTTGAGAACTGCAGCGATTCATTTAACAACTGTGGCAAGAAAAGTCATAAAATGGGGCAAAACTCACTTAACAAATGTTTCACTTAGCAACAAAAATTTTGGGCTCAATTGTGGTCGTAAGTCAAAAACTACCTGTATAGAAGTGATTTACTATTACATTCATATGAAAGGATGCCACTGAACAAAATCTGCTTCCGGTATTTTTATATATTGCTGCTATATATGTTTTTCTTATATTTTTTTCAAAATCTATAATAAAATAAAATAAAATCATTCAGTATTAATTTATTAAAAGATTCCTGATTTGCTTTGACTGTTTGGACTGAACTGAATGATTGCTTGGATTCAAAAATCCAATTCAGCTCATAGATTCATTTGAATCTCTGAATCGAATCACTGCATCAGATATTCCCACAGCACTATTTTATACAGCAGAAAGCAGGAAACTTACATTGAATTTATGCTCCATTCTATAAAAAATAATGAGTTCCTTTAAGCTTTTGCATTCTGCATTCTAAATTGTTTTCTGTTTATTTTTAATAAGCATATTTTGTTAAACTAAGTTATGTGTCTCACAAAATAGAGAAGTATTTAATATAGATACCGGTAGTTATAATTCCTTGGTTGCATAAGTCTGGTGGAATAGATGATTACTAGAAAATATTACACACAGTACTGTATTTTTCTCATTCAAATTTTCATTTACAGAAATATATAAGCATTTTCCTGCAATCCAGTACAAGTCAGGGAATCATCAGTAAGTTTATTAGCATAATTTTCAATTTCCAGTAACAATTACTTCTTTCTCTTTTTGTTATCACATAACATGTACCTTTACCCGACATTCATTTTTCTTTGTTCATTCAAGACTTGGGGGATATAATCATGCAAATAGTATTACATTGTCTTGTAATTCCTGTTTTTTTCAGTATTGATTACCTTCCTTCAATATTTTGGAGCTTCTCTGTTATTAAGGCAGGGATGAGCAACTTATGTAATTGCAGTTACAGTACTCAACATTTCATCGCTGGAAGAGAAAATGCGAGCTAAAGTTTAATAACATCTGGAAGTCAGCGTATTATCTATTCCTGGTCTTAAGGCCTACTATCATCTGTATGCTGTTAGCTGCTTCCTATTATATACAAATTAACATTCCCCCATTCCCTGCATTTAAACAGACATCATTCTTCATGCCTGGAAAAGCTTAACTTGCCCAGTTTCTATATGTCAGGCTTCTAGTAGTAGCATAGATGAGTTAGTAATAACTGTCGAGAACATGTGCCAGAAATGATAAATACAGCAATGCAGTATTAGAAGAGGTGCTTTGAATAATGTAGTGCCTATCTACAGTTTTTTAGAGTGAGATATCTTTCACCAGGATCATGCTTCTCTGCAGTGGATCTGGGAAAAAACACGACTGCTTTAGAGTCGCTGGTAACTGCTCCATTTGCAAACTCACTTTAAGCAGTTTTTTGGAATCAAATCTAAGGCTGCACAGCTCTAATTATAATAACCCTTAGCAAAAAGTATGAAGCATCTGCATATCTGCAATATTTAAAGGGTTTAATTATAATTAGTTCCAGTGCCTTCACCTGGAAATATTTTGTTAGGAAACCATAAATTTGGAAATTGCTAGCTCTCGTGTAAGAAATTGTCTTGTTGAAATCTATGGGACTACTCGAAACTGCAATCACACATAGATTGCTATAGCAGTAGTACAAAATTCCTAAACCCAGTGACTTAGTCTTAGAAAAAGTCTTCCTGTGTTTGCCTGAATGTATAAAGGCTTGAAAGTAGCTAGAAAATGGGATTATGCACCCAGCCTTACAACTTCCACATGTTCAGCTGGAAAATCTGAGAAGGGCTTCCATTTTCAATTAGCTGAACTGAAGTACAGTTCTCTATACAACCGGGAACTTGTGTTTGTCTTCAAAGCACATGCAAGTTCAACTTTTCATAAGACCCCAAAGCTGAATGCTTGACATTTGAGAGAATAAGGAGAGGGACTGAATGCAAGCCTTGTTCTCCACCTACTTGTAAACCTTTGTAAAACTAGAGAGCACTAGATTGCTCTTTTCTTGGTGCATTTGGAAACTTCATCAAAACATTTTCCAAGAGTTTCTAAAGGATGCTTCAATGACTTTTAAAGGATCTCTTGGTATCTAGGACTGATGAAAACAATGTGGTCTAGGAAAATAAGAGTTCAGTCAAATCAAATACCTTCCATAGTTGGCAAAAGGCCTTTTGAAGGTGGACATAAGGACTTGAAGGTAAATGTTTTCCATATTTTAGCAACTGATCATTAGTGTCACTAAATATTTAAGTTTTCCACTGCCATTGTGGTTAACAAATATCTCTGCTTCCTGAATCTGTCTAATCCCCTTTTGAAAATCTCCAAGCCAATATTCATTGCCACATTTTGTTAGCTATGTTTTATATTAAAAATACTTTCCTCATTACGTCAGAACTGTCCAGATTACGCATTCCAATTAATCTCACCTAACCTCACGTTTTATAACTGCAACAGATACCTAGGTGAATCAATCAACCTCAATTGAAGTGGACATCTTGTCATTCACAGAAACTGTTAATGTGAATATTACTGCTTCCAAGTGTCTCACTTTCTCTGAACTGGCTTTCCAGCAAAGACAAATCTGGTGTTATGCAAGAGATATCTGGTGAATAGACAGTATCAGTATATTTGAGAGGCAGTTTGGGGTAGTGGTTAAGGCACCAGGTGGCATCAGGCTAAAAACTGGAAAATGTGAGCTCTAGTTCAGCTTTTAGGCACACAGTCAACTTGGTGGCCCTGGGTCAATTACTCCTTCTCAGTCCTGGGAAGCAGGAAATGGCAAAACACTTCAGAAATCTTGCTAAGAAAACTGCCAGGATTTATCCAGGTAGTTGCCAAGAGTCAACACTGACTTGAAGGCTTACCTTTGCAGATCAGGCTTTAGGACTAGACTGAGAAATGTTACAAACATAACCACATAAAAATATAAGACTAAAGACCAAAGTATAAAATCTATTATCTTCTTTCTTTTATTACTTCTATTTTTCATACTGAGAATTTTGCACATTTATTCAGGATTGCTGAGTAATGCAAAATCTGGAGACTTGATCCTTTCCTACTGGTGTTCAATATAATATGAGAAGGAGAATATTATGCTCATATTATACATTTAAAAAAACATGTTACTGTTACCCTTCAAAAGGGGGTGGATAAGGGGGACCATGATTGTAGGCCCTATACACATATACTACATTAATCAGAAGCAGTTGATAAGTTTTTTGTTTTTGTTTTACAACCCCCTGACCAAATCACAATAAAAAGGGCACATACGTAAGATACAATATATATATATCGATCATAAATATATATTCTTGTCAGAGATATGATACGAAGCAAGCCTCTAGCCTGTTACTCTATTGCATAATGCTAATATGCTCAGTATGCTTTCCTGTTTTGGGGTAGAGAATTACTCCTTTATGTAATTCTTTCCTTCTTAAATGTGGCGATTGAATCTTACTACCCAAGGATATCAGTGGTACATCACTGGTGAGTTCTAGGCAGGTGCCATTGCAGTTACAAGATATGGAGTGCCCCAGCTCTAATTAGACTTTGAAAAAACTGGTCCTGGCCAGTGGCATCAGGAATGGTAGGGCTATAGAAGATACCTGCTAACTCTGGGATTATTGCATCATTAGGTGGTGCCTTGCTGGAATCAGTTCAGATCACGTTTCTAGTCTAGCAACACCTCTGCTTTTTATTCTAGTTAAGGCTGATAACATTTGTGCATAATCACATGTATACGAATTTCTGGTACATCTTGTTACTTCCCCTCCAATCCCTGCCCACAAATATAAATAAACAAAGTCCCAAACAAATTGGGTTATTTTGCTTTTGCAGCTTGTAAAGAAATAGAAATTGTTCCTATTTTTACATTATTGGTTTAAACTTTGACAGACGCACACTGACAGGGCCCTTCAAGTATCAAGCAACAGTAACAACACACCTTTCAGACTAATTTAGTTGTATCTTCATTCTTCTTCTTCCATACTATGTAAGCAATTCAAGTGAAAGCATTGGTAAATTAACATGAAGATTTTGGATCCCTGTCAGATATTCTAAACAATGCTATTAACTTATTGGACCAAATAATTTTCCCAATTTCAGCTTACTTGTGGTAAATTATTAGAGAAATACGTTAGACCAGTGGTTCTCAACCTTTTCTTCACCACGGACCTCTTTTAAATACCCTTTGTGGCCATGGACCATAGTCATGGACCACCAAGACTTAACTCAAGATTTAAGTCATAACATTTCTTCAACCCTTCAGTGACCCCCTGTGATAACATCATTCCCCCCAGGGGTCTGCGGACCATAGATTAAGAACCACTACATTAGACTATGATAGGACAATCATAAAAAACAATAAACATTTCTTTTTGTTATGGATCAAATATGAAGCAATTGTTTGTCATTTTAAAAAAATCTTGTTACATGGTATGATCAAGACAAATTTAAGTGCACACTTACCTGGAAGTAAAGACCATTAAACTCAATCAAAGTTGCAATTTTATGTATGTTTGTTTAAAAAGAAGCTCCACTAAGCCCAATGGTGCTTATTTTTAAAGAGGCATTAGAGAAATGAAACTATCAGAATACAATTCAGAAATTTTAAGGTCAACAGAAATTTTGGACAGTGCACATTTAAGACCTTTCATGAGCAGAAGGGCTTCTTTTTGTAAAATGGTGGGAGGCAAGTCATTCCTTTTAATGCATCCTCAGTCTTTTTCCAGAGAGTTGTAAATGTTTTTGGAACAGAATTGGGCTGGGAGTACAAGATATATGAAGAACAAAGTGGAGGGAAAGACTTCTTGAGGCACATGCTTACATGACAGTCCTTACATACTGTGTCTTGCATAGATGGCTGTTTTGGAATTTAGATCAAGTTGTCATATGCTAAGCCTTTGTTTAATCATGTTTTATTGAATAAAGCACAGTTGGCTGGATTTGTAGAACTTGATAAGTCAAAATTAAATACATTATGGTTTAGTGCAATGTATGAAACCTGATGTACTATTTCTTTACTTTGTAACCATCTGGGGCTAACCTTAAATATGCATGTATGCCATGCCAGATGATATTGAGTACCATGAAGAAGCCTTGATGCTATGTCATCAAGTGTCCCCACCATCTTAGCTTTGAACTGCCTGGCTGACATTTCCTGATGTGTACGTATGTGATACATTTTTTTAAACGACTCATTTATGTAGAGTGAAGGAAAGCTAAGCCACCACCTTCGCTCTGGCATCTTTATTTTATTCCATACAACATGCATAAGTTGAAGAAACTATGTGAGGACCCTGTTTGAAGCAGCTGCACTGTGCAAGCTATTCTTGCTTCCGGTTTAGGAAGAAAGTGAATAAAACCTTAAGCTAAATTCCCCTCCCTTCCAAATTCAGATGACATATCATCTGACTTTTTGCAGACCTTGGGTCAACATAACCACAGTTTCATAAGCCTAACCACAGGGTGAACTTTTATCGCTGCATGTAAACATTTCACTGAAATGTTGACAGAGTCCCAGGCCCTGCAGAAATATGACATAGAGTTAATCTATTTTCATGCCTTCTTATAGATTATAGGCAGATTCATATAATTCACTACAGTATATGTGATTTGCCTGTGATTTAGCATGTCATGGGAATTGAGCCACTAAGCTTTGTAAGCAATGATTTAGCTTACTGTGTGAGCTCAGCCAATTATGATTTATTCAGTAAACAACAATAAAGCAAAACATTGCATTCTGGGAATAAATCCTTATTCAAAATAATAATTGCTTCCAGCTAAGTCTCATTATTTTGTTTTACTCGCAGAAGTTTGCAGGAGATTCCAATATAGATATCTGTAAGAAGCCTGGATGACATCACTGGTGTCAATATGCAAATAATGTGAATTCTCTAATTGGCCTCAGTTGTATCTTTGATGCAAATTATATAATTCATGACCCTTGCCCTATGATATTATGATGAGCATGATGTCATTTGCTCCCAACTACAAATGCCCATGGACTTTAGAAATATTAGTCTTCCATTTGTAATTCTGATATATTGCTCCATCTTTTACCTTTACCCCTATGGAGGGAAACTTAGCTGAACTGTGCCTTCTGATCAGCCATGCTTTGAGCCATCTGCTTGGAAACACTTAAGTTTTTCTAAATCGATTGCAGAATCTGAACAAGAGGTCCCACAGGAAGTAAGGTACTTTGTTATGATCAACGGATCAGAGGCCTTTGTCTTATGGTGCACATTTGTAGTGCATAAAATGTATTAGGTTTAAATTTCTTTGGTCATACCATGTGTTTTCAATCCCATGAAATTTGGACACTTTTTATTTTATAAAACTGAAATACATGCCAATAGCTTTTAATGCTTCTCTCCTCAATCCCTCTTGATAGGGACGCTTCTTAAAAGGGATTACAACCCAGTAGAGAGAAAGAAACATTTTAAAAATTTAGTATAGCTTTTTTAAATCTATAGGGGGAGTGGTTAATTTTTTAAAAAAGTTAAATACTAACTTAAATACTAACTGGTACTGAAGATACAGAGCTAGATCTCGATTCCCTGTTCTTAGTGTTGGGCATGGCAATGGTGCAGCATGACACTCCTACGGTCGCTTCAGGTAGCTCATCTTCATCAGTCCATTCATTGAGGTCAGGGTTGTAACACTGAATACATTTCTTGTATTTCTTTTCTATTTCATTCCAGCCTCCCACTAAGTAAATCCTTCCATTAAGAGTAGAAGCACCAGCAGTGCTCACACCAGTGGGAAGAGGAGCAACATAATTCCACTGGCCAGAGTATGGACTGTAGCACTCGACAGGAAGCACATCAACTCTTTCCCCTCGCCCTCCCAGTTGGGACCCTCCCATGACGTAGACCTTTTCCCTTAGGGCAATGGCACAGTGCCATCCTCTCGGGGTGCTAAGGCTGGCCTTGTCTTGCCAGCTGTCACTAGTGGGGTCATACATGCAAACCGAGTGGGAGTAAGCATTATTGATATAGCCTCCTGTGACCAAGATCCTACCATCTACTACTGCACTAGCATGGCAGCACCTGGGCATCTCCAGTGGAGACTTCAGCTGCCACTGGTTAATTGCAGGGACATAACATTCAACCGAAGAGAGACACCCTTCAGAATTGCGACCCCCGACTGCAAAAAGGAGACCGTTGAACACATTCAGACTAAAATGAGTGCGCCTTTGGATCATATTGGCCAGATGTATCCAAGTGTTGAAGCGAGGATCATATCTGGAAAAAAATAAGGAAGTATTAATGTCACAGGAATGCCAGCTACATTGACAGGTTTTATATTGTTGAAGCGTTATTTGCTAGCTTTATCCTTCAGTAGCAAGGGTGCTCATAGTAATCTATTTTAAAGAATAAACTAGATATAATTCCACAATCGCATCTTAATTTTTCTAAAGCTGAAAACATTACTATCCCCACTCCAAAATCAAATCAGAAAGGCATTAGGAATCATACAGCAAGTTCTCTCATTCTCTCTCTCTCCAGAACAGGACAAGTCACTGAGGCCAGCAGGTCACCTTGGCCAGGGTGCTGTGAATTGGTCACCTGGGTGGTCACCAATGCCAGCTCACCCTGGCCAACTGGAGCCTGGACAAGTCACCCTGACATGGGGACAACTCGCTGCCATGGGACAATTTGAGGACAAAGTGGAGAAAGGAAGAGGCACTTCCCCTTCACTAGAAGAAGCATCAGCTCCAGCCAATGGGACTTGGGGATGGGGACAACTTATGGGGAGGGGAATTGCCAGTGTGAGACAATTTGAGGATGAAGTGGAGAGGGAAAGAGGCACTTAACCCCCACCAGAATAAGCATCAACCCCACAGGGAGGGGAATTCTTTGTAGAGTCCCTTCCCCACAAGTGGTCCCCGTCCCCACATCCCATTAGCCAAGGCTTAAGTGCCTTTTCCCCTCCCTGCTTCATCTTCAAATTGTCCCACAGTGGCAAGTTGTCCCCGTGTCCAGTTGCCGTGGTGATTTGTCCTACATCCAGTTGGCTGGGGTGAGCCAGAAGCAATGACCTGGCCAGGATGAGCTGGTGGCAGCAACCTGGTCAAGGCAAGTCAGTGATGGAGACTTGGCCATGGCGAGTTTTCCTAGACTCCCCCTCCCTCTCTTTCTCTCCTGTTTTCTCAATTGAAATCATTTCTAAAGAATCTCATGCTTCATTTTGAAAGTTTCTTCTCTGAGGGAAAAGAAGAGCTGAGAATGAGGAGAAGAGGTTTAAATCTTTCCCAGGTTGAGAGTATATTTTCCTTGTTTTTCAGCTGCTTGTTTTCAGGTGTTGCTTCTGATTTATTACACTTCAGTTTTTTTCTTTTACTATCAAAAATCTTTTAAGGAGAAAAAACATGAAATTCCACAATAACTTTGAAGAGTTGGCTAATGCACTTAGACCACAAATATACAGGTACTAAAGATAAGTAGGAAAGAGTACCTGAATGAATGCTCCTCCCCAAAAAGAAAATACATTTGATTGTTCAACAGATTCATTACACAAATAGAAAGGTATCAGACAATGATTTGACACTGGTCTCACTAAATTATTAAGGGGTAAGAGTTATCACATTATATATGAACATGTGAGATAGTTACCTTTCCCTTGACTGAAGATTTCTATTTATAATACCACACAACTGCATTAATTATATAACCATTCTAGACTAGTAATGAATTCGGTACTTAGTCATATTCATTAAAAGAGATATACAAATAACAAACCAGAGAGTGATTTTGATAACCTTATTTTTGATTTATAAAATAGGTTTCCTGAAATTTTCAAGGATTTTCTGGGAAGAGAGAAGGAGAAAAAGAAAAGAAGCCAAGTTCTGGGATTCAACTTAAAGGTCAAGATTGTTAAAACTAAAGAGAAGGAATATGAAGTTTATTTATTTGATCATGATTAAAACGTGTGCTTTATTGTTTCTGGTAACACTTAATCGACTGTTGTTGACTAGGACTAAATGATGAGACTTTAAAGATTTGTTTATAGAAAAGAGAAGAGATATAGGAAGAAGAGAGCTTTACTTCTATTTTCAGAGTAAGTGATAAGATACTGTGTTAAAAGTAAAGGGAAGGACTACGAAATTGGTTATACACACACACACACATACACAGACATTATATATATAAATTTCTGAGAACCCTTAATGGACTTTTGCTGACTAGGATTGAATGATGAGGCTTAATGGGAAGTTAGTACTGTATTTTCAGAGAAGGTAATACATTACTAACATTGTTTGCACTTTTTGGATGAAGGGGGAAGTTATTTCTTTATATATTTCTTTTCTTTTGCTTTACAGTAGTATATTCATTCTTTTTCATTCTTTTATATTTTTATTTGTATTAGCTCTTTATCTTTCTAACTGTAATTTTAATAAAAAATATTATTATAAAAACATGTGGCCAGGAAAACTGCCCAGACTTGTTTCTGTAGTCACCAAGGGTCAGGACTGATTTGAAGGACCATAACTGATGATACCCAGCTTTTCATCTCCACCCCGAATCAACCCAGTGATGCCCTCGACGTGATGTCCCATTGCCTGGAAGCAGTATGGATTTGGATGGGGAAGAACAGGCTCCGGCTCAACCCGGCCAAGACCGAGTGGCTTTACGTACCGGCATCTCGTTTAGTCCAAGAGGTTCCATCTTTGGTTATGGGAGGAGAGGTGTTACCTCCCGTTGATAGGGCATGCAATTTAGGCATCCTCCTGGATTCACAACTCAGTTTTGAAGATCATATTGGAGTCGTGGCCAGGGGGGCATTTGCCCAGGTTCGCCTGGTGCGCCAGTTGCGCCCCTATCTGGACTGAGATGCCCTACGTACAGTCACTCACGCACTCGTTACCTCCCGTATAGATTACTGCAATGCTCTCTACATGGGGTTGCCCTTGAAGACCACCCGGAGGCTCCAGCTGGTGCAGAATGCGGCTGCGCGGGTAGTGATGGGAGCATCCCGATACTCCCATATTACACCCCTCCTGCGTGAGCTGCATTGGTTACCGGTTGTCCTCCGGGTGAGATTTAAGGTGCTGGTACTTACCTTTAAAGCCCTACATGGCTTAGGCCCAGGATATTTGCAAGACCGTCTGCTGCTGGGAACGATCTCCCATCGCCCAGTATGTTCACACAGAGAGGGCCTCCTCAGGGTGCCGTCGGCTAGACCACGGGTCGGCAACCCGCGGCTCCGGAGCCGCATGCAGCTCTTTGAGCTGTCTCCTGCGGCTCCCAGCCGCCCGGTGCGCGCGCACCTCTTCGAACGGGCAGTGGTGCGCGCGCACCTCTCCAAATGGAGAGTGGCACCACCCGTTTGGAGAGGTACGCGTGCACCTCTCCGAATGGGCGCTGGTGCGCGCGCACCTCTCCAAACCTTTGGAGAGGTGCGCGCGCACCTCCGCCCGAACAGGCAGTGGCGCCGCTCGTTGGGAAAGCTGCCGCGGCCCGTTTGCACAGCTGCCGCCTTCAGTAATCTATTTTAAAGAATAAACTAGATATAATTCCACAATCGCATCTTAATTTTTCTAAAGCTGAAAACATTACTATCCCCACTCCAAAATCAAATCAGAAAGGCATTAGGAATCATACAGCAAGTTCTCTCATTCTCTCTCTCTCCAGAACAGGACAAGTCACTGAGGCCAGCAGGTCACCTTGGCCAGGGTGCTGTGAATTGGTCACCTGGGTGGTCACCAATGCCAGCTCACCCTGGCCAACTGGAGCCTGGACAAGTCACCCTGACATGGGGACAACTCGCTGCCATGGGACAATTTGAGGACAAAGTGGAGAAAGGAAGAGGCACTTCCCCTTCACTAGAAGAATATTTGCAAGACCGTCTGCTGCTGGGAACGATCTCCCATCGCCCAGTATGTTCACACAGAGAGGGCCTCCTCAGGGTGCCGTCGGCTAGACCACGGGTCGGCAACCCGCGGCTCCGGAGCCGCATGCAGCTCTTTGAGCTGTCTCCTGCGGCTCCCAGCCGCCCGGTGCGCGCGCACCTCTTCGAACGGGCAGTGGTGCGCGCGCACCTCTCCAAATGGAGAGTGGCACCACCCGTTTGGAGAGGTACGCGTGCACCTCTCCGAATGGGCGCTGGTGCGCGCGCACCTCTCCAAACCTTTGGAGAGGTGCGCGCGCACCTCCGCCCGAACAGGCAGTGGCGCCGCTCGTTGGGAAAGCTGCCGCGGCCCGTTTGCACAGCTGCCGCCTTCAGAGGAAGGTGGCAGCCTGCAAACGGGCCGCGGCAGCTTTCCTAACAAGTGGCGCCGCTGCCCGTTCCGAGAGGTGCGCATGCACCTCTCCGAACGAGCGGAGGTGCGCGCGCACCTCTCCAAACCGCTCTTTGGGAAAGGGCAGTGGCGCCGCTTGTTGGGAAAGCTGCCACAGCCCGTTTGCAAAGCTGCCGCCTTCCTCCGAAGGCGGTAGCTCTGCAAACGGGCCGTCGCCGTCACGCAACCGGTTCCATCATACATTAAAAAAATGGCAACCGCACGCGTCTGCGCATGTGCAAGAAAAAATGTTTTGTGCATGCGCAAAACATTTTTGCGCATGCATGTGCATGGACGCACGCACGCGGCTCCCACTTTTTTGTGTGTGTGATGGAACTGGTTCCCAGTGGCTCTTTTCCTTTTTCAGGTTGCCGACCCCTGGGCTAGACAATGTCAGCTGGCGACCCCCAGGGGGAGGGCCTTCTCTGTGGGAGCGCCAGCCCTGTGGAACCAACTTCCCCTTGAGCTCCGGATGGCCCCGGATCTCCGGTCCTTTCGCCGCGGCCTTATAAAACACTTCTTTTCCATCAGGCTGACCTGGACTGACGACAGGGATTTTAAAATGTTTTTTAATTTTTAACTTCAATTTTAATTTATTCTATTGGGGCTGTTAATTTAATTCTTTTTAACTTTTGTATCGTTGTATTTTATTGTTGTTAGCCGCCCTGAGTCCTTCAGGAGATAGGGCGGCATATAAGTCCCAATAATAAATAAATAAATAAACAACAATGACAGATGTTTTTGAAAGTAACAATTGAATCAGTTACAGGTCTGTCCTAATAGACCAGCCTGGATAAGAGAAAACTATTCCAGAAATGTATAATGCTTGTTTTTCTAAGTCTGCATTCTTTGTTCAGAACAGGGGGAAAAAAACTTCTAAAATGCTTACGAATATTTACTAAAACATTACCATTTGTTATGCAAACTTAGAAAAGGAGAACTTTTCCACTAGCTTTTCTACAGAATGCCTTCTAGAAAATTAGATGGGAATTTTCAAAAGATGTGAAGCTAATAAATGCAAAGTTTCAATGATATCAGTCAGCTGCAGCATATTGAAGGAAGGAGGTCCTAAAGTATAACCAATTTCAAATCAGTTCTTAGCATTACATCTCAAAACTCAAAGCAAAATTTGGGGACGCTTTCTACCATTCTATGGAGTGAGGCATCCTGGTTCTTATAGATTTTTAGTGTGCTGCACAGATGTGTTTTTAGAAAGTTCCTTATGCCTGAACAATCTACTCTCTAGTCAGGATGACGTACATAGACTGGCAGTTCCTCAGGACATGTCAGAGACCAGAGCTTGAATGTTCTGCATGTAAGGCCAAACTTCTATTCCTGGGATATAATTCTTCCCCAAATTTAAATGTGATTTCAGGCTGTGTATAATTAGGACGTGGTGAAGAGAAAAACTAACCATATATGATTTGGCATACATGGTGGATAGTACATATCTTCCTTGCTGAAAGACATATGTGGGGAAATGGAACATATTCATCTTTCCATTCCATAAGTATTAAGCAACATTATATATTTCTAGCACTGAAACTAAGTCATCTTGGCTGACTCTAGAAATTATTCTGAGTAATTTGGAAAAAGAATGGAACATTACAATAAGTACTGTGTTGTAGTAAGTTAATACAGTGGACTAAAATGCTGATGCTCTCATGAATCTCACAAGATACTCTGAGCTGATCATTATCACTCAGCATCTCAGGATCAAATGAGGATAAAATCTTGAAAGGGTTAATTGTGTACACCATCCTCAGCTCTTTAGAATAATGTTTAGACAGAAAATGCAGATGCCTGTAGTCAAAAATATATTAATTATATTTATGTCTTCCTTCTAAAATGGAAATGTCCTCCTTGAGTGATCTGGCAAATCCTTTCACAGCAAATATATCCTCTGTTATACTCTCCTCTTAGCCTTTTTCTTCCTTTATCAGGATAGTCATGGAAAAAAGGAAATACTGGCATGCAAGGTGACTGCCAAACAGAAGTCCTAGAAGTTGTCCAATTGTTCTGGATGTTCCAGAAAACAAGGAGGGCTACATAAAGTTCTTTCCTGTTTCAAACAAGTGAAAGACTCACTAAGAATTGCATAACAGGACATAAACCACACACTTTTGCCCTAATAGACCGAAGGATAATGTTGGTAAAATGGGATAATCTGTATCAAGAAAATTATGGAGATGAAAATTACTGTCTTCAAATTGCAATCTGAATCACTCATACTTTGTTTTTAATTAAAAAAGAAACAGATTAAAATAATGGAATCGTGTTGTCGCAGGGAAAGATAGCAATAGCAGACTTATATACTGTTTCATAGTGCTTTACAGCACTCTGAGAAATTTACAGTGTCAGCTTTTTGCCCCCAGCAATCTGGGTCCTCCTTTTACTGAACTTAGAAGGATGTAAGGCTGAGTCAATCTTGAGCCAGTCAGAATCGAACTGCTGGCAGTCAGCAGAGTTAACCTGCAATATTGCATTCTAACCACTGCGCCACTACAGCTCTTATAACATAACGGTAACTATGCCTCTCAATCATCAACTGTACTTGAGGAGGGGAGGAAATGAGTGGATCTGAATATGTATTTTTCTTTTTTTAGTATATGTGGAACAAAACATAATTTGATTTAATGTAAACTGAACTAACATTAATTACATAAACTGCTTAATATGATTGCTCTCCAAATATTTATTAATTTATTAATTCCCTACAGTCACATTCTGTCATTGACCCCTGATTCTCAGAGGAACTCCAGGAGATGAAGCACCAGAAGAGATGCTAGAATATCACTGGAGAAAGACAAACTAATCTGACTCAAGATAGGTAAGAGCCTTTATTACCCTACAGTGATAAGAGTGAGAAAAAATACTGATTCTTCTGCTCTTATTGCATCTGCAGAGGATTATTTGAGGCATGTATTGGACAAAGATACTTGGATTTGCTTTGAATTGGACTCTAGTTATGTAAGTCTGGTACTGTTGATTGAGATACACTCTGGCAAAAGACAGGGAAGAGTCTCTCACATTACTAATATTTTCTAATCTGGGAAAAGTTTGAGCTTGCTAGCCCCATGAAAATGGCCAGGATCCTCAGAGCTGTAACCAAATTCACCTATATATTAGATCCATGTCAATCCTGATTGGTCAAGGCTTCCTAGGAGGTGACATATGGTATGTATGGATCCAAGTGATGATGAATTCATCCTTTGGGGGTGGGTGATTCTGCTTGCAATTATGGAGGCAAAGGTTTATCCACTTCTCAAGAAGCTATTACTGGCCCAGTGGTGTTGGGCAATTTCTGACCCATCTCTCAACTTCCCTTGATAAGAACATTATTGAGCTGGAGTTTCTGAGGGCTCTGGAAGCCACAAATTATCTAAATCTATTAGATTTCAGGCCTGGATAGAATGCCAAAACAGCACTGCTTTTGTTTGTTGATAACTTATTTTAGGGCCAGGATGGGAGCATCATGGTGCTGCTCCAACTCTCAGTGGCCTTTGGTAACATTGATCATGATATTCTTCACGATTAGCTCGGCAGGTTGAAACAGGCACAGGTTACAGTGGTTTTCCTTCTTGTAGGATTGGTTTTGCATTAATTGAGATAGGGGATGGGAATGTCACAGCTTAGTCCTTTGCTTTGTAAGAAGCCTCAGGGCTTGATTTTCTTCCTAACCATGTTTTAATATCTGTCATCATGGGGTTAAGTGTCATCAGTACATTGATGAAGCCCAGTGATACAGCTCAATCCTTGCCACCCAAGTGATATTGTTGAAGTTCTCTCAGTGTTTGGAAGTTGTAAGGGTCTGGATGGGGGAGAAGAGGCTCAGAAAACCATAGTAAAACTGAGTGACTGGGATCATCTGAGTCCAGAAAGTTTCTATTTTCATTTCTAGAGATGGTCCCAGTATGCTCAATAGAACCAGTGTACAATTTGCACAAAATCCATCCTGTGCACAAAATCTGGACTGGGAGTTCTCCTCATGCTCACCTCTACCTTTGTGTGTCTACGTGGACTGCTACTTCACTAGTTGCACTGATTATCAGTAGGCTTCTGGATGCAAATCAAATTGCTGGCATAGGGTTTAGTTATTTGCAAGACTGCCTTTCTCTAATTATTTCTGCCTGTTCAATAAGATCTGACCTGGTGGGCATCTTCGGGGTCTTGACATATAAGCAGTGCTAACGGGTGAGACACAGGAGATGTGTCTTCTCTATTACTGCACCTGTCTTATGTAACAACATCCCCCTGCATGCCCACCACCCCAAATCTAAATGGCTCTGACTTTCCTTCTGAAAGGCTCTGCCCCTTAGACCCTGGCTTGGGAGTTTCTATGCCTGTAATTTTTTTTCAATTTTGAAAATTGCCTCTTGTCAATAATACATAATAATGTAATGTATTTTGGTTATTATGTGATTTTTAATACTGTACACTCTCCCGGGTCATATTGATTGGGCAACTTTATGAATTGAACAAACTTATTTATTTATTTATTTATTTATTTATTTATTTATTTATTTATTCATTCATTCATTCATTCATTCATTCATTCATTCATTCATTCATTCATTTATTTATTTAAGGAATTTTCTTCCAAGGCTGAAGTGAGGTGGGAGAAGCTGCATGTGATCTCAGACTGCTTTGCCCCAAGCACAAAGAGGATCTGCAGATTTCTCCATGAAAAACAAGATGCAAAATCATACCCCTTAGCAAAGCACTATTTTAGCACTAATAGCACTATTTTTATATGTGTAACCCCAGAAAAGGAAAGAGAAAGGAAAAAAAGGGCTTCTCATCTGACTGCAGGATAACTTCTCTGACCTGGTGGTGTCCAGATGTATTGGATAATAATTCCCTGCCCACTTTGCTGACTAGTGCTAATCATAGTTGTAATCCAATCCATTAGGAGGTCGCCAGGTTGTGAAAAGTAATTTTAAAGCAATGAACCAAATTAATTTGCTATTTCTTGGAAATATGTATTTTCTCTTTCTCCCTGCCCTCCCCGCCACATATATATATACATATATTTCTCCTTCTTTTTCTGGAGCTGTCAGCTCCGTGCGATGTCTCTACTGCTATATATATAATCAGTTACCTGCAAAAATTGCTGACTGCATGCTTTGCTTGATTTCTGGCATCGTTCTGGTCTTCGCCACCTGCCACATAGAGAAATCCATCCATCACGGTGACACACTGGTTGAAGCTTTTGGCAGGCATCTCTGTAAGCCTTTTCCACCCATTGTCGGGATCTCTGTATAAAATGTCTCTGCTAAGAGATTTTTCTGTTAAAGCTGGACGTCCCCCGACTGTAACTAGGACTCGTAATCCTCCTCGAATCCTGGTTCTTCTTGACTGTAGAGTATTCTGGTGGTAAGGAAGTAAGTGGTAATTCATGGCATCTACCAGAAGTCTATGGCAATCTGTATCTAGCATCATTCTTGGTACAGTCTGAACATAATTCACCAGGTCCTGGGCAGAGATGGTACCAAACCGAATGTTGCTCAAAAGATCTGCAGCATACTTAGTTCTTTTTTGGTCAAATTCCAGCCATCTCATTGCAATCTGGAATGCAATAAGTTCAGAAGGCAACTGCAAGTCATCATCTGCAAGAAGTTCGTTAATCTGGTCAAAAGTAAGCTTTAAGAAATGATCTGATTCAGAAAACTCAATGAAGTTGTCTCTAATGAATTTCTGTGACGCTTCCTTAGCAGTTTTCAGTCCATATGTTTCTGCGATGTTGACAATATACATACAATTCTCCACATTGATTTCTTGCATCAGAAAGTCACTGCACATCTTCACAAGGGTATGTATCTGAAGATAAATGGCTGTGGAGATAATACTACCTATAGTATACAGGGATAGTGTAAGTTTTCCAGTATAGGCGTACGCAATCACCGTGGCTAGGCCTAGTGGGGATACATCATTGAGGTCCACTCTTTGAGTTGATGGATCTTTCTTTAGGATGTTATGGAAATAATCACTGCATGATGCCATCACCACCTTGTGGACATCAAAGGACTTGGTTTTGGTACCAATTATTAAATCACAGAGAAAATTTTCCAGCCTCATCCTACCCAAACCTTCCAAGAGGTTGGGACTATAGAAAGCATCAGAAACTTCTGTGGAAACACAACTGAAGCCATTGCCTCCTTCCAGGAGGGTATTCAATCCATTGAGCTTGCTGAGAGGCCCATCCTCCACTATAATGGTTAACTCATTGATATCCGTCTTGTTCTTTTTGACATTCTTCTTCTTGGGCGCCATGACTGCAATATAATATCACAGCCAGGAGCTTGCTAAGAAAAACCCAGAACAAGGAGAAAAAAAACCGAAAATTTGTACACCCATATTTAAACATCTTACTAAAATTGATCCCAAAGCTTTCTTATAATCTGTAAGCGTACCTCAAAGAAATGAAATATAAACCAGCAGAGAATAATTAACACTTTACTAACACATCTGCAGCATTTGGTTGGTATGCCTGTGTGGTTAATTATCACTCAGTAAATGATAGTTTGTATCCCTCTTCAGATGGTATGTCTGGATAGGAGAGCATTTTGCACCCCAGTCACTCCAATCTCTCAAGATCTCAATCCTGAATGCTGAAATGGATTTTTATTCAATTTAACTTTAATATAAATATAAATAGATCCTCTAGGCTGTTAATCTAAGTAACTTTACCTATAACTCAGCCTCAAATCCCATAGAGTTAATCTGCTAAAATGAACATGCACAGAATTCCCTCCTTTTGCAACAAAAGTACAAAGGTAGGTAGGTCAGGGGAATGTGAAGCCAGAGACTCTTGATCCTGAACCCTTCACACATGTTTACACACCTGTTCAGCTGTAAGGGTTAAAAAGGACTAACAACTCATGTAAAATTTATAACACTTATTCAACTGCACATTTCACTGAATAGATGACTTTTGCAAATTAATATTTTCCAAGTTAGTCTTCACTTCAGAATAATTTGGGTAAGCAGATCAGATCAGACTCACATACACTCAATTTATTTGAAAACAAAACCCACTGAATTAAACTACAACTCCATTCCAAATCACCAAAGCCAGCTTGGTGTAGTTCAACTTCTGGCCTACAAACCAGGAGATTGTGAGTTCTTGTACCTCCTTAGGCATGTGACTTTGGGCCAGTAACACTCTCTCAGCCCAACCTATCTCATATGTTGGAAAAAAAAATAGGAGGAAGGTTTATTAGGCGTGTTTGTTGCCTTGAGTTGATCAATTTTTTTAAAAAAAGAATGAAAACCTAACAACAACAATAGCAATAATATGCATGTTTGTTCATTAAAATGCTATCCTTATCTTTCATGTAAAAAGACAGATGGCTCCTCTCCTTTCTTAATTGAAGCCAGCAGGGATGGAATTATTTTCCTCCAAAACATTGCTATTTGGATAAAGACTTTGCAGCAGGTGAGAAAAAGGTAAACTGATATTCTAGTTGCTTTGGACTTCAACTCCTATCAGTCCTAGAAAGCATAACTAATGGTGAAGAATTCTGGAGGCTATAGTTTGGGAAAGAATATGAATGAGATGTATAAATCCATAAAAGGCACTAGGATCAAGGTTCATCCAGTGATTGTAAAGATGCTGATCTGACCAGCAGGGTTATTCTTAGGTTTGAAGAACTAGATGAAACTGGTTAATTGCCTTTTGAATAAACATTGTATGGGATTCATTAACAGGCCTTGATGACTATGTTTATAGTTAAATGGATCATTCTACTTGAAGTAATAGAGGAATTGGTTCTCCATTTTAGAAGAGCTGCTTGTCCTAGAATAACCTAGTTAATTTTCCATTGTGTTGTGTTCCATTACAAACATCTTCTGAGTAGATGTCATTCTATTATTAAGTCTTGCTCTTGTGCAAATGGAATTTTTATGTTTCTATCCTATGCCCTCATATCTGGTAATGTATTAACATTTTGTTTGGTTGCTACATAAGCATTGTTTTAAGCAGAAAGTTAGAATAGTAATTAATAGATAAAATCTATGCCTGAGATTACATATATTAGAAATGCATATAATATATGCAATCCTGAATTGTCTTCAATACAGGTTCGGGCTTATACGGCTCTAGCTTAAATGACTCCCAGAACTCTGGTTTAATAGGCGAATAATAACTTTTTCAATTTTGCATCATCTGAAGTAAAATGTTTGGGGTATAATATCATGTTCAAAATTATTTCTGTAACTGATAAGCTAAGTTAGGTTTATGGTGTAAAATGCTAGTGTTAAGCTATCAGTTTCCAAAGATGTCTGTTGATTTTATCTAATTTCTTATTTTGATCAGCTTTAATGATTAGCTGCTTTTCCCCCCACGGCTTAGGGCTACTTAATTGCAGAATAACAGAATAATAGAGTTGGAAGGGACCTTGGAGATCTTCTAAACCAACCCCTTGCTGAAGCACGGGACCCTATACCATTTCAGACAATGGGCTATCCAATCTCTTTGTGAAAAGCTCCAGTAATGGAGCACCTATAATTTCTGGAGACAAGCTGTCCCACTGATCAATTGTTCTCACTGTCAGAAAATTTCTCCTTAGTTCTAGGTTGCTTCTCTTTGATAAGTTTCCATCCTTTACTTCTTGTCTTGCCCTCAGGTGGATATAATAATAAACTTTTCATTCTTACCCGTTTTATGTTTCATGGTCCTTGAATATTTTGTTAAACTAACTCAAATGCCAACAACAGTGGAACAACATTATAAAATTAAACTCAGATGTCTTGGTGATGGAAATGTTGGCATGGGAATTTGAGGAACTGATCCAAACTTTTGAAGGATGCTCACCCAGTTTCAGGAAGACTGATTTATACTCACTTCTAATTGCTATTATAAGCAGCAACTTGAAATAGTTTACAATAAAAATAATTAAAATATAAACATATTTTCCAACTGGCCATAAAATATAATGTTTTCACACGTTTGATGGACGTTAGATTTTTTATTTTAAATGGGCCAATGTTTCCAGCTGAATTTTCTATGCCATAGTGAGAAGCACAAAAAACTTCACTCAAAAAGCAGCCATCATCTCCCCACCAGACAAACCATTATGTAAACCTTAGGAAATCAAATATCCAGACTCTAGAATCTGCTCTTTTTCATTTTGGTGTTCAGTCAGTTAGAGACTGAAACACCTGCCTGCGATGTCCTACAGGAAGTTGCAAAGTTTCTGGAACCAGGACTGGGTTCAAATCTCCACTCAGCTACGAATTGCCCTGAGTGATCTCAGGCCGATCATTCTCGCACTCAGACTAGCCCATTCCAGAGAAAGGGCAAGAAATATCTTCTCCTTGAGGAAATCTTGGAGTTCTATAAGGACCAAACAAATGAATTAAATAACTGGTGAAATATAAAAGCTAAAGAGCATTGAAATACCTAAGTAAGCACCTACATGTTGCAAGGAAGCATAGTGCCAAAGTGGGTAAAGATAAAGTAGTTACCTCACTTCCTGCAAAGCAATCTCCTAACGTAGCATTTCTCTCTTGTTGAGGATTTCACACTTAAGTCTTCAAACATGCCCCATTCGGCATTTTATCTATCGGAGAGTTGAACTCCTTTGGGGGAATGTAGCTGCTCTCATAACACCTCCTGAAGAACAGCTAGCTATCCATGCATAAGGGACAGAGAGCTATCTGTGTTCAAAGTGTCAAAGTTGCTTGCATGCCAGAAGGCTCTGAGATCCCCCTCCCCAAGCATTACCAAAGCAGTGTGTCAGCTGCTCCTCCCCCCCCTTATCACCCCTCCCCAGCCACATTCTTCAGGCTGCATCTGTTGAAACCCGTCAGGGCTATTTCCAAGAATAGCCACGCTCCCTGGCCTTCAAATGACTTGCCATTTTAAGACACGTTCAGTTTAAAATGTCTGTCTTTCTTCAGGGCAGAATTTATTTCTTGCCCAGGTACTTACCCTAGGGATAAGTTTCGTGCTTAATTAAAAAGAAGTTAAAGTTAGATTAAATCACTCTGATAAGATGAAATATTTAACGTACATCGGGTGGTGTACATTTAAATTTCCACTCCTGTTTTGCTAAGCCGGTATTCTTTTAGATGTTAAAATATCCCCATCTCATTTACTTCAACAACACATCAAAGAGGCTATTGCCCTCACTTCAAGAAAACCAAAGTTAATAATATTTTTAAAAGGTAGCCTTTCATTGATGAAGGCACGACATGCTCCTGGGGACAAGTGCTGGTCTTTTGAAATCCATCAGCCAAAGGAGAGGAGTTTCATCCATCCAATTAAATTGTACACACTCTGTAGGAAGAAAGGTAATTACAGAAAAAACGATCTCTAACTTGATTTATTAGGGACTCTTCATATCTATAGCCGATTGTATTCTCTTCATACCTTGCGGCTTCGTGTCAGATTCACGTCAAATGAGATTTGGGCTATAAACAGAGGCAGGAAAAAACGCTCTTTATGAACGCAAATTAAAGCCAATCTCAAAAACAATAGGATTAGGTTCTCCTTACCCTTTTTTCAGGAAAGAGTCTTCCTGGGGCGTCCCAGCACGGTATCAATGAGAATATCTCGTGAAAAGAAAAGAAAAAAGAGAAGGAAGAAGGAATGGAAGTCCAGATATCACCTGCCTGGTTCTACCAATTGAAGACTCTAGTGTGACCTGCTGCCACCGAGGAGAAGAGAGGCTGGAGTTTGCGCTTTGGGGCACTTTAAAAATGACCCCTCCTCCCATCCCTCCCTGTCACCCGGAGGAGTTTATGTTTCCTGTGTGCCTGCCCGGTTTTGAATCTCAAGCAAATTTCCCCGGGCTCCTTCATGGCAAATGAAGCAGAATAAGAGATAAGCAACAAGAACGCTATGCTTCCCATTGCAGTTATTTCACACCAAAGCAGCTTGAAGGATCATTAAGTTTTTCTTTAATCTCCATTCCTTCTTTTGAGAAAAATGGGCTTTGGTAATTCAGCATTTTCTCTCCCTTTCTTCAAACTTCATACACGCAAGAGCAACAGCTGGGAAGAATCCTACACACACACACACACACACACACACACACACACACACCAGGAGAACAAAAAAAATTGCTTTGCTGTGGCTTATCCATCTATTCTGACTGGCAGGGGCTCTTCAATTTCCCATCAGTCTGGCCCCACCTGATCTCTTGTTTTAACTGGAAATGCCAGGGATTAAATGTAGATCTTCTTTATGCAGAGCTGATGGTCTGCTATTAAACAGTGGTGTACCTTCCTACTGAACTCATTGGGATATGATTCTTAACAACCACACATGGGCAGGTACTGTAAATGTGCCAGCTTGTAAGTTTTGCGCAATCAGTATATGATGCTTTATTATATCTCCCTCTTAAAGAAAATGTTAACCACAGAACATTTTCCTTATCACGAAGAGCCAGATATTTAGAATATCAGAGTTGGAAGGGACCTTGGAGGTCTTCTAGTCCAATCCCCAGCTCAGGCAAGAAACCCTATTCAGTCATATGGTTGTCCAATCTCTTCTTAAAAACTTCCAGTGTTGGAGCATTCACAACTTATTGAGGCAAGTTGTTCCACCGATTAATTGTTCTGTCAGGAAATTTCTTCTTAGTTCTAGGTTGCTTTTCTCCTTGATTTGTTTCCATCCATTGCTTCTTGTCCTGCCTTCAAGTGTTTTGGAGAATAGATTGACTCCCTCTTCTTTGTGGCAACCCCTGAGATATTGAAACACTGCTATGATGTTACCTTAGTCCTTCTCTTCATTAAACTAGACATACCCAGTTCCAGCAACCGTTTCTTATATGTTTTAGCCTCCAGTCCCCTGATCATCTTTGTTGCTCTTCTCTGCACTTTTTCTAGTCTCAACATGTTTTTTATATCGTGGTGAACAAAACTGGATGTAGTATTCCAAGTGTGGCCTTACCAAGGCATTATAAAATGTTACTAACACTTCACGTGATATTGATTCTACCCCTCTGTTAATGCAGCCTAGAACTTTCTTGGCTTTTTTGGCAGCTGTAGCACACTACTGGCTCATATTTACGTGACTGTCTACTAGGACTCCAAGATCCCTCTCATAGTTACTACTATTGAGCCAGGTACCACCTATAATGTACCTGTGCATTTGGTTTTTCTTGCCTAAATGTAGAACCTTACTTTTTTCACCATTGAATTTCATTTTGTTAGATAGCGCCCAATGTTCAGGTCTGTCAAGATCCTTCTGTATCTTAAGCCTATCTTCTGGAGTGTTGGCTATTTCTGCCAGCTTGGTATCATCTGCAAATTTGATGAGTTCCTGATCTATCCCCTCATCATTAAGTTTTTCTTTAATCTCCATTCCTTCTTTTGAGAAAAATGGGCTTTGGTAATTCAGCATTTTCTCTCCCTTTCTTCAAACTTCATACACGCAAGAGTAACAGCTGGGAAGAATCCTACACACACACACACACACACACACACACACACACACACACCAGGAGAACAAAAAAAATTGCTTTGCTGTGGCTTATCCATCTATTCTGACTGGCAGGGGCTCTTCAATTTCCCATCAGTCTGGCCCCACCTGATCTCTTGTTTTAACTGGAAATGCCAGGGATTAAATGTAGATCTTCTTTATGCAGAGCTGATGGTCTGCTATTAAACAGTGGTGTACCTTCCTACTGAACTCATTGGGATATGATTCTTAACAACCACACATGGGCAGGTACTGTAAATGTGCCAGCTTGTAAGTTTTGCGCAATCAGTATATGATGCTTTATTATATCTCCCTCTTAAAGAAAATGTTAACCACAGAACATTTTCCTTATCACGAAGAGCCAGATAAAGAGGAAGAACATCAGAAATTGGCAGACTCTGCATCTCTTTCTTAATCTCTTACATAATATAAACAGGCTTGGGCAAATAGGCTATGCAACAAAGTACAAAATCTAGTCACACTTTGTGGATAAAAGCAGTGCCATCCTAATGCCTATTTATTCAACAGTAAATTCAGTGACATCTACTTGAATGTAAACTCTGCAAACCCTATAGTATGTGACATTTATATGAATGTTTATAATTATAAATATATAGGGAAGAGGACTGGTCTTGCTCTGACAGCTGGCATGAAATGAAAAACATCAAACTGTTTTATTTTTCTCTTCAGCTGTTAACCTATTAATAATAGCAGCATCATAAAAATACAGTATATAAAATAATGCAAGCATCTCCTTTTCAGGATATGTGTTCCATTAACTTCTACACACATCTTCTTATTGTAGATACAACCTTAAGTCATTTGTCCTTGTCATTTCAGGAAGACACACCTATTTAATATAGAATCTTATCTATATATTTGGATGTGCTTCATCTGCTTCTGATTTATTTTATATATTTATTCATTTAACTATGATACATGAAGTTTGAAAAATTATCATCATCATCATCATAAACAGAAAGTAAGCTATTAATAAGTTGTTCACCTACAAGAAAAAACTGTGGGAAGAGGAGTGTTACCACTTCCTGGTAGATCACTGGGTACTGGTTAAATGAACTTCTTTTGCTAAAAAATGCCATAGAATGGATCTATTTATTTGTCATATTTAGAATATCAGAGTTGGAAGGGACCTTGGAGGTCTTCTAGTCCAATCCCCAGCTCAGGCAAGAAACCCTATTCAGTCATATGGTTGTCCAATCTCTTCTTAAAAACTTCCAGTGTTGGAGCATTCACAACTTATTGAGGCAAGTTGTTCCACCGATTAATTGTTCTGTCAGGAAATTTCTTCTTAGTTCTAGGTTGCTTTTCTCCTTGATTTGTTTCCATCCATTGCTTCTTGTCCTGCCTTCAAGTGTTTTGGAGAATAGATTGACTCCCTCTTCTTTGTGGCAACCCCTGAGATATTGGAACACTGCTATGATGTTACCTTAGTCCTTCTCTTCATTAAACTAGACATACCCAGTTCCAGCAACCGTTTCTTATATGTTTTAGCCTCCAGTCCCCTGATCATCTTTGTTGCTCTTCTCTGCACTTTTTCTAGTCTCAACATGTTTTTTATATCGTGGTGAACAAAACTGGATGTAGTATTCCAAGTGTGGCCTTACCAAGGCATTATAAAATGTTACTAACACTTCACGTGATATTGATTCTACCCCTCTGTTAATGCAGCCTAGAACTTTCTTGGCTTTTTTGGCAGCTGTAGCACACTACTGGCTCATATTTACGTGACTGTCTACTAGGACTCCAAGATCCCTCTCATAGTTACTACTATTGAGCCAGGTACCACCTATAATGTACCTGTGCATTTGGTTTTTCTTGCCTAAATGTAGAACCTTACTTTTTTCACCATTGAATTTCATTTTGTTAGATAGCGCCCAATGTTCAGGTCTGTCAAGATCCTTCTGTATCTTAAGCCTATCTTCTGGAGTGTTGGCTATTTCTGCCAGCTTGGTATCATCTGCAAATTTGATGAGTTCCTGATCTATCCCCTCATCCAAATCATTGAGAGAGCCAGCCCAATAAGAATGTGTGTCAGCTTGTTGAGAATAGCATGAAGCCAGCTTGTCAGGTGAGCAGAAGATCAGAGAGAGGGAGAGAGAGAGGAGGGGAGAGAGGGAGGGAGGGAGAGAGAGAGAGAGCTCATGCACAGCAGCCTCTATTTCTTTTTAATTGAACTCTTCAATCAAGCTCCCCCCCCTTATGTGCGTGTGCACGCAGGTTTTGCGGCTCCCAGTGTTTTTCCTCTGGGAAATGGGTCCAAGTGGCTCTTTGAGTGTTTAAGGTTACCAACCTCTGCTTTGGGTGTTTGCAGATTCATTGCTTACTTATGTTTTCCAGGATCTTTCCAGTTATTGAGGTCGGACTAATAGGTCTGTAGTTTCCTGAATATTTTTTTCTTTTTTTGAATGTTTATACAGCTTATATCTCATATATGTGACTCTGGGCAGCAGATCCAATTTAAACAAACTAGCAACAGCAAAATTATTAGAAGAAGATTATCAAAAACCTGTCTGTCTGTCTGTCTGTCTGTCTGTCCATCTGCCCATCCATCCACCCACCCACCCACCCACCCACCCATCCATCCATCCATCCATCCATCCATCCATCCATCCATCCATCCATCCATCCATCCATCCATCCATCCATCTATCTATCTATCTATCTATCTATCTATCTATCTATCTATCTATCTATCTATCTATCTATCTATCAGAATTTATATGGCTGCCCACTCATTGTCAGTGACTCTGGGCAGCTTACAAAAATAAAAACGATGCAAACAAGATACAAATAATGAAAACAATAACCCCTCACCCCCTGGCATCAACAATCAATATAGACAAAACCTTGGGAGAATGCATCCAAAAGCTTATAGACATTTCATTGGCTCCCTGTTTCCATTGGATTCCCAAGCCTGCTGACAAAACTAAGTTTCAAGAGATTTCCTGAAGATCAATGGGATCGGGGCCAATCTCACTTCAGGAATGAGGAATGAGGTTCTAAAGGGTAGGTGCCATGGCAGAGAAGGCTCTCCTCCTTCGTTCCATCAGGTGGAACTCCTTAGCAAATGGGATCCATAACATGCCTCTACTGCAAGATTTGGGGAATGGGAGATGTTATTGAGATTGTTAAGTTGAAAGATGGGAATGGAAAGGGCCAGTGGATCCAAACAAATTATTGTTAATCGCCTTGATATAAGAATTGGAACAGGAGAAAAGCCTGGGGCATCCTGTATTCCCTTTCCACATTTATCTACTCAACAGATACAACAAGTGGATAAAAGGCATGCTATATAATGTCTCAATGCCCATACAGTATCTGCATATTATAGGGACAGGAGAAAAAGAATGCCTGTGTATGATCAGTAGTATGCATTTGAGTGTTATTTGTGGTTAAACCCCTAAGTACATGGGTCGGCCTTCTGCCATGTGAATGCCCCTGAGATGCATGAACTCCAATTTCCATAATTCTCAGTAAGAGTGGGTAGCAAGGAAATTCTGTAACTTTGAGTTGAGACAACTGGAGGATGCCACCCCCAAACTGAAGAAGGCTAGCATATGTGTTTGATTGCATGATGTGCCCACACTCTTATCACAGTTTTCTTTAAATGTATGCAACAGTAGGTAAATTCAGTTCCCATTTTGATAAATTTTGTGTTTATTATTTATGTTTGTATATTTGAAGATAGTCTTAATGACACTGTAAAAAAACCCATCTTAATTTTCCAGACAACTTCCCTTTGAACAGAATGGAATGTGTCTACCCTCTACTTCCCCTTCATGGATTACTGCCTTGTCGTGGCGAAGGGGCTTGCGTAATTCAATGAAGCTATGAGCTATGCCGTGCAGGGCCACCCAAGACGGACAGGTCATAGTCGAGAGTTCTGACAAAACGTGATCCACTGGAGAAGGAAATGGCAACCCACTCCAGTATCTTTGCCATGAAAACCCTATGGACAGTACCAAAAGGCAAAATGATATGACGCTGGAAGATGAGCCCCTCAGGTCAGAAGGCGTCCAATATGCTACTGGGGAAGAGCAGAGGGCTAGTACTAGTAGCGCCAGAAAGAATGAAGCGACTGGGCCAAAGCCGAAAGGACGCTCAGCTGTGGATGTGTCTGGTGGTGAAAGGAAAGTCCGATGCTGTAAAGATTTTTTCTCCATAGGAACCTGGAATGTAAGATCCATGAATCAAGGAAAGCTGGACGTGGTCAAACAAGAGATGACAAGACTGAACATCGACATCTTAGGTATCAGCGAACTAAAATGGGACAGGAATGGGTGAATTTAATTCAGATGACCATCAGGTATACTACTGCGGACAAGAATCCCTCAGAAGAAATGGAGTAGCCTTCATAGTCAATAAAAGAGTAGGAAAAGCAATACTGGGATACAATCCTCAAAATGACAGAATGATCTCAGTTCGAATCCAAGGCAAACCATTCAATATCACAGTAGTCCAAGTCTATGCCCCAACCACCAGTGCTGAAGAGGATGAAATTGACCGGTTCTACGAAGCCCTACAGCACCTTATAGAACTAACACCAAAAAATGATGTCCTTATCATCATGGGGGATTGGAATGCTAAAGCAGGAAGCCAAAAGATAACTGGAATAACAGGCAAGTTTGGCCTTGGAGTACAAAATGAAGCAGGGCACAGGGTGATAGAATTTTGTCAAGAGAATACGATGGTCATAGCAAACACTCTTTTCCAACAACCCAAGAGACGGCTCTACACATGGACATCACCAGACGGTCAACACAGAAATCAGATTGACTATATGCTCTGCAGCCAAAGATGGAGAAGCTCTATATAGTCAGTAAAAACAAGACCAGGAGCTGACTGTGGCTCAGACCATGAGCTTCTCCTTGCAAAGTTTAGGCTTAAACTGAAGAAAGTAGGGAAAAGCACTAGGCCACTCAGGTATGAATTAAATCATATCCCTGTTGAATATACAGTAGAGGTGACAAATAGATTTAAGGAATTAGATCTGATAGACAGAGTGCCTGAAGAACTATGGACAGAGGTTCGTGACATTGTACAACAGGTAGCAACCAAAACCATTCCAAAGAAAAAGAAATGCAAGAAAGCAAAATGGCTGTCTGAGGAAGCTTTGCAAATAGCTGAGGAAAGGAGGGAAGCGAAAGGCAAGGGAGAAAAACATAGATATGCCCAATTGAATGCAGAATTCCAGAGAATAGCTAGAAGAGATAAGAATGCCTTCTTAAATGAACAGTGCAAAGAAATAGAAGAAAACAATAGAATAGGGAGGACCAGAGATCTTTTCAAGAAAATTGGAGAGATGAAGGGAACGTTTAATGCAAAAATGGGCATGATAAAGGACCAAAATGGCAGGGACCTAACAGAGGCAGAAGAGATTAAGAAGAGGTGGCAAAATTACACAGAAGAACTATACAAGAATGAGCTTAACGTCCCTGATAATCACAATGAGGTGGTCACTGACCTCGAGCCAGGCATCCTAGAATGTGAAGTGAAGTGGGCCTTAGAAAAGCTGAGCAACAACAAAGCTAGTGGAGGTGACAGTATTCCAGCTGAGCTATTCAAAATCTTAAAAGACAGTGCAGTAAAAGTGCTACACTCAATTTGCCAGCAAATTTGGAAAACTCAACAGTGCCCACAGGATTGGAAAAGATCAGTTTACATTCCAATTCCAAAGAAAGGCAGTGCCAAAGAATGTTCAAACTATCGCACCATTGCACTCATTTCTCATGCTAGTAAAGTCATGCTTAAAATCCTACAAGCTAGACTTCAGCAGTATGTGGATCGAGAACTACCAGAAGTACAGGCAGGATTTCGAAGAGGCAGAGGAACTAGAGATCAAATTGCCAACATACGCTGGATCATGGAGAAAGCTAGGGAGTTCCAGAAAAACATCTACTTCTGCTTCATTGACTATGCTAAAGCCTTTGATTGTGTGGATCATAACAAACTGTGGCAAGTTCTTAAAGAGATGGGAGTACCAGACCATCTTATTTGTCTCTTGAGAAACCTATATGCGGGTCAAGAAGCAACAGTGAGAACTGGACACGGAACCACTGATTGGTTCAAAATTGGGAAAGGAGTCCGGCAAGGCTGTATACTGTCGCCCTGCCTATTTAACTTATATGCAGAGCACATCATGAGAAAGGCAGGGCTAGATGAATCAAAAGTTGGAATTAAGATTGCCGGAAGAAATATCAACAACCTAAGATACGCAGATGATACCACTCTAATGGCAGAAAGTGAAGAAGAACTAAAGAGCCTCTTGTTGCGGGTGAAGAAGGAGAGTGCAAAACTTGGGTTGAAACTTAACATTAAGAAAACCAAGATCATGGCATCTGGCCCTCTCAATTCCTGGCAAATAGATGGGGAAGAAATGGAAGTAGTGACAGATTTTATTTTCCTGGGCTCCAAGATCACTGCAGATGGGGACTGTAGCCAAGAAATTAAAAGACGCTTGCTCCTGGGGAGGAAAGCCATGGCAAATCTAGACAGCACACTAAAAAGCAGAGACATCACCCTGTCAACAAAAGTGCATATAGTCAAGGCTATGGTCTTCCCAGTTGCAATGTATGGCAGTGAAAGTTGGACCATAAGAAAGGCTGAGCGCCAAAGAATTGAGGCGTTTGAACTATGGTGCTGGAGAAGACTCCTGCGAGTCCCTTGGACTGCAAGGCGATCAAACTGGTCAGTCCTAGAGGAGATCAATCCTGACTGCTCTTTAGAAGGCCAGATCCTGAAGCTAAAACTCAAATACTTTGGCCACCTAATGAGAAGGAAGGACTCACTGGAGAAGAGCCTAATGCTGGGAAAGATCGAGGGCAATAGAAGAAGGGGACGACAGAGAATGAGGTGGCTGGATGGAGTCACTGAAGCAGTAGGCGTGAGCTTAAATGGACTCCAGAAGATGGTAGAGGACAGGAAGGCCTGGAGGAACGTTGTCCATAGGGTCGCGATGGGTCGGACACGACTTCGCAGCTAACAACAACCCTCTACTTGTTTTGCAATCCAGTATCTAGTTATGAAAATATTTTGTGAAAGCAGTCAAAGAGATGGACTTGTTTACAGTCATATTGTTGGAAATTTTTCAGGCATATGCCAGTGCCTATTGAGTGGCTACAGAAACCACAGGGATATGAGCATGAGGTTTCATGATAGCCAAGAATGCGTACCAGCACTTAGGGAGATCTTGGCAATACCTCATCATTCATAGGGCAATGCAGGTCAAGTGCACTGTGACTTCAATCAATGGCTTTCTGAGAAATTCAGAACTGTTTACTCACAGCCACTACTACAAGTTAAGTTGAATTTCCATGGGAAGTGATTTCTGAAGATATACAAATAAAATACTCTTAGTGTCAACTTAAACTGGCTGTGTTACAAACTGAGGGAATAGACAGTCCTTTAACTGACCTCAGAGTAAGGCAATGACATTATTTGGCAAGATCTGCCCATTTCGCTTCAATATTTAGCACCCTGTCATTTTCTGTAGGAAGATATAAACTTGTTTTCCTTCATAGAACTGGATTTGATACTCTTCTTGTTTGTTTTTTAAAGTCTCCAGGGCATTGCACATGGACATTGGGTAGAATTTTGTTGGCCACATCTCAAAAAAGTTATTAGTCTGATGCTAAAAACAAAATAGAAGATTGAAGAGATGATACCACTTCCTTTCAGGAAAAGCTACATTGGTAGCATGAAGTTGAATGGTGAGAGATTTAGGAGAAATAAAAGGAGATATTATTTAAAATATCGAGTAGTATGATACATAAAGATAAGCAGTGCTGATCAAACCACATTCCTCCCTGCTTCTACTTGGTGACTAGTTAGATATCATGGGGAACCCCACAACCCTGTTTAAATAGTCATAAACCCCACTCAGCTAAAAGATAGGCAGGAGATGGTCCAAATGGGTTGTTTGCTACAAAAAAATAGAGTCACTTGGAGACTAATTTTGAAAGAATTATTTTTGTGCTTTGACTATTATAAGATCTGACTAGACATAGCCCTAAGAAGTGCTCAGTCTACAGTAGGGATGTCCAACCATGTTGGCTGAGGAATTCTGGGAGTTGAAGTCCACAGGTCTTAAAGTTACCAAGGTTGGACCTCCTGCTCTACAGGAGTTTAAACCTTCTCCAGCCCACTCCCATATTTCCCCAAAGGCTTAGACATTTAGACCAGCGGTCCTCAACCTGTGGGCCGCGGCCCACTACCAGTCCATGGCTTATTTGCAACTGGGCCGCATGAGTGGCTGGCTGGGGCTCCACTTGCAAGAGTATCATAGGTGCTCGTGGCCCCACTTGCATGAGCCCTTGGGATCTCACTCATGTGAGAGTCATGGGTGCTCTTGGCCTCACTTGCATGAGCAACAGATGCTCATGCACGCACATGCACATGTGCGCACCTGCCCCTCACAAAAGTATCCCCTCTTTCTCTCCTCCTGCCCTCCAGGCCACCAACCCGGAAAGCTTGGGGAACTCTGATTTAGACCATTGCTCTCCATCATGGCTGAGGCATTTTGCCTCTTGGATTCTTTGCTATTGTTGTCCTTATTAATTATGATGGATTTTATGTGTACCGTGTATGTTGCTCTATGCACCTAATAAAGTTTTTTTCCTCCTCACTTTTATTTAGACTAATTATTAAGATGGGCTATATCAATTTTATGTATGTTGTTTCTCCCTACTCATATCTGCTATTATTTAGTCAGAAGGAATTTCATTTAATTTAGCATTTAGAATGCTTTTCCAGAGCACCCCAACTTCAAAATGGTAATCAGTAGGACTATGCAATATTTTAGGCTTTGGTTGCAACAATATAAAACAAATGTTGAGACTCTAGAAAGAGTACAGAGCAGAGCAATAAAGATGACTAGGGGACTGGAGACTAAGACATATGAAGACCGGTTGCAGGAATTGGGTGTGTCTAGTTTAATGAAGAGAAGGACTAGGGGTGACATGATAGCAGTCTTCCAGTATTTGAGGTGCTGCCACAAAAAAGATGGGGTCAACCTATTCTCTAAAGCACCTGAGGGCAGGATAGAAAGCAATGTATGGAAACTAATCAAGGAGAGAAGCAACCTAGAAATAAGGATGAATTTCCTGACAGGAGAATTCATCGGTGGAAAGGTTTTGCCTCCAGAAGTTGTGGGTTCTCCAACACAGAGGTTTTTAAGAAGAAATTGGACTACCATTTGTCTGAAATGGTATAGGGTTTCCTGTCTGAGCATGGGGTTGGATTAGAAGACCTCCAGGGTCCCTTCCGATCCTGTTATTAGATAGATATACCTATAAGAAAAACCAATTTACAACAGTTATTTTTTGCTTGGAAGATATAAACAACAGAAACTTGCATGTTGTCTGTAAACATTATGATGTTAGGAAAGAATGTGCTATAGAACAGGAGTTTAAATACATCCAAAGAAGGATGGGTAATTTAAAAGTCATAATACCTAGATGATACAAGACTGCCCTGGGCTCCCATCCTGCAGAAATACTTCAGGTACCCACATAATCCAGCAACACCTGAAAATATTTGGAGGAAACTAGTCCACAAAATGGTAGGATTTTTTTTCTTGTTTGTGGAATTTGCATCCCAAGTATTCAGTTATGATTACAGCAGTGCTGTATATTAGTTGGTCTGTTTCTTGTAGTGAGCTGGTGCTTATGTTTGATATTTTAATATTGGCATCTGTTAATACTTGTGCTTGCTGTTTCTTTTTAATAAGCTTCAATCTTATTCTGTTGCTTTGGTCTTCTTCTAGATGCACTGTTTTTCTTTGTTTCAAGGTTGTTGTTTTTTTTTTAAGATAAAGGACTTGTCTTTCTGAGGAGAAGGCAGAAGAGAGGGTGCCTAGTTTGGGAGTGAAAATGACTCCAAGCTGTTATGTACTGGGCTTGTGGTGATACACCACGTGCATTGCTGGAGCAGCCAACGGCTCTCCAGCAACCCAGACTGGCTGTCTCCAGTCCTGCAATTGGCTAGCCCCAGGCGGCAAGAGTGGGTTCAAACCCATTGGCTGCCACCTAGGGGCTAGACTATATTTTGTGGCTGGTTGCAGCCCAAGTTCCAGTACAGTTCCAACAAGAATAAAGTATGAGTTATCCTGTATTCAGCCTCGTGTCGTCATTCCTGCACCCAAGAGCCCACGACTTAACACAAGCTATGCTGGCTTTCTTTACTGCCGACTCCCCTGGTTTGCCTCTACTCTCTGAGCTACTTCTAGCAAGACTCTGATTTCTTTGCCATGGATACATCTTTGCTGTTCTGTCAATTCTGCTTAGGTGAATACTTTATTTTACATAAGAAATTGATGTTGATCTGCTAGCCTCTATTCTGTTATTCCTGATTCTGGATGTTACTTTTCCCAGAACTATTGGATTCTTTTCAGTGATCCTCTTGATTTGTAATAACAGATAATTATTTCTTTGTTTTCAGTCTTTGTATATTTGGGATGGGTAAACACTTTTCTCCCAGTAGTCCTGCAGCTACCGGCCCTGGTTGCTTAGCCAACAGTTCTGAGTCCTGAAGGCCATTAGTCACCCGATGTCCAGGAACTTCAACACCTAGGATGGTCCTTGTTGATCTAGGTGATGACCAGTGTGCAGTGGGTTTCTGTAATTTACATCTCACCATATTTTTAGGGGAGAGAGGCTCTTCCTCTGGGTCTTCTGGTGAGACATGTCCAATATGGTTGAAACTCTGGTACAGCTCTCATCTTCCTCGCACACCCAAGCCCCACAGCCATGTCAAGGGATTGTATCATGGGGGGATTGTTATTATTATATGTTTATATTGTATGCCCAGAGTCACACTGTCTCTATTGGGCTGCCTTATAAATCTTGAAATAAATAAAATAGAACTTCCTTTAAGCTACATGATTAAAGTAAGTCTATAGCTTCTATGAAGGGACGCAGTGGCTCAGTGGGTTAGGACGCTGAGCTTGTCGATCATGCCGGCCACATGACCACGGAGACGTCCTCGGACAAGCGCTGGCTCTTCGGCTTTGAAACGGAGATGAGCACCGGCCCCTAGAGTTGGAAACAACTAGCACACATGTGCGGGGGAAACTTTACCTTTTTTATAGCTTCTATAGAATCAGAAAATATTATTTTTGTCACAGTCCCTGTGGATGTTGCACAAAAAGTTTTAAAGCTGAAAAAAAATCTTGGTTATATTTAGGATTCCTAAAAGCTGTATGACCATTTTGTTTGACACTAGTTTCTATTTATGTGTTTAATAGGCTATGCTTTGCTCTCTCTGGGAATAAAACATATGGGAAAGTATTCTTGTGTCCAATTAGAGAGTCTTACCAGCTACAGTATCTTGTATGTCAGTTGACTGTAATATTCAGATGGTATGTGGTAGAAATAGTAAAAAAAAACCTGGGCTCATTTACATAGCCATAAGCTGCTGGCCTTCTGTGCCAAATCTATTTGGAGCTGAATCCACTTTAAGAAACGCTGTGCATATTTCAATCCATTCCTCATCTTTAGGATTAGCCATGCCAGGAAAGCAAGCATCAGTTTTGTTCCTTTCTTTGGATGATGTCACAGGTTCTTTTTTAAAAGCATACTCAATTAGATTGGTCCAGACACAAAAGCACAGGAACTTTTAAGACTTATGGACTTTAACTCTCAGAGGAGTTGGCTGAGGAATTCTGGGAGTTGATCCAATAGTCTTCATGTTGCCAAGGGTGGACAGCACTGCTATAAGGTATGGGAAGACTTTTCACTTTGCAAACAGTGATATAAAAGTGATGTATGAAACTTACATATGTTCATACATAACTATTAGTAATACTAATAGTAATACCTATTAACTATTGCAATGTTTCCTCTATACTGTTCTCTATACCAGGGGTGTCAAACTCATTTTCATTGAGGGCCGCATCAGCATTGCGGTTGCCCTCAAGGGGCCGGGTGGGTGTGGCCAGGGTGGGCGTGGCCTACTGGGTGGGCGTGGCTAGAGTGCGAATGGCCTACTGGGTGGGCGTGGCCAGCTCTACATCATTCACATCAAGGGTGCCTATGGGGGCCTGGGCAGGAGTGGGACAGATCTGAGGGTCTCTGGCAGAAGGAGGGTCTCTGGGCCAGGGCCAAGGCAGTGGGGGCCGTTCCCTCACTGTTTCCAGGATGGCTTTGCGGGCCGCATGAAACCACTTCGCGGGCCGGATCCGGCCCCCGGGCCTTGCCTTTGACATGTCTGCTCTGTACTGTTGCAGTTACAATTACTGTTGCCTCTATACTTTATTACTATTCCTGCTATACTATTACTGGCTATATTTTCTTCTTACAAAGCCTGCTCTGTCTTAGAGTCTTTCTCTAGAGTTTCTTCTACTTTTTTGTTTTCTCTGTTTATGGTCAATGTGTGGAGCTCTTGCACATTTCCACGCTGTGCTGTGATTTGCTGGAAGTATTGCTTTTTTTCCCTCTGGCCTGTCCACTCCTTCTGAAGAAAAGAAAAAAAAAGAATCCCTACCTTCTTTCTTTCGGCTGCTGCACTTCTGGTTTTGCCAGTGGTCTCAGAACAGACCACTCACACTAAAACACACATCTTCTCTCCTCCTTATGGGGGAAAGACTCAAAGACAGGAGGGATGGAAAGTGACAAGGATGCCTGCAGTTTTGTCAAGCAGCCTGTTCTTCCCCAGATGACTCTTTGAGGACATGGAGTTTCTACTTTTCCCATTACTCTCTCTCTGAAGTTGGACATGGGTCTGTTAGTCTTAGAGAAGGGCACGGAGAGTTTTGCCATGCTTGCTGTCATTTGAGTTAAAAGGGGAAACTAGGAGAATTCTTTTGGATTTACTCTACCGTGTCACTAGTCGACTAATAGACTGTTTTAAAAAAAACAAAGCAAAATAGCAGTTTTCCATTCTACCAATACGCGGGTCTACTGATATAAAGGAAGGAAGGACTGTTTTATTGTTTCCCTTGTGTGTATGGGAAGGTCACCAGTCCTCTCTGAAATCAAGGTTTCCAAAGAAAGTCTTTTTTGAGAGAGGGCAGTCAGCCATTCAACCTAGAAATGTCCTTGAGGGAGTGACTAGTGACTGGAGGAGAGGCGGGCCCATGCTCTTCATAGGACATATTAGCCAACTGGGGCAGAGGCAGTTGCCTGTGACAAAATGAAGTACAGCAGACAAGACCTCGCCATCCCACTTGCCCTGATACAGGTTCTGCTTTTGATACAGAACGAGAAAAGATAAGAGGGGGTTGCTTTTCCAGCAGGCTATGAGTAGGTTAAATATGTCCTCCTGTCTTCCAGCTGGGCAAGCAGAGAGCTTTTTTCCCCTTGTCCGATATATTTTTTATTTTTATTTTATTTTTATTCCATTTATATCCCGCCCTTCTCCGAAGACTCAGGGCGGCTTACAAGCTTAGCAGTAGCCTTCATTCGATGTATATGCCTGCTTGTTAGGGCTTTCACACATACCCCAAGCGGCATTATTACAAAGTCAGCTTAATTGCCCCCAACAATCTGTGGAGTGGAGTTTTTTCCCCCCATTAGTGAAGCAGAGGGGCAAATGTTGAACAGGCCAGAAGACATCCATATGTGAAGTGGTTTCACAGGATGGAATTTTAAGCAGGGCAGAACTTGCTGTGTTTGCTTCTACAGAATCCCTTCCAATTTCTTCACAGTGCCATGAAAGCACTTGCATCATTTTTAATTGATCAATTCTCATTCTCTCTCTCTCTCTCTCTCTCTCTCTCTCTCTCTCTCTCTCTCTCCCTCTCTCTCTCTCTCCCTCCCTCCCCCTCTCCCTCTCCCTCTCCCTCTCCCTCTCCCTCTCCCTCTCCCTCTCCCTCTCCCTCTCCCTCTCCCTCTCTTCCATTTGGATCCATTCTTCACCATCCAAACCTTGCCTTGCCCTCGGCTTTGCCCTAGCGTTGCCCTTGCCCTACATTTCTTAAGTAAAATGCCAAGTTGGCATGTTGCAATGCACCAGCCTCCAACATTATCTTCGCTCTGAGTACCAAATGAATACCATATGAATTTGTTTAAAAAATATGATTGCTGAATGGCTGCAGATCAATGCTTACTCTGAGAATTTCCCCATCTTCCCAGAAAAAAAAATAGAGGTAAGCTGAGGTGATGAGAAGCATTTTAACTGGCTGGAAGGACTCAACACCCACTAGTATACCATCTGGTAATTGGGTTTTTTTGTGATTGCCATACTCACCAGGCCAATCATTTTGCAACAGTACCTATCACCTGTTCTCACACTTTGGAAATACCCCGTGGCTGAAGAAATGCAGGGAAATCCACGTGCAAGTACTTTATATATGCTATGTTCCTAGAGGCTTTTCTCCAGCATTCACATGTATAGTTAAATATATTATTGTATGTGATAACCATATGTGCATTGCACAGGCTAACCATTTCTTCTTTTTAATTCATTTATTATACTTTTTTTTCCCTTTTGTGCAGTCTGTTGGCATTTGTACTGCCCATTTATAGTACCACGTAAATGGAGCTGTCCAATGGCATTCCCATACATAGCGCTGATCTCACTGCCGACTCAGCTACTCCATGCTTTCAAGAGAGAGTGAGGGAGCAGGAGTTACTTTCCATAAATGGAGGCATATAGAATCCTCTTTTATTTGCTGAGGAGCGGGTGTACACTTACTAGCTTAACTAACAATTACTTGTTATTTGACTTACCAAGTGCAAGCCCACACCTCAGCAAATAAAGCAGAGAATAACATGAATTACTAGTAAGTAATTAGTAGCATGAAGTACTAGCAAGTAACAGGAGTTACTAGCAATGAGAGTGTGAAGAATTTTCCTGGCTTGCTGAAACAAATAGAGGAAGGAATAACAGACCCAGATTTTCATGGGTTTAAAGATTTGCCCAGTGTATATTTAATTTATTTATTTTTATTTTATTTATTTAATTTAATTTATATACCGCCCTTCTCCCGAAGGACTCAGGGCGGTGTACAGGGCAATAAATACCCAAAGTACAAAATACAAAAATTAAAAACAAATTAAACAATTGTGCCCAAATACAATAAATTAATTAAAAACAGTAATTAAAACCCCAAACCCATCAGACCAGGCCGGCTTGTTCAAATAAATAAGTTTTTAGATCACGTCGGAAGGAGCGAAGGTCGGGAGCCATCCGGAGCTCAACCGGTAAACGGTTCCAAAGGTCTGGCGCACCCACAGAGAACGCCCTCCCCCTGGGGGCCATCAGTCAGCATTCTCTGACCGGTGGCACCCTGAGGAGGCCCTCTCTGTGGGAGCGCACTGGGCGGAGGGAAGTTGACGCCGGCCGCAGGTGCTCCTTAATGACAAAAATATAGGTCTAAATTGATAACTAGTCCATTGTAATTATATAAGAGTGGGGCATCCATGCTGTTGTATATGTTATGGCTCTAGAATCCCCCGTGTCCTTCACTCTTAATCACACAGCCTGGGGCCTACGGGCAGCTTTTATTCTCCTGTTTTAGTCAGTACCTGGATAAGAGGCAAAACACAAATATTGTAATCTAATAACTTTGCCCGCTTTTTATGTGTGTTCAGGGAATATTTGCAATTGCATTTCCTTGTGAGCAATGAAGATTGCTCTGAGAAGGAAACCAGTGGTAGGGCCAAAGGGCACATAAAGCCAATAGCATGCCTGCAGTAAAATCATACTTGGGTGTTAGAACTGAATAGAAGTTCAGCTTTGTTTCTTCAATTGCTCAACGCAATTGAGGCCTCAGAACAATGGTGGCAGTTGCACCTGTCCTAAACAGCTGCTTGTCTATGACGCCCTACAAAAGTTCCTAGTTTATCCTGGCACCCTCAATATATTCTTGATAGATTATAAAAATAAATCTATACCCAGAGTATTTTTTGTTATTTATAACTAGCAGGTTTCAGAATATATTTGATTGAAATGTTAAGCAAGCAGCATGCAACAGAAAGAAAGAAAAAGTTGCCTCATATGTCATTTGGAAATTGCTATTCCAAGAGAGGGAATGTTTTCTTGGTGCTTTTCAAATTGCCTGCAGTGTGGTCATGGTCAATAGAGAAATACCCTGTTATTTTGACAAGCTCCTCCTCCTCCGTAAACTAGATAGGAAGTTCAACTACACAAAAAGAATCTTACAAATCTTAAAATACAAACTTCCCACCTCCACTTTTAACTATTAGATCCATTAGGGCAGGTCCTTCCTAATCTTCTTTCTCTAACCATTAAGCCACTGGGGGCTCCTGCCTCTTTTATCTGATTGTTTCCTAGACATGGTTTCTTGCCCTCCTTTCTCAAGGTCACCCATGCCTTCCATTCACCTTCACCAACTATGCGTAACCCAGTGGTGGGATTCAAATATGTGAACAACCGGTTCTCTGTGTGGATGCCGCTTCCGGAAGTCCATTCTGGGCCTGGGCAACAAAAAATTAGCTACCGGTTCTGCTGAAGTGGTGCGAACCAGCTGAATCCCACCCCTGGGTTAACCCAGTATTTCACTCTATAGAGGACCTTTATGCTTACACGTGCAGAATAAATATATTTCCGTTGAAATTATTATTTTAAAATAAAATAAGCTATATGTTTCTTGTGTCTATATAAAGGAGGGAGAGGGAAAACCAAAGACACAGAGATGTTCTATCTTTTTAAAGTAAGATGGTGCATTTTCATGTTTGGAAGCAACCTCAAACTCTCTATGAGGTTTTTTCTCTGTAGTCTCTTGACCAGGTTGGTGAAATGTACAAGAAAGCAAAGCAAGGATGTGAGTTGCTGATATTTCCTTTGATCATGTCTGCTACTATTTCCAGCATAAAATGGCAACCAAATTACTGCACTCATTATGTCCTAAAATCAGAGATTATGGCATGGACCACTTCTCCCTTTGTTCCCATATTCACTGAAAGCTGTAGTTAGCTTATTCTCTGCTCTAGTAGCCTATCTTCTAATGACTTCAAAAACAAGGTGAGCTGTTTTTAGGCTGAATGCGTGCAACTGGTGAAGTTGCAGATTTGATTAGAACAATGCTTCAGTCTGAATCCCTGGTGTCCTGTGTATTGCCTCTTTCATCCTAGAAAAAAGTAATTGCCGTTGCAATTTTATGTTTCCTATATTACTTTGAAGTAAATCCTATTAAACCAGTAAATGGATTAATCTCCAGAAGGCAGAATGAATGCCGTACTTTCCAGGAACAAACTGTTATAAGAGATCACAGAATGTATTTCTGGTAGGAAAAAAAAGGAGGGATATTAGATTTTTAAAACAGAAATAATGGTATATCCTAATAAATATTCCTGCCCTAAACATTTTTTCTTCAAAAAATATCTCCCATAAAATTCCTTTTAAAATGTGATCAGTGAATGCCTAAAATGGCATCCAACTGACCATAATAAGGAGGCAATCGTACAGGTTTTAAAGACTTTTTCTTCCACAATCAGAAATATGCAAAGGTGAGTACTTCTTATTCTTTTCTATATCCAATGCCAAGTATAAACACTGATGGAAAGAAACCCTATCATTCAGAACATATACTTTGGGAGAGAAAGGAAAAATATAGAACCCCTGATTGGCAGTTGACAATATATGTCAGACATGTCAAACACAAGGCGCGGGGGCCGGATCCGGCCCGCGAAGTGGTTTCATGCGGCCCGCGAAGCCATCCTGGAAACAGTGAGGGAACGGCCCCCACTGCCTTGGCCCTGGCCCAGAGACCCTCCTTCTGCCAGAGACCCTCAGATCTGTCCCACTCCTGCCCAGGCCCCCACAGCCACCCTTGATGCGAACGATGTAGAGCTGGCCACGCCCACCCAGTAGGCCATACGCACTCTAGCCACGCCCACCCAGTAGGCCACACCCACCCAGTAGGCCACGCCCACCTGGCCCCTTGAGGACAACCGCAATGCTGATGCGGCCCTCAATGAAATTGAGTTTGACACCCCTGATATATGCTTATGGCTGGTGGCTATTTCTAGCTCATGAAATCCGTCTGGGAAATCAACCAATACTCTCCCCTTGTGAAAGTTTGAAATTTTTCTATAACTGGAGATACGCGGAGAAAAAGCAGGACAAAAAGTTGCTGAACATTTTTCAAGCTGACTTAAGTGTTTTAGATGCCAGACCTTTTTTTCCCCTTTGAAGCAGGCATTTGGCTTTGCTTCTCACTGCTTGCTCATTCCCTATCTAATAAGTTGATTTGTAGAAAAAAAAATTAATCTTATGAAATGCTTTTTATACTAGCAAAACGTGAACCATTTCTGCTTTCAGATTATGACTCCCTGATTTGGAAACATTCCTAGACACCCTGATGGTAAGCTGTTAAATAAGCTTGCACTGGTACTTGCTATTTGGGCTCTGTGTGATGCAGCTCTGATGACAGGATGTTTTATAAATAGCAGGAAAGAGGCAGGCAAGACAAAAACTAAGTATCTTCCTGCCTGACCATTTCTTAGTTCCCAATCTCTCACCATACGTTTTCTCCGTCCTCTTGAGGAAGAGAGTAGGATTTCTTCTTCTTTTTTAAATTATGTGTAAGAACAGCCTTTCCTATGAGATAAGTTGGCCTAAGAAAATGACTGGCTCAAAGTTCTTTAGTTAATTTCTTGACTGAGGGTGTTGCCAGTCTTAATCATGACACTTAATCCAGTCTGCTACTCTGGCTTCAGCATGTTAAATCACTACGTGTTAAGCTGTATGTTTTTATATGGAATTAGGCAGGGCTTTTTTTCTCATAGAACGCTCAGAACGGAGTTCTGGCACCTTTTTTGGATGGAACCTTGTAGGGTAGGCAAGGTGGGTTGTATGACATGTGTGAGTTCCGGCACCTTTTTCTTTTACAAAAAAAGCACTGGAATTAGGTTCCCCCAAATCCAGCACAAAAATCTGCTTTCTCTAAGAGGGGCGTGCATTTTGGAATCAAAGCAGAGTATCACACTGATGTGACAAGCGGTTTCCCCCCCCTCCCCAGTTGCTGTTAATATTATTATTCAAAAATATACACATTTTCTACTATTGTAGTTTATCAGTGTCAGAGTCCTAGCATCTTCCTGTGGGCTATAAAGCATTTTTTTTCCTATCCACAGCCATGGATAGAAATTGCAATTGTTTGTGTACAGACTAGTCAATTTCAGAGTAATTTTTTAGGCATTAGATTAATTGGCTTCTGCTTTGTGATTTCAGCAGATGACCAAGAGAAAACAAAGACAGGGTGATATTTCAGCAGAAAGTTATTCATTTATTTTTACTTGCAACATCTTGCATGGAATTTAAATTGGAGAATGTATTTGGGGCTATTAAAAAGAAAATGGCATGTTGCGGTTTTCTCTTCTCTTCTGTCAACTAATCGAATTGTTTACTACAGCCACAATGCCAGAAAAGAGCAGTATAAAATCTGTAAAATGAGTCTTATTGATTTATCTGTATTAGAGGCACATAGAAATATAAGATATATAGCAAAGAATAAATATAAAAATATAAGATAATGAGTCCAATGGTGAAGTAAAATAACATACAAAACTAATACGACCAAAGGAGACCAAAGAAAAATGAACAATTTCTTAAAACATCCCATTTGGGAATTCTAGGAAAGTTGCTAATATATAAGCGGAAAAATTGTCCAGATAATATAGGTAAATGACATTAAATATTTTATTTTAATGTAGCCTTATTTTAATAAAGGCATCAATATTATGGAAACTTTTCACCAAGTTTGTTGTTCTGTAACTGTAAACATGTAAGCAAAATGCTTTCCCTCCAAATTCAGATATGTATTTTCCTCTTATTGTTAAAGTTCATGTAAAGTTGATATTCATTTTTATAGCATTGCAGCTGCAATAAACTCTGGATAACTCATTACAAATTCGATCATTGCTGCCCTCTGTAGGAAAAATGCTTTTTTGTTCCTGCTGATTTTATATCTGAGGTCAAATCTCCTACGTAATTCAACTTCTGATGCTTGTGATTCATCCACTTTTGTGCATTTATTGTAACCTTCCCTGTTTAAATAAAACTGGATATGTGTAAATGTACCCTTTGCACAATGAGCCATAATGCATTTTTTGAATATGGACGGAACTGTAGCTGAACATATTGGGAGATAACTAGGATATCTAGTCATAATCTAGGATATCTATGATTATCAGGAAAAGAGTATTAGCATTTTGGATTGCAGTTGATATAAGCTAGTGTTGCATCTAATGTTGGTAACTCTTACATGACAATAGCATTGGGATAATTAGACTTATCAGTGTCAGAATATGTTCAGGAAATACTAATGGATTGTTGATCTTTATTGTATACTGCATGTTTGTCCTTACAAACAAGCAATGAAGTTTATATTTGAAAACAAATCAAATTGTTAACTGCATATTTTCCTTTGAGGATTTCTTGTGCAATTATTCCTAACTCAGCCTCATCTTGGTGCAGTGCGGCTGAGCTTGCTGTCCAGATCACTTTAAACTGTCCAGATCAGTTTGAAATCTAGCATGTGCTTCTATTGACATGCTAGATGATTGTAAACAATTATTTTCATTGTCACTGAAGTACATATCTTTTTTTAATATCCAGGCAAGTGACTTAAGTATCCTACGTTTCTTAGTGTGAGAAAACAAATCCAATTTAATAAAGTTTGTGGCTTGACTTTAAGTACTGCCTACGTTCTACTTTTCATTTTCCCTCCTCTTGAATTAGCATTTTCTACAAGTAGGAAATTCCTTCTCATGTTTATGGATGAAATAACTCTATTTTTCATAGCAGATATCTCATTGCAGCATTCATTATGTTTTCCTTCTCCTCGTGCAACCATTTAATTCTTCTACTGAAGAAGAAGTGTTACAATTTGATGAAATGCTGAGTAGCTTAAGTGATGCTGATGAAAGAGCATAGTGCTTCTCATACTTTTTGGCAACCTCTCACAGCCTGATGCCCTCCAGAGATGTTAGGACTACAACATTCCTATCCAGAAAGTTGGTCATGAATTCTTTGAACCCATCTAGAGAACATCAAGTTAGAGGTTTTGCACTGGACTTTCCATGCCAAAAGAAATGGTGACATCTTGTAACGGTTTGAAGATTTCCCATTAACAGTGCATAAAGTGGGAAATTACAAGCCATATTTCTAAATTCTGTCTCTGATACATTCATGTAATAAGCTGTGTAAGGGATTGTTTTTCCTTATTTGGAAGTAATAAGTGGTTATATAGAGCTTTGGCAGATTTTCATTCCATTTAAAATATTAAATATTACTCCCATAACATCTGACTATTTCTTGCAGGGATTCTACTAAATGAGTTTGCCTGTGACTCACTAATACACAATTTAATAGTGGTGTATTGATCAGAATGTGTTTGTACTATACTCTCAGTTTTGGCACACAAAAATATGCAGGAGAATCTTTAATCTTAATGCTACAAGTTCAGTTGTAGATTTAATTCTTTCTATTGAAGGGAAACTCAGAAAAGAAAACATTCTGAATGTGAGAAAGCAATTACAACTTAAAAAGATTAAAATATTGAATTTAAACAAAAGGATACACTCTAAGAAGCATCAATCCTTCTGACACAAATGCCAAATATTCATCTGAGGAGAAAAAAGCAGAAAGATTAGAATTGCAGATAGATTTGAAATTGCAGATAGTGGATTTAAAAAGGAAGCAAAAGGCCTGACGTATGTTAGGAGCCATCTAACAGCCTTTGAAGAGTCTTTGAAATTGAGAAATAAACTGAGTTACAAATTCATATATTTCTTCTTTGCCATTTATGAATAATTTGCAGTAGTTCAGTTCACTTTCCCATTTTCAAACATGACAGTCCTTGATACATTAATCTTTCAATCACATACCTTGCCAGTTCACATCAACTAATATTTGCTGCAAGTCATTTGGATGCTCAGGCAACAACACAGGATCATCCAAATATAAAAGTAAAACATACGTCTATGATCTCAGCAACATACCTCTAACTTCACCGCAAGCATTCTTTGTACGTTTTTCTATAAACACATACAAACAAATATCAGAGCACTTCAGTCTTCCAGGATACTTTATTACAGATCTCAAAACAGTCATTTTGGAAAGCAAACTAACAAACAAAATTTAGCTGGACAATTGACCTCAAGACTGCTGAACTCACATGCATCAAAAGGTTTCAAGCTACTTCAGAAAGTCTCAATGAACCAATGGGTTTCTAACATATTACAACTGCTAATTGGTAAAAGTCCTTATAATGCCTCTCACATATGACTGACTTCTGCATAGCTGCCACTTGCCACAAGTGCAACCAAAATCTAGTCCAAAGTCCAAGCATACTTGCACTGTTCTAGGCAAGATAAGGTTTCTAATCTGGAAATGATATTTGCAAAACAGCATGCTATTGCCTGCATCCACCTAACTAGGAAGTGTATGTGGAATAGTGATCTGCACCAACTTCAGTCCTTAGAATACTTTATCCAATTTAGAAGTGGAATGTGGAAACAGGTGATGGTTAAGAAGGGTTCCCTAGTGTCAAAGTAAATAATATTAGCCTAGAAAAACAGCTTACTCTGGAATGCCGGTTTTTCCTTTCTTCTCTTTTTAAAAAAGAATATCTGTTAATAAAGTGTTCTGGAAAACACAAAAGTTTTTCTTATGTTAATATGATTAATCTTAATAATGGTAACACCTAGCTTATATTCAATACATATCTAGGAGTTCACTTTCCTCATGGAGCAAGATACTATAAATGCTTTTTATGCTCTCTGAGATATAATTTCTTAAGAAATTTATAGCATGAATGAGAACCATCTTCTAGGCTTTTACAGTTTAATGTGTTTGATGGTCTAAAGGTCAGTTAGGGTAAGCTGAAGTAACTTCATAATTTTATTGTAATGAGTTGCATCAATTTTTTTCTTGGTGCCTCTTGTCCATTCATTTGTGAAATTGTTACAAGGATTATTAATTTCTTAGCATGCACTGCTAAAGTCTAAAATGTTTTTAATAGCTCTGAACTGGTTGTTGTCATTCTCTCTTAGATTATTAATTGTGGTTCAAAGATACTAGTTATGAATGTAAACTCATTTTATATTATAAACTCATCAGCATAGTATAAAGTATAGTCATTAATAAAACAATGAGTTTTATTAATGAATATTCTCTAGGTTAGCCCCAGAAAGGGCCAAACTGATACTTAAATTTAATTGTGGGCCATTCAGGAATACCTGGCATGCTAATCAGCAGTTAGTGACACACCAGAAGCATTGGAACTGATAATGTTAGTGATGCCTGGAGGGTGCACACCAGTGCGTCTTTGGGGGGCAGAAGCAACTGACAAAATAGAGGCAGCAGAGGTGGATATTTAACAGAATAACAGAGTTGGAAGGGATCTTGGAGGCCTTCTAGTCCAACCCCTGCTCAGGCAGGAAACCCTATACCATTTCAGACAAATAGTTGTCCAATCTCTTCTTAAAAACCTTCAGTGTTGAAGCATCCACAACCTCTGGAGGCAAGACTTTCCACTGGTTAATTGTTCTAACTGTCAGGAAATTTCTCCTTAGTTCTAGGTTGCTTCTCTCCTTGATTAGTTTCCATCCGTTGCTTCTTGTCCTGCCTTCAGGCACTTTGGAGAATAGCTTGACTCCCTCTTCTTTGTGGCAGCTCCTGAGATATTTGGAACATTGCTATCATGTCACCCCTAGTCCTTCTTTTCATTATATTAGACGTACCCAATTCCAGCAACTGTTCTTTATATGTTTTAGCCTCCAGTCCCTTGATCATCTTTGTTGCTCTTCTCTGTACACTTTCTAGAGACTCAACATGTTTTTTACCTCGTGGTAGCCAAAACTGGATGCAGCATTCCAAAAGTGATCTTACCATCTTCTTGGTGGCAATGACATTTGCCAGCAGAGGGTTGATTATTTTTCAAAAAATGCTGGCAGGCTGCACAAAGCTGCCCTGTGGGACATAGATTGTGCAGGATTATTCTACATGGTTAGGGGGCTAGGGAGCATGGGAAGGCCAGCAGGGGCTACAGGCAGGTCCTGGGGAGCGTGAGTGGGCCAGCAAGCAGGTGGTGTGTGTGTGTGTGTGCTATGAATGAGCACATGTTATGGAGTATGGGCAGGTGAGGAGTGCTCTATGGAGTATCTTGTACTCCATAGGGGGTTCTTCAGCAGAAAACAACAATATGTTTATATGAGCAATTTATGTTCTTCCCTGTCATCTTTCTCATTTACTTTTGTTGTGGAAAGCCAGGTTACAGTGATAATATGATCACAGTGCGCTGTGATGTAATCATGAGCCCGGGTGCCTAAGAGCTTAGGGACACTGCAATTTTTACAGACCATTTTAAATGGTCCTTATTCAATGCCATTGTTACTAGATATTGTAATTTAAAGACTACCTGTAGTCATTTGGGCTGGACTGATCTAATAAATACTGTCTCCTGAAGACCAGGGCTTTTTTTGTCATAGGACGCTCAGAACTGAGTTCCGGCACCTTTTTTGGATGGAACCTTGTAGGGTAGGCAAGGTGGGTTGTATGACATGTGTGAGTTCCGGCACCTTTTTCTTTTACAAAAAAAGCACTGCTGAAGACAGACCCAACAAGCTAAACAGCAACCATGATAAAGAGCTGATTGTAAAATTCACTGTATTTTGATCCAATTACAACTGCACCAAAATAAAAACTAGGTCTGCGTTGCAATCCTGGCATGTGTCATTCTCTCAATGACTTGGGTCATGTCTGTGATGGCCATAAACTCCTGAGCTGTCCATCTACTTGGGGGAAGATTTAAGTCTCCCAGCCCAACTTCATCCAGAGGGTCTCATACAAAATAGAGCCTCCAAAAGCAATCATGGTCTAGAATGTCAATTTTTATAATCAAGTACTTCATATAGAAGATAGGGATAAGAACATAAGAAGTGCTCTGCTGAATTGGACCCCTGGCCCATCTAGTCCAATGCTTTGTTTTCATAGTACCCAACCAACTTGAAGCCTACTAAAGTCCAGCTGATGACCTTCAGAGGCAATGACTTTGCCATCAAGCTTAATAGCCATTGTTCCCCGTAACTTCCATGAATTGGTCCAACCCTTTTTTAAGCCACCCAGTTTGTAGTCAGCATCACATCTCATGCTAGCAAATTCCACAGTTGGATTGCATATTGTGTAAAGTAATATTTCCTTCCAGGATTCAATTTAATTGGTTGGCCTCTGGTTCTAGTATTTTGGGAAAATAACTTTTCCTTGTCCATTTTATTCACACCGTGTATAAATTTGTTCAGATCAATCATGTTCTCTCTCATTCACCTTTCTAGACTAAAAGATCCAGCTGAAGAAGAGTCTTGACTCCTTTCCTAATAGCAGAAAGAGCAGAGAGTGGATTGCATTCAGATACCTAGGCATCAAATTGTTTAGGGCTATAAAGTTAAAACCAGTTCTTTAAATTGTGTAGAGAAGATAATTGACAACCAACAATAGGTCTTTTCACAACCAGTATAATGTATTCCCTGTATGATCTAATGAAGTCTGGTTGCTTCGTTTTATTCAAGTTGAAGTTTCTAGACATTCCTCAAGAGTTGATCCATATTGCAGTAATTGAACCAGGATGTAACTATGTCTTGAGTAACTTGCTAGATCTGTCCAATTCAGGAATGGTCATACACTAAATGTAACTGCACACGTATGCCATTTGCAGCCATTCAGCATCATTTTGCTGTTGAAGGAACATCCCATACTACAGCACAACCCTATCCAGAATAGATTGAATCTCAGACTGAGACCCTGATTTATGTGTGAACATAGCCAATAATGAAGGCTGTGGAATTCCATGAGTGTATAACTAATGTCACAGTCTTAAGCTGACTTCATATTATTTTGTTTCGGAACAGGAGCTTTTAGGCTTGTTTTGGCAGGGAGGGAAAGATTTAATGGTTTACTTTCTACAGTGCCTAGGTTTGTTTACTGGGTAGCTAAATAAGGCTTTAGAAGTGGAGAGGAAACTAATTTAAAAGATGTTCTCTTATCTTAGAGTAAACTTCTATCTAGATTCTCCAAGTGCCTTCCAGATAACTCATAATTCTTCATCTACATCAGACATGTCAAACATAAGGCCTGGGGGCCGGATCCGGCCCGCGAAGCCATCCTGGCCCACAAAGCCATCCTGGAAACAGTGAGGGAACGGCCCCCACTGCCTTGGCCTTGGCCCAGAGACCCTCCTTCTGCCAGAGACCCTCAGATCTGTCCCACTCCTGCCCAGGCCCCCATAGGCACCCTTGATGCCAATGATGTAGAGCTGGCCATGCCCACCCAGTAGGCCTTATGCACTCTAGCCACGCCCACCCAGTAGGCCACGCCCACCCAGGCCATACCCACCCGGCCCCCTGAGGGCAACTGCAATGCTGATGCGGCCCTCAATGAAATTGAGTTTGACACCCCTGATCTACATGATCTGTAGAAGAATAGGAAGAATGATAAAACTAACAGGAACTAAAGAAAGATGAGAATATTCTTTTAAATCAAAGCTCTATCCAGGTCTTAACCATTGATTGCTTTGGTTATAGCTAGCATAATTCATACTCTAAACTAAGTGCATGTTTACATTTTTCATTATATTTTTTCATCTAAAGGTAACAAATGTATGCAACATTCCTTCTAGTTCATATTCAGTCACCTGTTCACTAAATGTGTGTCTTCACATTCTTCCAGGAAACTCAAGATGTATTCCCTTCATCCACTTTTATCCTCACAGCTACTTTGTTAGCTAGATTGGCTGAGAGATAATGATCACCTACTGAGATTCTGTAGTTGAAGGTAGACTCAAAAACAGAACTCATTAATTTTGGTTCCACACATTAATTTTGGTATATCTGCTGCATCAGCTGACATTCAGTCATTGTGCTAATTATAATTGTAATGAGTTTGGTGTAATGTGTGCACTCAAATCTTTGTGGTAGATAAACTGTGATTTATGGTTTAGTGTGCCCTATGAACTCAAGCCAATTCTAGTTTGTTTGCTAAAATTCACACATTAATCCTAACTCAACAAACAATATCATACCACAAACTTCTCCATAGCTGCCTTTGTGTTCCCCTTAGAATAGCAGAGTTGGAAGGGACCTTGGAGGTCTTCTACTGCAACCTGCTGTTCGCCTGGTGCGCCAGTTGCGGCCCTATCTGGACCGGGATGCCCTGTGTACGGTCACTCATGCGCTCGTGACTTCTCGTCTGGACTACTGCAATGCTCTCTACATGGGGCTTCCCTTGAAGACCACTCGGAGGCTCCAACTGGTACAGAATGCAGCCGCGAGAGTTGTCTTGGGAGTTTCCCGGTACTCCCATGTTACACCTTTGCTCCGCGAGCTGCATTGGTTGCCAGTTGTCTTCCGAGTGAGATTCAAGGTTCTGGTAATGGTCTTTAAGTCCCTACATGGCATGGGTCCAGAGTACCTCAGGGACCACCTGCTGCCGGCGTCAACTTCCCTACGCCCTGTGCGTTCCCACAGAGAGGGCCTCCTCAGGGTGCCTCCGGTCAGAGAATGTCGGCTGGTGGCCCCCAGGGGGAGGGCCTTCTCTGTGGGCGCTCCGGCTTTATGGAACCAGCTGCCGGTCGAGCTCCGGATGGCACCGGACCTTCGCTCCTTCCGACGGGGTCTGAAGACCCATTTATTTGAACAAGCTGGCCTGGCCTGATGGGGGATGTTAGGTTTTTTAATGGGGTTTTTTATATTGTTATTGTTTGTATCTGGGCTATTATTTAATCCTTTTTAATTTTTGTATTCTCTATTTATATGTGCCCTGTTCACCGCCCTGAGTCCTTCGGGAGAAGGGCGGTATACAAATATAATAAATGAAATGAAATGAAATGAAATATACCTATACTTGGACAATGGTTGTCCAAACTCTTCTTAAAAACCTGTAGGAGCACCTACAACTTCTGAAGGCAAGCCATTCCACTGGTTAATTGTTCTCACTTTCAGGAAATTTCTCCTTAGTTCTAGGTTGCTTGTCTCCTTGACTAGTTTCCATCCATTGCTTCTTGTCCTGCTTTCAGGTACTTTGGAGAATAGCTTGACTCCCTCTTCTTTGTGGCAGCCCCTCAAATATTAGAAGACTGCTATCATGTCACCCCTAATCCTTCTTTTCATTAAACTAGACATACCCAATTCCTGCAGCTGTTCTTCATATATTTTAGCCTCCAGCCCCCCTAATCATTTTTGTTGCTCTTCCCTGCACTCTTTCTAGAGACTCAACATCTTTTTTATATTGTGTCAACCAAAACTGGATGCAATATTCCAAGTGTGGCCTTTCCAAAGTATTATAGAGTGGCACTAACATTCCATGTGATTTTGATTCTGTCCTGCAGTTTAGAATTGCATTAGCTTTTTTTGATGGCTACACCACACTGCTGGCTCCTATTTAAGTGATTGTCCACTAGTACTCCAAGATCCGTCTTGCAGTTACTACTACAGGTAGTCCTCGACTTACAACAGTTCATTTGGTGACCATTCAAACTTACAATGACACTGAAAAAGTGACATGACTGTTTTTCACACTTATGACTGTTGCAGCATATCCATGGTCACATGATCAAAATTCAGATGCTTGGCAATTGATTCATATTTATGATGGTTGCAGTGTCCTGGGATCATGTGATCCCCTTTTGTGATCATCTGACAAGCAAAGTCAATGGGAAAGCCAGATTCACTTAACAACTGTGTTACTAATTTATAAATTACATCCACAGCATTCCTCTGGTCCACTAATTTTGTCATATCATCAAAGAATGCAATAAGATTTGTCTGGAATGATCTGTTTTTGATAAACCAGTATTGGCTTTTAGTTAGACTTTGTTTGCCTCTTTGTTTGCGGATTCATTGCTTCATTGCCTTTTCCAGAATCTTCTCAGCTATTGGTGTCAGGCTGATAGGTCTGTAGTTTCCTGGATCCATTCCCCCCTTTTTTGAAGATGGGAACTACATCAGCCCTTTTCCAGTCCTCTGGTAGTTCCCCAGTGCTCCAGGATCTTTGAAAGATATAGTTCAGTGGTTCTGAGATCACGTCTGCCAGTTCCTTGAAAACCTTGGGGTGTAATCCATCTGGTCCTGGTGATTTGAACTCGTCTAGGGTGGACAGGTCCTCAGGTAGAGTGGCTTATAATACAATTCCCTAAATGGCTCCCTGACTCAGCCCCTATTTTATGCACTGTTTTGTAATGGATCCAGTTAGTTTCTCTGATGTGGGGGTTTGGTACTTCTATTGTTTGTTGTTATTTCCTCTTTTTTTAGTGTTTCGCTTCTAATTATTTATATTTGTAAGCCACTTAAAGTAGTAGCTACAATTCAGATGGTCTGTCAGTTGGATTAATTTGGAAAAAAGGTCAAGGAATAATGAATAAATTAAATAATATAATCAATAGAAAGAAAGCGGGGGGGGGAAGATCGGCTACAGAAAATTTTATGGACGATTTCTGCTAGTTTCTGCTTTTACACAAGCCTTTGGCAGATATGCTTGCAGTGACCATATTTTGCCAGTAGATGTCAACATTTCCCGAGACTATTTACCAATTGCACAAACTCTCAAGATTGGTTCTTCCTTCTGGGTTATAACATCAAGAATATACCAGTCTTAAGTGAGACCTTATTTACACCTTCAATTGTGGGAGAAAAATCAGGAACAGGAAGTTTCTCCTTTACTAGTTAAAAGAAAAAATGTATTGTAAAATGTCTGGACAGCTACTTTTAACTCGAGCTGTTGACTGCTTTATTGCTGTTACCTGTACTGCAAATGTGAACTGTAAAGCAATCCTGCCTAGAATCAAAACCCAAAGTTTGTGTTGTATTATGTACTGAATAAAAAAGGGGAAAATATCATAGGAATACTATGTCTTATATTAACCCACAAAATGAAAATTCTGACTGAATCATTTTAGGATTTATAGTCCACATATCTAGAGGACTCCCAGCTTCACAAATACTGCGCCAGAGTAAAATTCAAAGTATACATTTTCATTTTATTTAGGAAGCGGGTGCAAATGTTAATACCAAATGCCTTTTTTCACTGTGGTAAGACGCCTTAAGACTGTTGATCTTTAGCACACCATTAGCTGATTGCATCTGCATATTTGAATAAACTGTTCTGTTTATGATTATATGATTGCAAAATGTAGAAGAACAAATGAACATCAACATGTAAAATATTCAGTAGATTCTGAGAGCAGTTCACATTATACTAAGCCTAGGTATGTAGAATAAGCTAGATTTATTTACGTAGTGCCTTCAAATCAGTCTTGACTCCTGGTATTTTACTGTTAAGATTTTGAGCTGTGGTTTGCCATGGCCTTCTTCTTAGTGCTTACAGAGATCAAGTGGCCAAAAGTCATGCAGTTGGCTGGATGATCTTCCAATTTCTACCATGGTGCATTAACTATTACACCAAACTGGATCTCTAGAGTCATATAAAGGTAAAGGTTCCCCCGCACACGCATGCTAGTCGTTTCCGACTCTAGGGGCCGGTGCTCATCTCCGTTTCAAAGCCGGAGAGCCAGCGCTTGTCCGAGGACATCTCCGTGGTCATGTGGCCGGCATGACTAGACGCCAAAGGCGCACGGAACGCTGTTACCTTCCCATCGTAGTGGTCCCTATTTTTCTACTTGCATTTTTTACGTGCTTTTGAACTGCTAGGTTGGCAGAAGCTGGGACGAGTAACAGGCGCTTACTCTGTCATATATGTCATATATGTCATATATGCAAAGCCAAAACTAAGAATAAGGCAATGTGTGAACCCAACATAATGTGGCTTGTTAGATTCTAGGATACCATTTTATTGATTTATATGGGCACCTGTCTCACCAATGCAACTTGGGGTAGCTAACAAGAATCAAAATACAATATAAATACATATATATCTCATTCCCACCCACTTAACACAACATGGTTCCCTAACATACCATTCACCAGGAGCATGGGCTCAATTACTCTCCTGGCCCCATGCCTGTGAAAACAGGCAGGTCTTCAAGGCTTTGCAAGCTGAGCAGTGTTGTGGACCAGCTGAACTTCAGGTGTTATATCAATACCTGAGGACAGGCATTGCTGCTTCTAGAATTAAATATAAGGCAAAGTGTTGCATCTTCCATGTATGGAGAAGGTTGGGATGCAAGTGGAATGGTGGACTCTGAATGGATAGTTAGCCAATCTTTTGAACCCTTTCATGTTGGAGCTCAATTTGGGGGCAAGGGCAATTGCTTAGGATTCATTTACTTTCTCAGTGCTCAGTTTCTGGAATGTTGCTCACCTCAGTTTTGCTCCTTCTTCTGCTAACGAAATATCACCTTTCTGTGCAGGTCCAAAATTGGCAGGTGAGATCAGCTCACAGCACTCTGATTAACCAATGACCATGCTCACTTGGATCTAAACTTACTTTTCAATTTTGAAAGGCAGGCTTAAGCTTTTCAGAATGAAAAAGTCACCCAACCAAGTCCTGTGGAGAAGATACAAAGCTTTGCCAGTATGACCTTATCACTGCAAAGGGGGACTTTCCAAGTAAGATGGAAAAGGCAAGGCAAGTCCCTGAGCACCACGATCTTACTGAACAAGAAGTTTCCTATTAGCTGCTGACCTTCAGAATGAGATCTGTAAACACTGGCCAGCTAGCTGAGATAATAGGAATTGTAATCCTCATCTGGAAATCATTGCCTGTGTTAGTGTTATATATATATATCACACTGAGTGTCACTTATCTATGTATATGACAGAATTATTTCCAATAGTTATCTGTTGTTTTACTACAGTACTCAAAGGGTATCTCTTAATACAGAACTCCAGTTAAGAAGTGATTACAGTAACATCAGCCTATTTGTCTGATTTTATCCTAAATATCTAACCAACTTTCTAGCAAAACTCTAATTGTGTTTCTCTTCCTCTCTCATATGTCCACAGTAGATGTTCTTGGTCAGCCACCATGGGCTTTTAACTCCACCAGATTTTGTGGCTTGCCTTTTTTCAAATGGGTAAAGTATTTTTCTCTGCTGGTAACTTTATTTAAAATATAGAATAGTGCTTTTCTGTGCAATGAATGCATTTTGTCTTATTAATGGCAAGAAACAAAATAATTGCCTTTTCTGGGGGAAACTCTAGAGACTTAGAGGTGACTGGCTTATGGTTGTCCAAGTCTCACAATAAAAATGAGACAGGGTTTGAGGAGGCCTTTTAGATGTTTTATGATGTCCAGGATGTAACTGGCATGTCTTTCTCTTTGCAATTCTGTAGTGCTCAGAGAGGATCAGCCATGAATCATAACTTGTCCTTTCTGGCCAATTGATGAGCACAGAGATTGCTCATATGCCACCCAACAAGGGATCCCTTGTCCTACATCTCTAGATTCACAACAGAAATAAAACAAATTCTTTTTTTAAAAAATGAAAACAGGTTTTTCTCCCTTTAAAGAATGGCTTTGGCGTTTGTCTTTACAGCTTTTAGATAATGCTAATGTCTAATAGTAATGCCAGGAAGGGGTCAAGTCAGACCTCTCTCCAATAAATTTAAACATTTACTAAAGGCATAACAGAATAGCCAGGCACAGTCACAATGCAGCAATATTCATTCACCCCAAATGGGACTTCTCCTTTTGCCAAAAAACAAACAAACAAAAAAAATATCAAACAAACCCTGGCTGTGGCATCTAAGAGCACTATCCAGCTGTGGCTTTATTTTTTGCGGGTTGACTTGATCCATGATCATATTTGTCCCCTATTCCTTTCTAGAAGTCCCATGAATGAAAATGCACTAATCTCTGCTAGGATATTTTTAGAACACAATGTATTAACTCCATAAATCATGTCAAGAGCAAGACAAACAATCAGGCTTGAATATGGTTGCCTTGAGGCCACTGAGTTCTTTTTCTCTGGAGACTGATCCGTAAGAATAGCAGCAGTATAGCAGGATTATTATTGTTGTTGTTGTTATTATTATTATTATTACTTTTTTTTTAGTGATGCACTTTCCACAATACTGATCAGGGGAGCTTTGGGGAAAACCAAACTCGCTCCTGTCTTGTTTGTACTCTGTGTGACTGCTACTCGTTTGCCTTCCTCTCCCTTTGGGGTCAGTCTGCACCGCTCACCTTTTTGAGAAAGATGACAAAGAAGGCTGAGCCCATGTCTGGGTTCATGGGATACGCTCATAAATGTCAAATTTGTGTCAAATAGGGGACTTCCATGCTGGAGGTGGCTGATTGATTGATGGCAAACTCCACCTCCTACCCGCTCTGTTCTTTGCTTTCCACCCACCCATCTTTTTTTGGGGGGGGGTTATCGTATTGATGTATTCTCAGTATGTTCTTTTTCTTTGTTTATTTTATTGATCTATTATCTTACTTCTGTTCTATTTACATTCTTTTCATTTCTTCCTTTCTTATTATTGTAAGCTGCCTAGAGTGGTCCCACGGTGAGATAGGCAGCAAAATGTATTTAACAAATAAATAAAATAAATAAATAAGCCCTGATTTACAAACCACAGTGGGTGGATGGGTTCATACAACAAAGTGATGTTTCTCACTCGGGACAAAGAATTTTTCAACCAGCCTTGATTAAAGCAAATAATATCTTAATGCAGTGTGTGCACGAGAGTGGTGTCTACATAGCTTAACCAATGATGAACCACAAAAGAAATCTTAGAATAAGATTTGAAAATGAAAGCCAACAGCAATTAAATAGCACTGTCATTCCACTTCAGATTATCTTTTCCGGAGTAAGCCTCAAAACAAGAGGCTAACATCTTGCATTTGAAGCCTAGATGAGAAACATAAACTCAGAGGATAAATCCCAAGAATAAAAGATGAAGCAGAATGTTTATATAAAATTCCACAATGGAAACTGGGCGTAATTTGATTCAAATAAACAAAATCAACCTCACAGAAATGACAAGGAGTTTACTGTAATGCAAAACAAAACAAAACCTCTACATAGACTCCCTGCATGCATATTCATTCAGGACATCCAGATTTTCGCAAATGTACAGTAGAATAAGAAGATACAGGGATATAAATTATGTGTCCTTTTCAGACAGCTGGAGGTAGCACAGTTTTTTGACTGATCAAGAAGGGAGAGGGAGGACAGAAGACAGGTCTTGTTCTCCTGTCTGAAGAAGAACACAGCCATGCCTTGCTGATGGCTGCTTTTCAGTTATGTCTTAATGGCATTCTCTTTCTCTCACCTGAAAAATCATATCTTTTTCCTTCCCCCACAGGAAGAAGAATGCTGCAGTTGTTGTAAGCACCACCCAGTTGCCAAGGCCCAGATCATGATCTTGTGACCACAAGGGTGCTGGTTCAAGGAATAACCCCCATGCCCTCGTCAGTTCAAATGGTCACTGCATGAATGGTCATTAAACAAGGACCACCAGTATCCATAACGTTGCCATAAGGCAGATACCTTTGCTAAAGCAAGGTGCCTCTGCCTCTCCTGTGGCCTAAGCAAAAATGGCCACAGCTGGTAGGCCCAGAGATAGGAGGAGAGGGGGGGGGGTCACTCCAAAGCAACCAAAAACAACCGGTAAGAAGTGGACAGATCCCAACCTTTGAATCTAGTATCAATTTTATCATTCACGAAGTCTACTGAATTGTATTCACAACCAAACCTGTGCATGAAGAAGAAAGAAAGAAAATCCAGAGGTGCTTTTTCCCAATGGCAACCGGACTTTCTTGCTTTTCTTTTCTTTTTTCTTTTGAAAACATTTCACTTCTCATCCAAGAAGCTTCTTCAGTTCTAACTGACTGATAGGGAATGGAAGGATTTATATTCCTTGCAGGCATCTGGTTGTTAGCTCTCCGAGAGCTGTAGAAGCCACTTGGGGGTTTATCTCTATTCTCAGAGTCACCTGAATCAGAGTGTAAATGGGTGTGGAAACTTCTTGGGACAGGGTTTACAAGGCAGCCCTTTCAACAGTCTAACAACCAAATGACTGCAAGGAATACAAATCCTTCGATTCCCTACCAATCAGTTAGAACTGAAGAAGCTTCTTGGATGAGAAGTGAAATGTTTTCAAGAGAAAAAAGGGGGGAAAAAACCTCCAAGAAAGTCCATGACCTGACCTGGATGACTGAGAATCTCCAAAGGCGAAAGAGAAAAGGCTGTTTGATAACTGGAACACTAAAAACTTCAAAATATTTATAAACAGCACACCAGTTGTCAGTGATTGTAGCAAGGAACATCATCGACATTCTGAATCTGGTGAAAATTTTGTAATCTTCTGCGTGCTGCTCTCAGATGCTGCCAGCCACAAAGGCAGAGGTTGACTCAGCGCCAGCTCTTGCTGTTTCTTTTCAACACTGGCTGAGAATGGAACTTGTCCACCCCAGTGATGCCCTTGACGTGATGTCCCGTTGCCTGGAGGCAGTTCGGGTCTGGATGGGGAGGAACAGGCTTCGACTCAACCCTGACAAGACTGAGTGGCTGTGCGTGCCGGCATCTCAGGATATTCAGAATATTCCATCTCTTTCTATGGGGGGTGAGCTATTACCCCCCGTAGATAGGGCTCGCAACTTGGGGGTCCTTCTAGATTCACAGCTCTCCTTAGAAGATCATATAGGAGCTGTGACTAGGGGGGCCTTCGCCCAGGTTCTCCTGGTGCGCCAGTTGCGGCCCTATCTAGACCGGGATGCCTTACGTACAGTCACTCATGCGCTCGTGACCTCTCGTTTGGACTACTGCAACGCTCTCTACATGGGGCTGCCCTTGAGGACCACTCGGAGGCTTCAACTGGTACAGAATGCAGCCGCGCGAGTTGTGTTGGGGGTCTCCCGATACTCCCATGTTACACCTCTGCTCCGCGAGCTGCATTGGCTGCCAGTTGCCCTCCGGGTGAGATTCAAGGTGCTGGTTATGACCTACAAAGCCCTACATGGCATGGGTCCGGATTACCTATGGCAGCACCTGCTGCCGGCATCAACTTCCCTCCGTCCAGTGCGCTCCCACAGAGTGGGCCTCCTCAGGGTGCCTCCGATCAGAGAATGTCGATTGTTGGCCCCCAGGGGGAGGGCGTTCTCTGTGGGCACGCCAGACCTGTGGAACCGCTTACCGGTTGAGCTCCGGACGGCCCCCGACCTTCGCTCCTTCCGGCGCAATTTAAAAACTTATTTATTTGAACAATCTGGCCTGGTCTGATGGGTTTGGGGTTGGATTTAGTTTTAACACACTTTTATTATTGTATTATATTGGGCATAATTATTTAATTCTTTTTAACTCTTTTTTAACTTTTGTATTTACATTTTGATATTTATTGCCCTGTATACCGCCCTGAGTCCTTCGGGAGAAGGGCGCTATAAAAATTTAATAAATAAATAAATAAATAAATAAATTATTGATCGCTGTCTTGCATTTCTTCCTGTGTCCTTCCTCTGATCCTGCTGCCTGGTAGGTGGATTATTTTTTGACGTGGTCTTGCACTTTTTCAGAAGAGCACTAGACTTTTGTTTAGATATAGCCTAGATAGAATGTCATAGATGTGGATGACTTGCACTCACAATCTATTAGTTGGGCAACTTAAGAGGTGAAAGGGGCCATTTCCTTGGTCATTGGTGGTGATTTTCCAACTTCAGGCTATGCTTGGTTGTAGGGGGAAATGAAGTTTGGGCAATCCACCATCACTTCCCTAAAATTGTCTCTCATTAAAACAATCATTCTACTTATGGAGATATTCTATCAGAGATAGAATAGGCGATCAGGGCAGCAAAATATCATGCCATTATCCTGTTCCATCCACTCAAGGTCTGATACCCAAAGAAAATAAATTACAATTTTCTCAGCAAATGCAGCAGGCAAAATTTCTGTTTTTTTTTTCTTAAAAAAAAAGTTACGCCACTAAGGATTTTATCAGTTTCCTGAGAGGAAACTCGTTAAGCTTTTGACTCATTGAACTTAGTGAGAGTTATTTTGGAAGGAAATACTCAGTGCCAAAGGACCTCCGCTCACATTGTAATAATTTTTCCAAAGTTCCTCTTCTTAATTCTCCTTAGGTAATGGCTTTTGGAAAATCCTTTAAATAGGGAGAAGGAACTGTGAGGAGAGATGAATCTGACTTGCCAGTAGTGTCCATTTTGTTGGTTGAAGAACACCAAGCAACACTATTTGAAAGCTGGTGTAGGCTTAATAATAAGAGTGTTGGAACAGAACAGATTCAGATCATAGTAATAACAAGAAAACATGAACTGGTTGCCATCTCTAAATCCAGATTACCTGTAAAAACATCTGTATTTACAGAGTACCTTGTAAAAGATATTATCTTTCCTGGAGGAATGGCAAGGTAATCAATCATTAAAGTCAACCTTGATTAAATAAATTTAGAATTAATCATGTTAACGTGAGGAAATCTACACATGTTGTTGATCCCTTTTTTCTGGAAGTATAATTAAGAAGTTAGAACAGAACAGAACAGAACAGAACAGAATAGAATAGAATAGAATAGAATAGAATAGAATAGAATAGAATAGAATAGAATAGAATAGAATAGAATAGAATAGAATAACAGAGTTGAAAGGGACCTTGGAGGTCTTCTAGTCCAACACCCTGCTCAGGCAGGAAACCCTATATCATTTCAGACAAATGGTTGTCCAATCTCTTCTTAAAAACTTCCAGGGTTGGAACATTCACAACTTCTGTTGGTTAGAAAAATGCCCCTTTCCACCAATCATATGATGATCTTAAAACTTCACTGATTTCTGTATTCAGCAACCATTTCACCGTTGGGTTCCCATATGGAGGAGGACTTTATTGAAATTTAGATTGCATATACTGTATTGGGGGTAATTTAGTGTTACCATTTCTGTGGTGAAAAAAAAATCTGGATGATCATTAAATGGCAACAAAAGGATACAGATAACTTGTACTCTGTAATCCCGTCTAATGGTCATTAGGACTTTTGAAACCCAGATCTGATAGCTTTATCTTGTAGTTTCTCAAGCCAGAGATGATTACAACACCCGGAAACTGAACAGGCATCAAATCCTAGCCATATATACACAGGGTGGATGGGAGAGAAATAGCCAGGACAATACAAAAGACTGAAAGGTGAAAGTCCACATTGGAAGAAGTGACAAGGGTCAAAGCAAACTTGCTTTCTGGAGGAGAACGTGGAACTATAAAGTAGGCTGTTTTGTTTTTTTTAAGTAGAGAGTAGTTCTTGATAAAATATTTAAGTGTTCCATGAACTGATTGTCTCCAAGGTCAAGGCTGGGAGTTACCTTTCTCAGTGCAGCTACCAAAAGGGCTCAAAGTTCATCTTACCAGAAAAGAAGTTCAGTTATTGAGATTGCTCCTATTTATAATTATATTCTATAGCAGACATGTCAAACACAAGGCCCGGGGGCCGGATCCAGCCCGCGAAGTGGTTTCATGTGGCCCGCGAAGCCATCCTGGAAACAGTGAGGGAACGGCCCCCACTGCCTTGGTCCTGGCCCAGAGACCCTCCTTCTGCCAGAGACCCTCAGATCTGTCCCACTCCTGCCCAGGCCCCCATAGGCACCCTTGATGTGAACGATGTAGAGCTGGACACGCCCACCCAGTAGGCCATACGTACTCTAGCCACTCCCACCCAGTAGGCCACGCCCACCCTGGCCATACCCACCCGGCCCCTTGAGGGCAACCGCAATGTTGATGATGCCCTCAATGAAATTGAGTTTGACACCCCTGTTCTATAGTATAGAGAAGAGATAGGATAAATACTTTGGCAGAACTTTAGGAGGCGAATAGTCAGTGGATCTTGGAGTGATGTCCTGGCCTGTAAATGGTTACAGAAATACTGTTAAAATCTTCCATATTCATATACTTAAAAAATTAAAACCCTAAAGAAATTTCATAAAGTCACCCAAGACCAGTTGGTCTGCTGAGGGCAATACTATTTATTTCTACTGAACGCTCAAACATTAATGATTTTTGAATCTTTGTTTTGAGAAAGAAATATACTTGTAAAGCTCCTAAACTTTTAAGCTTCTTTTAAGCATTCTATGCCATATTTTTTTCTCTCCTTTCATAGCCCATTGTTTAGATAGGCAAGAACAAAATAAGTTTAGCTGCTTCAGCATTGCATTCCCAACTATTGAATTGACTGCCTCAATAGGTAGGAAATAGCGTTTTTTCATTCCATGGGAACTTACAAATATTTAACAATATTTCTATTTGGTATAAGCTTATGTCTGGGGCAGGGATGTCTAACTTTGGCAACTTTAAAGCTTGTGAGTTTAAACTCCCAGAATTCCCCAGGCAGCAGAGGTGACTGAGGAATTCTAGGAGTTGAAGTCCACAGGTCTTAAAGTTGCCAATGTTGGACAGCTGTGATCTAAGGATAATGCAATATTCAACTTCCTGCACAGCAATGCCCATTTAAGGAAGGCTGGACTGATGGAATGATTGGTTCAAAGTCACTTGGTGAGCTTCCATGGCTAAAGACAGACTAGAATCTAAAGCTCTGGTCCAGCATTTAACTATCACACCACACTGCCTCTTAGTATAGGGTGATGACTATCATAATCTCTAAGCTTGTAGTAGTTGTAGGGCTGATGGAGACAATATTCATAGTGGGTTCTACATTATTCCATTACATGTTTTGGGGAGGGAGGGAATGATCCTCCCCACTTCTCCACCCTATTCATCTATTGTACTTGAAGTATCACTTGAACATCCACAAAAGGATTTAATGTCTGAACAAACACAGAACTCCTAAAACCTGAGATTATATATATGATATATCAGAACAAATGCAGAAATTGTCTGCACCAGCTCTATAGAAGCGAACAATGTCTATTTGTATAACTCTCTCATGTCTATTTGGGGTGGTTTAATAATAGGCATGGGGAAATGTGAATATTTGTAACAGGTGAATCAAAAGAGAAAGTGTATCCTTGCTCCTTACTATAAAAAAGAACATATCTAGGTAAATGCACTTTGTTCCAATTCTAAAAAGAAATGGGCTTGGTTTCTAAAGCCAGCTTGAGAGGCCTTGATTTGCTCAAATCAAAATTCACAATAGCTTTTATTGAATTCTGAAGAGAATAAGAACATCTCAAGTTTATTTCACATCAACTACTGTGGTTGTACGACCACATCCCGTTTTTGTGTGTGAATTGTGAAATATTCTTCTGATTTTCTTCTTTCTCACTTCTTACGTCATACTTTTCTGTGACAAAGAACTGCATCAGTCTATACGACAAACAATTTTCTTCTAGCCATGAGACAACTGGTCATAAACCATGAACAATCATCAGACATTTCGAAGTCTTCCCTTGGAGGTGACTCGATTGGACTTTGGGGCTTCCAGTTAGATTCTGAGGTTCCTTTTTGTTCTGTGTCTGTTGGCTTTAGAGATGACTTCTCTACTTCTAAGAGACTCCCCTGGTGGCCATGGATGAATTGACCTGTCTAGAAGCTTTGTTCATTGCTAGGAACACTGGCTGAGGAATTCTGGGAGTTGAAGTCCACAAGTCAAAAAAGGGCCATGTTTGAAGACCCCTGCTATAGAGGAACTGTGCTCTTTTGAAAAAATATTGTTTGCACTTTCTTTGCAAGTCATGGGCACACTCATTCACAGTATGCCTGCAAAAAAAAAAAAGATCAGGCAGTAGTATTTAATATTCTGTATGGAACTGAAATCTCCCAAAGCTCTACTATCACTTCCACCATTACATACAAATAAAGAAGAATGTACTACATGAATCCATCTGCAACATCTGGAAAAAGGGTTTATAGTTTCCCGTTCTATGCACAGTTAATGAAAAATTCTCCAAATCAACACAAACATCACCGTTTCTTTTTGACATATGAGAGATTCTAGTGTCACGTTACAAAGCACCTTTCCCCAGCCTTCTGCTTTCCAAATGGGTTCAAACTAGAAGTCTCCAAATTTCATGGCTTGTATTCAGTGGTAGGATTCAGCTGGTTTGCACCACTTTGGCAGAACCGGTAGCTAATTTTTTGTTGCCCAGGCCCAGAATGGACTTCCGGAAGCAGCACCCACACAGAGAACCGGTTGTTCACATATTTGAATCCCACCACTGCCTGTATTGTAGCTAGGAATGTTGCAGTGAAATCCTTGGTGCTCTCTGAGCTTGGTTGTTTGCTTGTGTGCCAATGATGCTACCTAGTTGGGCAACAAAACAAACATCTGCAAGCAAACAGCCAGGCTCAGAGAGCACCGAGGTCTCCACAGTTCAACTTTGAGCTACAGATATTCCTTCTATTGGAATGTTGTAGTCTCTGGAGGGCATCAGGTTGAGAGAAATTGTCAGAAAGGATGCAAGTGTGAGGCACTCTGCTCTCTCATCAACACCACTGGTTGAATAAAATGATTTAACGTTTAATGTTAACGTTTCATTAAAATTACAATACTTCTCCATCTCTGAGAAATAAGAATGAAATGTTATAAGAGGAGAAGGAAAACATAACACATTATGCAGTGGGATACATGTGAGCTATTTCACTACTTGTAGAAATGCTCCATTTAAGAGGAGAGAAAATGCAAAACAGAACGTAGGTCAGGCTTAAAGTCAAGTCACAAACTACAGTAAATTAGATTTGTCTTCTCAGTCTAAGGAACTTCAGATCCCTGTAAGTAACTTGCCTTGATATTAAATATTGTTGTTGTTAGTTGCGAAGTCGTGTCCGACCCATCGTGACCCCAAGGACAATGTTCCTCCAGGCCTTCCTGTCCTCTACCATCTTCTGGAGTACATTTAGGCTCACACCTACTGCTTCAGTGACTCCATCCAGCCACCTTATTCTCTGTCGTCCCCTTCTTCTCTTGCCCTCAACCTTTCCCAGCATTAGGCTCTTCTCCAGTGAGTCCTTCTTTCTCATTAGGTGGCCAAAGTATTTGAGTTTTAGCTTCAGGATCTGGCCTTCTAAAGAGATATTAAATATATACCTGAACAAAAACAAAAGTATTTTTAAAAAAATCATCCAGCACACGAACAGAAGCACAACACTTTAAACTGTCACATGATCTGGACAGCAAGCTCAGTGCCACACTGAAGCAAGATGAGAGTGGGTTAGGACTTGCAGAATAATTGCACAAGAAAATCCTCAAGGGGAAATATGCAGCCAGTATTTTAATTTAATTTAATTTCAATAACTAATTTTCTGTTCCTTCCTTTGGAAAGGCAAACAATAAAAAATAGAGATGGAATGGGCAATTTTCCACGAGGTATGAAAACCTTGGTTAGTAATTAGATTATTAATGATTATATAATGTGGCATGAATATATAGATAAAATTGATCCATTAAGTGAGGTATCTTGTGTGATCTCTCTGTCTTCCACGCGGGAGCTCCACTGATCTTTTATTGTTTAGTAGATACAACCTTCTTCCAGGAAAGACTCTTAACTTGCAATTGCCTTTCCTTGTTCATGAAATTTTATGGAAGCAGCATAACCTACCACAATATTTCTAACAATGCTTTTTCTTACTACTTCTTGTCTGTTATAGAAAATGGAGAATAACAGAGTTCTAGGGGACCTTAGAGGCTTTCTAGCACAACTCCTGCTCAGGCAGGAGCCCCTGTGCCACTTCAGACAAGTGGTTGTTCAATCTCTTCTTAAAAACTTCCAGTGCTGGAGCATCCACAACTTCTGAAGGCAAGCCCTTCCACTGATCAATAGTTCAGATGAAGCCAGTGCAAGAAGCAATAGATGAATAACTATACCATGTCTTTTCATTTGTAACGTCAGGAGCCCTTTTCTGGAGATGCTCATGCATAAGATTGCAAAATCAATATATTGATCCCCAAACAAGAAAACCAATCTTTTGTTATTAATCTGGGCATTTCAGAGGAATACGCAGACAATGGAAATGCTCTTTTGTTTTAACAAGAACCACTTATTAGCTGGGTTAGGAAACCACAAATGCAAACAGTCAGGCAACCTGTCTGGGAACACCCATGTCCCTGAAGACACCAGCTTTGGTACCTAGCAGTCCCCTGGCTACACCTGGCTAAAGTTTTGATAATTTGTATTTCTTTTAAAGCGAAACATGCAAGGAGCTTCAAAGCACCTGGATTGACAAGAATGCCTCGAGGCTTCCTAGATATTATGAGGAAATAAAAATAGTAGGCAGCTGCCTCCCAGGTCTTTCTTTGGAAGGGTGTGCCTCTCTTTCCAGAAAAATAAAGAGAGAGAAATGGATAGAGAGAACAGGAAGGGAAACAATTATTTTATCTTCCATTAAAAGGATATTTGGTAATCTTTCCATGGCTAACATACCGTTAATGTTAAGCCCCCTTCAGGGCACCGAGACAGGCTTTCGTAATCCCAGAAGGTCCGATTGGCTGAAAGGAGTCACCTCCCTGCCCGCGCACAGCTTCTGACACTATGATTCTAGACATCTTCCTTTAGCTCTAACCCTTCTGGCTTCAGGGAGACTTTGTTCTAGATAAGGGCACACCCATAGCTTGACTCTTTGGCTGGATTCTCTCATCAGCCTTAGCCAAAGTAGGTTTCCGTTGGTTTTGGCTCAGCTTATTGTGGAAGTTCAGCCAAAGATGCCTTATAAACCATGGCTCAGCGCGTTGCATGTACCCAACCATTTATAGCTTACCTGGGAAATGGATAAAGCAAACAATACCTCAAGCATTGTGTTTTGTCATCTCTGCTTATTTAGGAAGACTGGCATTGTGGAGATGATATTTTTGGATTTCTGAAAAGAAAACAACAAAAAAAGTGTGGACATTCTTTCTTTGTTAAGTTGAACTGAAGGAATCTTACTGTTTTAACAATATATAATGAAACATATAACAGTCCTCAGAAATACTTGCATTTGGTCTATGCTCTTCCACAAAAAGACATTTTAAGCAGACTAAAGGTTGCTACTTGAGATTTTTCTTTGCTGCTCTGCAAAGGCCAGGGCGTACATGTGATGAGGTCTGAAAAGAGGCCTCTTGCAGCTCTTCGGTATTTTTAAATGCAACGGTTACCAGTGTTAGCCATTCCTCTCTTGCTAAGGCATTGATTGCTAAATGCGATCTTGAAACTAGGTACATACAAGTGTATTTTTCACCCAAAGTGCTACCTGGTTTTGTGCACACGTGACCTTTTTAAAGGGACTTTCCAGAAACTGCTAACTGAATTCACACACAGTTGGAATGCCAGAAATTATTTTAGCATCATTAAATCAACATCATTTGTATACAGAGCAGGATATCTCAGGTTAGTGATTCACACTTCCTGCTTGAATACCTCACGTTATGCTCAGAATACTAGGTGTGGGCAGGCTAAACTCCGCCAATGTAGGTTTGTGTTTTTTTTCCTTTTGATTGATGCAAGGTGAACAAACCTCCTTATTCAAGTGGCTGATGTTTTTGCTGGCAGTTATAACCGTTGTGCTATCAGTTGACGTTAGCGGGAGCCAAAGGGGCGGGGCCTGTAGTCCACGCTTCTGCTGAAATGGACTGTGATCTATGACAACTTATGCAATCACAAAAGGGTTAGTCTTTAGATGTTGTATTTGCAGGAGATGTGGTTGGCTTACCTCTGTATTGTGAAATGCTTTTTTGCAGATCAAGCTGTTGCTAATGATAGAATAAGGTGGGTCTTTTCCTTGGTCAGGTGGCAACTCTTTTTGACATCTCTTAAGAAAATCAGCAACCTCTACTTTGCTAATTCTTCTACATCAGCTTAATGGTCATATGAAAAGGATGGAAGGAGAATCCTCGGTATCTCTTGTGATAGTTGAGTTGGACAAATAATAATATTACTATTTGTAGGTATTGCAGGGTGTTTGGGTTTTTTTAGTTTTCCTTATGCGAACCCTTTTTTTAATGAATCAGGGTTTATTTTAGTTGAAGATGAGTCTGAACACCTTATGTTCTTGGAGCTTTGCTTCTGAGCCAAGTGGATCTTGCTGGACCACAATTCCCAGCAGCTGGACCTAGCCTAACCAATAGCAAAGAATACATGGAGGTGCAGTTCAGCAATGGCAGGACGGCCACAAGGTTCCATGCATCTGACTTGAAACTAGTTTTAGATTTTTCATTTCTGAAGGCAAAGAAGATATATTTAGTGGGAGAAAGTCTCATTTTGCAGTGAGGCTTATTTCTCTGTAAACTCACAAAATATTGTATTGCAGAATACCAACTTCTACCCACTTCCCAAATTTCCCTTGAAATAATAACTTTAGCTACATGGAGGCTGAAAGGGTGAAGCAGACCCAGAAAAAGAATTGAGGTGATGGATACTGAAGCTAATGAACTATCCCTGAGTTTTTGTTTTTATTCTAATTGAAGAAAAGTAAACTAACAGCAAGGTAGCCGATTTAAAGGTAGCCGGAAGATCATTAAAATAGGACTACCAGCTCTGGCTTCCAAAATTCAAAAGACAATTATATAGAACTATAGAGGGGAAAAAATAACTATTGATATCTAATGGAGTGGTTTTTCCAGATATTTATAGATGTGGTAGACTTATTAACAGCACCTGCTCCCTATCAAATATAGCTTCACTAGGGTCATCTGGCCCCCACAATCATGGATAAGCAATGCAGACTAAATGAGGTGTTGTGTGAGCATACCCATTTTATTATTTAGCTGTGAGTAAACAAGTTTAGTATACTGTTGGTACAAGCCTCTCTTTCCCTTATGGAATCAAGGATGTTTGGAGTTCCTACACCAATTGTAGGATATGACTGGGCTGAACCTGAGGACAGGTCAAACGTGTCCTCGTAGTAAGGAGTCACTCTGCTCCCACAAGACATCTAAGTTCAGCCCTCTGTGAATTCTGTTGACTCTTAATCTGGTGCCAATTTGCCTTGATCTGTTAGTAGATCAGATTCTTGTGTGTAGGTTGCATGAACTAAATGGGTAGCACTTTGAAGTAAACTCCTGTTCTTGGTCACTTGCTCTGGATACCAATCCCTACAACGAAGAAGGGGAATTTATATGTGATAAGAGTCACAGAGCGAGAAATAGAGCAGCCTAACTAAAATCCTTTTCTCTGTTATATCTAATTAACTGATTAAAATTTCAAAAACTGTTCCCAGGTCATATAAACAAATAAATTAAGGGCTTGACACTGAAGAACAATCAATCTTGTGCAGAAATTGTAATGTGTTGGGGGGGGAGAGTTGTGTAGTCCTGGAAATTCAGGCAAATTAGGAGCTGAAATGGCATGTTTGAGGTGAAATGTATTACACAAAGAGGCAAACAAAAGTGGTGGATGTGGTTTGGGAATGACCTCGTTTGCAGTGGTCAGCTAGAAAAGTAAAGAAAGGAGATTATTGTGCATGATAATTAACTCTGGAAGCCTGCCAGGTTCAGTCTCCAATTACTTCTAAAGCTTTCACCAAGTTTCTTTGGTAAATACATTAACTTGATGAGTTGGAATGAGCTGGCATTTCCACAGGGAGATTCTTGCTATTTGGATTATCCACAGATAATTTTTAATTGATTAAAGACGTTCTTCACTGGCTATTCCCTACCCACCTTCTGCTTGTGAAAGTTTTCCTTTGATTGGATTTCCTCTTGTAGCCTCGTTCTTCTCAGTTTATGTTGGGGTGAGAGGTGGGGTCAAGAAGTTTTAGGGTACAATGAAATTCTTTCTTTGGACCACTGGAAATCATCCAAGGTAGAGCTTTTTTGATTTTAGAAGGTTTACCAATATATCTTTGTATCTAATCAGCTTATTGTCACGCATAATTCTCGTGTGTGTGTACACACACACACACACACACATATATATATATATATATATATATATATATATATATATATATATATATATATATATATATATATATATATATATATATATATATATATATATATATATATATATATATATATATATATATATATATATATATATATATATATATAATGCTTGTTAACTATTTAGATTACCTTGCTAGGCCCCAAACATGGGACAATTCTTTATTTCCTGTTTCAGCCTAACCGAAGGCCATCGACAGGCAGTAATCACAACAGTGACAGCTCATATTTGTGTATTTTTTTTAGATTGCTAACAAAGGGAGACTGATATGCATTTCAAACTTATTTGTTTTCATCAGTCAGCCATACCCTTCTGAGATTGCTTAGAGAACCATACTGAGCTTTAGTTATTGGGTGGACATATAGGGACTGCAGTGAATCACACTGCTGGAGATATCCGTTTCCATTAAAAAATTACTTGTTATCATACAAAGAGTTTTTTGAAACTGAAAAGTTTATATTATCTTATACACACCATTGTCAAATTATAATTTGGGGGACAATTAGGTATCACAGACCAAGTTCTCAAATCCATCTCTCTCCCTTCCCCTCTCCTACAATGCCAATATAGATAGAAATTACTTATTTTTCTCTCCATATACCTGCACCCATATACTGTATCTGCATTTAGTTTGATTGTAAACTGCACTAGTTATTGCCTCATTTTCTTTCTATAGCCAATACAGCAATAATAGGCTACAACAGTTTTAACAAACTAATCTTTATATTGTATTTAGCCTGCTAAAAATTGCACCCAGGATTGCAGTGCCAGTATATATTTTTTAACCTAGAAGTAAATTTTAATATATAATTGTTACTACTCTTACAGATAGTATTAGAATTCTTCCGGATCTTTTGAATTTCTTCACCCATTAACCCCTTCTAGCTTGGCCAAGATTTTTCAAACTGTAGCCCCCAAAATCTGATGGGTACCAGATAATCTGCTATTGAATGATATCAGGATGGGCTTCAAAGGATCAATTTAATCTACAAATCTAGTTCACACACACACACAAAACCCTTCACTTTTTTCTGCTAATTATCATTGGTCATAACTTGGCTTTGATGACATGTTTAAGTGTAGCAAAGTCACAGATATGGGGGGGGGAAGAATAGGCTTACCATAAAATGGCCTAGAATACCATATAAACATGGTCTGCTTTGTTTAGTTTGTTGTAATACTGTAAGTGAACCCAGCCACTGGGACTGGGTGATTTACATCATTGAATTTTATTCAAGAAATACAATAGATGAATGAAACTAAAAAGAGAGGTGAAAAATATCTCTTAATCCTTTTGCGTGTAGACTTGCACAAAGGGCTTTTAAAGAGCGATAAGGGTTGATTATTCTTTCAGTTGTAATTTATCCCAGCTTGATTTCACAAGGCATTTGGTAACAACTTAGTGGACTGAGCTTTTACATCTATTATTGTATGTAGTATTTATTAAATATTTTATTTATTAAATTGTTTTATCCAATATCAGGTTTAGAATAGGTCTACAACAATTTATTGAGTAACAGACCTTTATAACTATGAACTTTATTGATCTATTGTTTCTTGTTCACCGACCAACTTTTAAAGATCTCCTGATTTCATGGCACCAGTTTTATAAAACAAACAACTGCATTCCTGACATGGAAAAGGATTGACCAGATTTCGCTCCCCACCTCCATGCATACCTCCCCAAAGGGAGGTGATAGTCTTGCTGGTTATCTCCCACAGTTTTCAAATAGCAAATAAGCAGCAGTCTAATCTACCCTGAGCTCAGTTCAACATATTGGAATTTCTGATTAGTTGTTTTTGGAATGCTTGGAGGAAAACATAAAAAGTGCAGGAGCACTAACCGTGGAAAATTACTCTTTCCTTTGGTAACATTTTTCATTACTTACACTTAACAAAGAATATACCTTTATTAAAAAGATGTAGAATTTAGATCCAGTGGATGAAAATCAGTTAATATCTGACTGATACATGGAGATTGTGGTTTCATTCAGTAAGCTTTAGAAGCCCAGTGGAGCTCAATAGGATTTCACAGAAGTATATATTTAAGAAATGCCATGGCATAATGGAGTGAAACTGCCGTCCTAGCAAATAATATACTATATTGAAGGCTTGCACTACCATTGGATCCATTTCTAGAAAATAGCCAACATTACCACAAACACACACACACAACAAAACCAGCAAGAATCTTGTATCTTTATATTGATGAATATAGTAACTCCTAACTTAGTGACTTAAACAAGGAAAACAATAAAATGTTCTAGACAGTTTACTGTAAACATATTTTACCATTAGGGTTAATATGAAAGCTAACAGGAAGAACAATACGCATATTTATAGATTTTGCTGAAAATGGATTTGAACCTGAGACACCCTGCTACTCAATCTGTAGGTCACTGAGTCACAAATCTTAAAATGATTATATTAGCTATTAATGCTATATAGCTCATAAAAGAGGTAGAGTAAAACTCTGGGCATAGTCAATTTGAAATGTCTTTGTTGATAAGTGTGTTCTTGCGATTGTGGTTCGTACGTTACTAAGAATGATTGTTTACTTGTTGCTAAAATGCACGTATCATTACATTTCTTTATCAATGTCACACTCAGTTCTGTATTTTTTCCAGGATATCACTGGTTTTTGCAAGAGTCTGCATTGGGTCAGGTGAATGACTTTTATACTAACAATGTAAGATGTATTCTTGTCCTACGATGTGTTTCCTACATTGCTACGACAGCATAAACAGGAATGGGAACCTGTAGGGCCAAGGTTAATTCCAATCATTAGCTATATTCAAACACCACACTAAGCTTGGGTTTGCTGAAACCACAGGTGGCTATGTTCACTCCTCAGACTACACTCTAATGTGGTTTATCTGGTTCTCATTAAGCATACTGTGTGAATGTAGCCACTAACCTTTAGTAACTACGGACATAACAGACTCATTCCAGACTTAACATCTAACAATGTTTCCTTGTTTATATGTTTGTCTTCAGTCTGCTACTAGTGTAGAACCTCAGCTTATTCTGGGCCCGAGTTGTACTCTTGATTTAGTTATTTCAGCCCTTACTGATTTTTAGCACTTGAAGGTTCCCCCCCCCCCCCGCCTCTCCCATACTCAAATTACAGCAGGAGAGGAGAGAATTCGAGTTCCACATTTGCTGATTACCTTAGCTACATAAAAAAGTTATGTGTGAGATACAATATTAACATGTATGAGAAAATCAGGTGCAGGAGGATTTTACTAAAGGAGCACCTATTTTCCCCTGTAATTTGAACCTTACAGTAGTTTCTTCAAAGGGGGCTCAGTGCCATAGGCATCCATTTCTAAGCACAATGATGCAAAAAAACATGAAATCTGTGCTTTAATGTCATGATGCAAATTCTACCTCTTTGCATTTCGCTTGGGTCACAAAGTTGCACCTAAGTAATGTGTGGGGCAGAGTTCCTGTTATGCATTATGACTCACATTAGATGACCCCCCCCCCTATTGACAACTTGCGTTCAGAGTCATATTTCATCTGGATCAGGGGAGAATAAACTGGGAACAACAATCATCTTAGTGATAAAAGCAAAGTGGCTTTTTATTTATTTATTTTACTTCTGACATTTTTGCGTTTTGACATCTTTGTTTGCTTTTAAAATGATGTTAAAGCCTACATTATTTTATTTATATAATATTAACCCATTGCTAGAAATGGCGAGAAGGCAACACTATTTCATGTTATTTCTTGCTTCGAAATGGCAGGAAAAAACACCAGCAATTTCCAACAGTTCGGGCTGGAGGTTGTCCACCTTTGCCTTAAATGAACTTGAACTCCAGCTGAACTGATAGCTTTCTCTTTCCTCTTAGAATTGGCACTGCTGTTATTTTTTTGAGGGCCTGGATATTCCACATTATCGCAATAAACAAACACTCAGGATCAGGGGCACAAACACTGTGGAATGTACAGTAAATAACAGATTCCGGATGGTACAATAGGGCTGATGTCCTGCATGAGTCAGACGTAAGCAGCTGTTAATGTGGGAGAATGAAGATACCTCTCCATGATATTTGAACTTAAAGGCCCCTTGTGCAATCTTTTGGCATGAGTTTCAAAACCCATGGCTCACAGACCACACAGCACTGTTGAGGTGGACTAATGCTTTTGTTATCTGTGAAGGCACTCATAAAATGTCTATTAATGCATTCAGGTAGCTGCATTGACCACAGTATCAGCGTCGAAGGATATTGGCTGCAAAATATTTGATGAAGAGTGTGTGAATTGTATTGGGGAAAGAATGGATTTAAGAGAATGATAAGGACTGGAACCTGTGTCTTCTAGTTACATTTGCAAATAAATTCTTCTCACAAATCCTCCTCCATGTCCACTCAAATGTTTTATTTAGGCTATGGAAATCTAGGGTCATTCTTTTTGCTCAACTGCAAAACTAGAAATCCTTGTTGTTACTAAACAGAGCTTAAAGAACAAATAGTTGAAAAATGTGTTTTTCATATATGGATGTGGGCATTATTATTTTAACTGGAAATCCAGAAGGCTATATTTTACAGAAGAGAGTGTGTGTATGTGTACGGTTAATTTGCTAGGAAGGTAGGAGAGAGTTTAACTTCAAAGAGGAGACAATGTTTCAGAGTTTTGCAAAAGCAACACCATCACAATTATCTGTTCTCCTTGACTTTGGACAGAGGGAGGCTACACTTTTTGAATGGAAAGTAAAGGTAGTTGTAATCAGCCCAGAAATATTTTATTAATTTCTGATGACTACTAGAAACATTTTAGTGACTAAAACTGGATATAATTTGTGGATTCCTGGCCTCATGTTATTTCTAATTCTAATTTACCTTGCAGGATGGTAGTACAGGTAGTTCTCGATTAACAACAGTTTGCTTAGTGACCGTTTGAAGTTATAATACCAATTTTTTTATGACCGTTGTTTTATACTTATGACCATTGCAGGATCTCCATGGTCACATGATCAGAATTCAAAACCTTGGCAAATGACTCATATTTATGACAGCTGCAGTGTCTTAGGGTCATGTGATCACCTTTTGCGACCTTCTGACAAGCAAAGTGAATGGGAAAGCCAGATTCACTTTACAACCATGTTACTAACTTAACAGCTGCAAGTGATTCACTTAACAACATGGCAAGAAAGGTCCTAAAACGGGGTAAAACTCACTCAACCACTGTCTTGTTTAGCAACAGAAATTTTGGGCTCAGTTGTGGTCATGAATTGAGGACTGTCACATTAACCCATCTAGTAAAGCAGAAAAATCTGATATCTTAACAAAGTAACGGAAGCCAAAAGGATTTCACATTCTAGCTGCCTGCAGAATACAAACTCTCAACTCCGTGCTCACTTAAAAACAGTAAGAACGAAGTTTACCTAGGACTTGCCATTTGTTCCAAGTTCATTTTTCGTTTTGAAATGGCCATTTGGCAACATTTTTCTTCTCTATCTCACGCACTCTCCTTCCATATAACCAGTGCTTTTTTTGTAAAAGAAAAAGGTGCCGGAACTCACACATGTCATACAACTCGCCTTGCCCTACCCTACAAGGTTCCATCCCCAAAAAAGGTGCCGGAACTTCGTTCTGAGCGTTCTTATGACCAAAAAAAAAAGAGCCCTGCTCTTAAGAGAAACGAACGGGTCCTCTCGACCCTTTGAAGACTCGAGGGTGTCAATCTTCATCTCGGGCCCCAAAACTTTCTTTCCGAGTTAAACAATGCAAAAGGGAGCGCGCGCGCGGCACCTCGGCAGTAAAACCAAACCGCTTTCCGAAAACGGTGATTTTGCAAAAGTAGCGCGCGCGCGCGAGAGAGAGACAGAGACGGCCTGTCGACGGCCGCGTTTCTAACAAAGGCGAAACTTTAGGGAAGACTCCCTTCCATCGCCCACTCGCCCGCTCCCGGGTAGATTTCAGCCGAAGTTCCCAGCCGCTAAGACTGGCAAGAAAGAAAGTGCCCGCCGTCTTTCGCCGCCGCCGCCGCCGGTGTCAGCCGACCTGGGGTCAGATACCAGCATCGGAGCGAGGCAAGAAGGGGCGGGACCAGCTGATGATGTCAGCTTGGGAAGAGAAAGGGAGCGGGCGAGTACGCAGGAGGAGGAGAGGAGGAGGAGGAGGAGGAGGAGGGAGAGCGGCTGTTCCGGGTCAGACACTGGAATGAGAGTGGGGGAAAAAAAAATCCTTCCCAAAGGTGCCTCTCCTCCAGCCAGCGGCCAGCCCTGCGCCTTCGGAAGCCAGCCCGGGACTTGCGACTTCTCACTACGACCGGCGCAACCAGAAGCTCCCCGTTAAGAAGCAACCGGAGGAAGATTTCTTCACCCCTCCTCCTCCTCCCTCCTTCCCCCCCCTTGTCTTTTTTCCCCCTCCCCGAGCAATTAATTGCCGCTTGGCTCTCTGGGCGACTGCAGAAAGGGGCTGAAAGGGAAGAAAGTGCCTCCTCAACCGGCCGTCCTTCCTCCGGATCGATTTCAGAAGCCGCCGCTTCCTTCTGCCTCTCGGGGACGAGTTGCGAGGACGAGGCGGAGGAGAAGGGCGCCAAGGCAGGCGGCCGTGGGGACGGCTTCGGAGCCCGGCGTCGGCGAGGTTGCTAAGGGGCGGGCTTGGCCAGCCACCCCTTCGTCCCGTGGGTCTCTCGGGGCAGACGGTCGGGAGGCGGCGGCAGTGCGGGCGGAACGCGCCCTTTCAGGCGAGGAGAGGAGCGGCGCGGACAGGCGGGGGCAGCCGAAGGACCGGGCGGCGCTCGCCTCCCTTGCCCTGCGCGGCTTCGGCGGGTGTCTGGCAGGCGGAGGCAGGCGGGCGGGCGGGCGGGCGTTGTTGCTCTGCCGCCACCACCGTCGCCGCCGCTTCGCCGCCGCCGCCGCCGCTATGTTTCATTGCATCCCGCTGTGGCGGTGCAACCGTCATGTGGAGATGATCGATAAGCGCCACTGCTCGCTGGCCGCCGTGCCGGAGGAAATCTACCGCTACAGCCGCAGCTTAGAAGAACTCCTGCTAGACGCCAACCAGCTGCGCGAGCTGCCCAAGGTGAGGGGGGAGGGAGAGGAGGAGGAGGGGGAAGGAGGAAGGGGGGGCGGCGGCGAGGGCCGGGGAGGCGAAGGAAAGGGCGGGGGTGGTGGGGGTGGGGGTGGAAGCGAACTTTCTTCGCGAGGTCGCCGGTGGCCGCCGCTCAGCCGCCTTTCTCCCTTTCCCGGCTGGGAAGTAGCCAGCCAGGGGGTGGGTGAGATCCTGGCGACCGAGGCTCCTTCTGCTTGAGAAGTTTTGTTCCTGGGTGGTAATGGTGTGTGTGTGAGTGAGTGAGAGAGAGAGAGACAGAGAGAGAGACAGAGAGAGAGAGAGAGAGAGAGAGTGGGTGTGGGTGTGAGTGTGAAGCCGACCACCCTGGAGCAGTTTTCCGCCTCTGCCACTGCCTCAGGCTGCCTACTCGGTTTTATTTTTATTTTTTTATTTTTATTACATTTATATCCCGCCCTTCTCCGAAGACTCAGGGCGGCTTACAAGCTTAGCAGTAGCAGCAGTAGTAGTAGTTTCTCCCCTCCCCACTCCCCCACCATTTAGCGTTCAGGGAAGCCCGTGTCTTTAAGTCGCTCTTCGGGCTCTATCCTAACCCCCGGAGGCGCGCGTTTGTCTGGAGTAAAAAAAAACACAAACTTTGGTCAAGCCCCACAGCAAAAGCCGCCCCCGCCTCCCACTCGACCAGTTGGAAGAAGCCAGTCTGCGCGCGCGTGTGGAGTATTCGTGGTGTGGGTGAGAGGTAGAGAAAAGTCTGTTCGGGCGCCAGCCTTCGTGACAACTTCCCCGAGTCTTCGCCGGGGCTTGCAAGACCTGAGTTTTCCCCGAGTTTGACAGCTTGTTTTGCCTTGGGATAATGAGGAGGCTTCGGAGCCCGGGCCAGCCTCAAACACCTTGTGCATCGGGGGGGGTCTTGGAGGGTACGCGGGGTCGGGCCTCGCGTGTGGTGCACCCAGTGCTTTTTTTGTAAAAGAAAAAGGTGCCGGAACTCACACATGTCATACAACCCGCCTTGCCTACCCTACAAGGTTCCATCCAAAAAAGGTGCCGGAACTCCGTTCTGAGCGTTCTATGAGAAAAAAAGCCCTGGGTGCACATGAGCTGTTCGGGAGTCCTCTCTTCCAGGAGTATCTTGGGAAGGGGAAGAGGCTGTTTTTGGAAGGTTCCCCTGAGAACTTGCAAGGACCCCTTCCTTCCCCCTTTACAAACAACCCAAGGTGGCAAACAGATCCAACACATCTTCCTCCTCCTCCTCTTTCCCCCACAACAACAGTCCTGTGAGGCGGGTTGACCTGAGATAGCTGGCCGGAAGTCACCCAGCTGCATTTCATAGCTAATGCTGGACTTTAACTTAGTCTCAGGCTTTCTAGCCTGGGGCCTGAAATGCAGCTACACCAAACTGATTCGGTGGTGTCCATTCAGTGTCTGAGGGACAAAGAGAATTAGGGTCTTTACGGGTTTATCTACCTCAGGGACTGCTGGGTCAGGGTGTTGGCCAAATGGATGCTTTGGGCCCGGAGTTATATTTATAATCTCATTGCTCTGTGCATTCTTTTTCCCTGAATACTTTGCACTTGCTTGGAGAAAGAAATGGGTGTGTAAGCTGTGAGTTTATGCATGGGACAAAGCAAACATTATTTATACGCTTTCTAGTGCTTTATTTGGATTTGAGGAGGGCACCCACTCCAGGAGGCTTGGTGGGTGGGTGGGTGGGTGGGTGATGTCATGTTTTTAAAAGACGCAGATCCCATAGCTTGTATTTTCCATACAGCAGCCCAGACAGCATTTTGTGGGGAGATGGGTATCAAATCCTGCTTTGGATTTGTAAGCAGTGTAGCATGTACAGTGAGGTGGTGCTTCACTAATTATTCCATAGTTCTTAAGCTGGTCTTTAGATGTCTCCACAAAACATTCTTTATGACCTCAAGCCTGCTTCCTCCCACAGCTAATGGTTTTCATTATTATAGTTACTTCCCATGTTCTTTATAGAAATTTGGAAAGCGAATGCCAGCGCAGCTATATTACCTTGCATTTTGTGTTTTTTAAAACCTCTGACACAAATGGGTCAAACTGGTGTAACAGGATAGAATAATCAGCTGCTTAGGCAGCTAAGCAGTTTGCAGTGTGGTTTCTATGAGAAAAGGAAGAGTTGTCGGTATGGTCAGATTAAAGTTCAACACAGATTATGGTTAATGGCAAGGGTGAAATCTGTAGCAGATCTAGTAAAGGAAAAGTACAAGTGTTCAGCATCATAGAAAAGACTAAGGGGAGCACAGGTGGATAATAAAACTTGAGCAAAATTGGCTATTGAGGTAATTAAAAACTTTACTTAAGCTGGTGTTAGAAAAAAATTAGCGAAAAGATTAAATTAGGAATGAAGTAAAAAAGGAAGCAGACCCCTGGGAATGTGAGGATACTAATGGAAACCCGGACTTTAAGGGGGAAAAAATCCAAGGAATTGAGGATACGTCCTCTATATACCCTAATGAGAAAGAATTGGTTTGGGAAGGCTGTCCTGTCTGTGTGTTATTTCTCTCCTGTTTATTTGTGTTCTTTCTTTCCTGTTTATTCGTATTACTGCCTTAGGCTAATACCAAACACAAGACCTAACTTGGAATTATCAGTTAGGTTCTTCTGTCATTCTGGTGGCCTGGGCACAGCTGTATGCTAATAATATAGTATATGTGTTTTAGACTTAGCATGATTCCTAAGCTACCCATTGAATGCACATCTTATGTGTAATTAAAACAACAACAACATTGTTTTCAGCTATCTGGTAGAATGACATCAAATCTGGTTCCCAAAGAGTTATCTGTGAAAGCAGAAATATCCAGATCCATTACCATCTATATGAAAAAATGCCATATGATATAAATTTATTTCCATCATAAGTGTCAAAATGAGTTGTTTATTAGACAAGGGGGTCTGAAAATAAAATTGCAGTTTAACTATTGCGTGTCTTTCAAATTTTGTGTTGTATTTTTTAAATTGTTCCTTCTAACACAAGATTTAATGTATTTTATTTACAGTTTTGTGGCCTACGCCAAACCACAGATAGGCAGAGATGGTCTTTGTAAGACAGTGCTAGAGTTATTTCAATAACTTAATTTTAGCAAAAAATAAAAAAATCAGTATTGTATTAGGTTAAGCCAGTTATGAAGCAAACCATGTTAGCTCAAATGTGGCCTATTAAATAGACTAAACCAGATGATGAGGGGAATAATGATGTTTGTCTGGTCAATATCCAGGCAGCAACTTTTGGATGTACTGTAGTACCATTTTAGAATACCTGCAAAAATTAAATTTAACTTAAAGAACAAGTACCCTATATTGTAGCCCTATACTTGTTCTTTTATCTAGTATGTGTCATTAGGAATTTTAATACATTTTGTCATTTACAGATACACATGCTGAATCAGCATTCTTACAACCTTCTTTATCCAGCTACCATTGTACTTAGAAAAAAAAATACTTAGACATGGCTAGTGCTAGAATAAAGGCAGAAACAAAACTGACAAATCAAAAATAATATGTTGGATGTTGAGGTTTTTTTCCCTTGCTATTTTTACAGCACTTTGGCAGGGGTTTAGTGATTTGCGGTGATTTATCCCGTGGATCTATTTCTGCAAGAGGACAACTAGCAATTAAAATATATAGTTACCACATTTTTACTCAAGTTTTTGTCTTGAAATATGGGGAGGGGAATTTGCAAATACTGCACTTTAATTTTCAATATTTTCTATTCTAAAATATTGATGTGATTTATACAGCAGTGCCCACTTATAGCAGAGTTTCAGCTATAAAAACAAAACATGATCAAGGAAACTCAACTGTGGTCAAATATCTAAGTTAACATGTGATTATGTTTTGCAGTTGGATAGCAAATTAGAATAAGACTTCATGCCTGGAAATGTGTGTTTGTGCTAATTCTGATGTGGATTCTATTATATGCTCATGAGGCACCCCACCCCCCAAACATTAAGTGAGGCAGTGAGATTTTGTGCAGAGATTCTCTCTCTCTCTCTCTCTCAAAAAAAATATTAAATAAGGTTCCACCACTTCTGAAATCCTAATAATAAAGACATCTGAAACAGGAAAACTGATGCATGTAGAAATCTACACATGTAGGTATCTCCTATGCTGATTTTTCTTTTTTAAAAAAGCAGACTTTAATGCAAAGCCTAGACTGTTTTTTTTAAAAAAAAATACTCTATCCTTCATAGAAATGAAGTTGGGAATGAACTGAATGCGAAACAGGCAGAAAGCAAAGATAAACCATTCTTATCTCCCAGTCCCTTTCTTGCAAGAAGTTTATGATAAATAATTTGTGAAAAATTGAGAGTGATCCTAGAGGGGTGGAGATAATTGACTCTAACTCTCGTTCCAGCTCTTAATCTAAACACATTATACATTTGGAAAATATATATATTAAAACCAATCAGTATAATTCCATTTAAAAAGCATTCATAAAACTTTCTAAGCACTGGCACAGGGGATTTGCATACTGTGATGACTGTTGCTGTTACAGCTTCATTTTGGCTTGTCACAGTTTGCGTTTCATCTCCTCTGCCAACACACTTCTCAGTTCTAGTGGAGTAAAACAATAATTTGTTCAGTTAACTAAGCATCTGTTGGGGATAGTAATTTCTTTTCAAATTGCATTCTTGATCTTGACTTCCTGGTATGATCTTTTTATGTCCTCTTCATTGCGTAAGCTGAAAACCAGTATAGAGCAGGTGGTTATCATTAATGCATCCATTATTCATTAGAGCCTTCTCTGTGATAATTCCTGCCCTTTCAAACATTCTCCCCTCCACCATCCTATTCTTCTGTAAGGACCTGAAGACCTGACTCTGCCGGTTGGCCTGACAGAGGGGACCCAATTGGGGACCCAGTGGGGGGAGTACCACACCAGAGGTGGCTGCTGGAGTGATGGCAGACTCTTCCTCCTTCCTCCTTGCTCTCTACTTTTCACCTGTCCACCTTTTATTCTCATATCGCTATATTTTCATTGTTTTCTTTTTCATTGCTTATTCTACTGTTCCACTACTTTGCTATTGTTATGTTTATACTTCTTTTCATTTCTACATTTATATTGTTGAAAGCTGCCTAGAGTAGCCTTACGGCAAGATAGGCAGCAAATAAATTTAACAAACAAACAAACACATGAATAAGTAGATTATTATGTATCATGAACCCATTCATTCTTTCCTTCTTAACAAATGAATAATAATATAGTAATAGTTCTCTTTGATGTCCCATCATAGCAAGTCCGCAAGAGCAAATTTTGTGTTACATCCAAAATCCACTATTTTTGCATTTTCTAATGAAGTACAGTGAAAACTATAGACTCAAGGGATCTCCCTTGAATTGAGGGTTTACAGTATTGCATTTGGAAACAGTGCAATACTTGTGGACTGTTTTGTAAATATGTAAAAGAAGTAGGTTTTGAAGCATTCCTTTTAACAATCCTCTTCATTAGCCATTAGCTGGGTTCCTAAGAATTATTTATAGTTCAGGATCATTTAGAAGGCCAGTCTTCCCAACCTCTTTTTAGATATTGAATATGAATTGAATCCCTTTGGCTTTCCTACTTCGTGTCAGAGTTTATACAACTAATTATAGCTATAATCTAGTTTTACTTTCAGTTTAATGAATCTAACCAACTGTGGATTGTTAAAATACGATTAAATGAACCCATAGCTTGGTGTAAAATGCAAAGCAGGTCAATGACTTAAAATATTAAACACCATCTTGAAAGTTGCTGTTATGTGCTGCTTATTTAAACATTTCTGAAACTTAATGTTTTCTAATTAATAAAGGCAGAGTGCACTTTTGCCAAGCAGGTTTTATTAATGGAGCGATTGCCTTGTAGTTTCAGCAGTCTCTTTTGAAATATCTAGATTCTCTGGAACAGCAGGTTTAAGTCATGGCAAGACTTCAAGCCAGTAAAATATGTAACAGATACTGTACTGTGAGTTATGAGTAAGGCCTTACTTATGTGAAACTAGAGTATTATAATTATTTATGTACTATAGTGCATGTCCTCTGAAGAGCTCAGTATCTGTTGCATTTTTTGTCTGGATATTCAGCCAGCTTATAAGGATAGATCTGGTAGCTTTGGTCAATATTCTAAGCCAGCTAGTCCCCACCTGACATCTTCTTAGAAACGTTTACAACAATTCCCACCAACTCATGCACTTTATGGCCATAGACATTTCCATGGAGATTAGTGTGTAGGTTCATATATATAAGCTTATTATGATTGGTTTGCCTTTGGCCTAGTGTAGCTTGGGAACACAACACAGCCCAGTTTGAGGCATAGGTTGGCTTAGGTTGGCCTATTATGTTTTTTTCTGAAATCAGTGATGTGTGAATCAGAATATTGCCTAATTAGTTTGTGAGATATTTCTATGTCCAGGAAACAGGGTCATGTGATAAAGGAAATTTGGCCTGTTATTTTATGTTTTCACAGGTGATTAATCACCTTTTGGCTTCTGTTCTTCTTTACAGGATGTTAGCATGTCCAGCTTTGCTCCCATTATAAACATAAGGTAATTTGCTACTATCATGATAAATTAATGTGCTCTTGTTACTGTGGAAAGCACACTTAATAGTCCCCCCCACAGGTGTTCATGTGGGAACAAGTGCACAACAAATATTTTTCCAATTTAATCCATAGTTTGGAATGCCTCTGTCTCACATTATATCTGAAGAGATTTTGTGATGATAAAATAGTAAACTTTCATGGGAACTTTTGAATTTCTGTAAGATTAACAAATTTAAATCTTCTTAAATATTTTGCTTTATTATTTGCATTTTAATATAGATCTGTTTCTAAATTGCAGCACCCTAAAATAAATTCTATTTAACAATAACTTTCCACCACAGTCAATTATTTTGAACTAGGTTGTCTCAAAAGAAAACATAGGTGCTTAATATAGCTACATCATTTAGAACTGAGTTTTACACTGCAGCGGCAAGGCAATTGTGGATTAACTGCATTATGTGTAGCAGATTGTATTTTACTTAGGCTTTCCTGAAAGATGTTTATTTAAAGGAGAAAAAATGTTTAATAATAGTTTATCTAACATTATCAAAACAGTATGAATGCACTTCTGATATTAAGCTAGATAGAAACTGAATTCTTTAGAAATGTGATTAACTTTTGAATATTGCTGTCCTGCTACTAATTTTCAAATTTTTATGATAGCTTTTCCCAGTGCTTTTTTTGTAAAAGAAAAAGGTGCTGGAACTCACACATGTCATACAACCCACCTTGCCTACCCTACAAGGTTCCATCCAAAAAAGGTGCCGGAACTCCATTCTGAGCGTTCTATGAGAAAAAAAGCCCTGGCTTTTCCCTGTGAAGCTAGTGTCTTAAGAGTGGTTACTACTAGTTCTCAAACTAGAGAACACAGAAGAACAGAGTTGGAAAGGATCTTGGAGGTCATCTAGTCCAATCCACTGCTCACACAGGAGGCCTTACACCATTCTGCATAAATGGCTCTTCTTAAAAATCTCCAGTATTGGAGATCCCCCAAGTTGTTCTATTGATTAATTGTTCTCACTGTCTGGAAATTTCTCCTTAATTCTAGGTTTGGAACTCTCTTTGATAAGTTTCCATCTGTTATTTCTTCTCTTGCCCTCAGGTGCTTTGGAGAATAGGTTGGCTCTCTCTTCTTTGTGACAGCCTCTCAACTATTGGAAGACTACAGTCAATAGAAAGAAATCAATAGCTGTGAGCTGCTTTCAGAAACAGCACTGAACTAGTTAGCTTTTCTGGGCATTTCCCATAATAAATTGCTATCACATGGAAAGTCTTTGGAATACGAAGATAATGAGCTAAGGAGCATAACTAGAAGTTATAAATACAGTAACATAAATTATAGGCCAATTGTGGAAGTTGAATGTGTGATCTCTGTGAGTCCTAATTATACATTTATACAGGACTATAGTATTTCTTATTATTACATTTAATTGATGGTCTTTGCCCCTGCATTAAAAGACCTCTCCAATAGCAAACAAATTCATAGTCTATTTTTGTATAACAAGTAGTATGTTAAGCTCAACTAATTTATTAAAAAACCTGTGTTGGTTAGATTCATACAACACTTAAGTCATGAATCATGATATAGATGCATACAACATGCATCTATTACAGAGGTCCCCAACCTTTTGGGCACCAGGAACTGGTTACGTGGAGAGAGGTTTTTCCGTGGACTAGAGAGGGCGTGGCTTTGTGTGCTGCCTGCATCCTACGGATGGGGCTTTGCTTGTTTGTGCAGGCCAGTTGCTGGCACGCTGTGGCCCAGTACCGATCCACAGACTTGGGGTTGGGGACCCCTGATCTATAAAACAGGCAAACCATGCCCTATACTTGGAGCACAGGTTTACCACATTCAAATCAAATTTTTATCAACAACAGCAGGGAGTCTAGTGTTATGGAAAAAGAATCAGTGCTGGCCTCTTGTTTCCCCATTTTGGCAGTAGTTTGGATCTCATATTTTGTACAAGTTTAATCTTAGAAGAGCTTGATTGAATTGGCTTTAAAATAGCAACAGTAACTATCACATTTTACTGCCTTCTCTGCTTAAGCTATAATTGCTTAATGACAAATACTACTCAGTTATTGCCCATTTTCTATGATTACTTGCTACTTAAGGCAAAACATCTGCTTAATCCTACATTTTAATGCATGTTTTGGTGGCTTATTATTGAAGACATAATTTGAAGCATGTCTTTCTACAAAATACTATGATTAGGAATCCCCATTCTCGTTGAATATCTCTATACTTATCTGTTACAAATAAAGTTATTTTATTTTATTTTATTTATTTAATTTAATTTATATACCGCCCTTCTCCCGAAGGACTCAAGGCAGTGTAGAGGGCAATGCAATAAAATACAATGTACAAAAATTAAAAATATTAAATACTATAGCCCTATTCAATAAATTAATACAAAACTATAAAATACCCCTAAACCCATCAGACCAGGTTAAAAAAAGTTTAAAAAAACCTTTCAGATTTTTTAAAAAAGTAACGCACACTCTGAATGTGATTTACTGTATTTAAAAGAATATATTTTCATTTCCAATGACATTTTTCAATATGTTCTATCCTAGAAGTTGTACTGCTGTTTTTTTGACTATTATTTGCCAGTAGAAAAACATTAAAAATGGGTAGCAGGCTGAATTGCAACATTATGAACCTGTTGCAACCCTAATATACTGGTTTATTATTTCTTTACTCTTCAGCATGTATGGCTAATATCTGCAGGGATTCAAGGGATACTGCCAATGTTTTACTCAAGGTTTTAGTTGTCTGGGGTTTTGCTGAAATAGTTTTTCATGAGGTCCAACACAAATTTGCTTTCTCTGGATAGTACTGTATAGTTCTCAGAAGAGATAGTAAATATCTCTTTTGAGGTACTTAGAATTGGGCAGTAAATCCAGATATGGAGGTTAAATGAATCCACTGGGGTGCAATACATACTGTATTACTCACGCCCCAAACCCAGTGGCAACTATTTCTAATACAAGATAGATGTTTTATCTATATAAATCTGGTCGTGTGGAGCATGTCTTGTTTGACACATTTCCAGCCACTGTCAGAACTATGCTCCCGTTTGCAGTTAAACTAGCCACAGATACAGTAACATCCAGTAATGTCTGATTATAGGTTTTCAGTGTAGCAGCTGGAAGTGAAAGCTTTTCTCTGCTGTGATCTGATGAGATTTTCACAGCAGATGTTCTTTAATCTTTCCTGTTCTTGCTGCTCATTCTACATAAAATGGAGAGGAAATGAATCCCTGTCTAGAGGAAAATAATAAAAAATTGTTCTAATACATTATTCATTGCATGAAAAGAAGACTCTTGCAGTTACTCTGAAGTGTCTGCAACATAAGCACCTTGCTTTTGCTGACTTCTTCCTTCCTTCTTCCTTTTTCTGCTTCACAGTAGCAATGGAAAATAATTCAAAACTCGCCTCTTGGGGGAGTTTTAGGTCACAATGCTGAAAAGCTTTTGTGGGTATAGTTGCAGAAAATAATTTGATGACTGCAGGGTTGGCATTAGCTGGGTTCATTCTGTTAGGTGCTGTTCATTCCATTCTTCCTTCCATCTTTGTATTTTGCTAAACTTGTCAGAAGATCTGTCTGAAGGCAGTTAGATGGGACACACTCCAATATTGCGAATGCTTTATTTGTGCTCTTTTAATGTTAAGGATGAGCTGAGTTCCATCTTGGAAGATCTGTTGTTCTTAAAAGTTAAATCCTGAGGCTCATCCCTTAGGTTCATTCTAAAACCTGCTGCAGCAGAGATAGTTGTAATAGTAAGAAATTTTAGCTACAGGGATTTGTTTACGGAGCAGAAAAGATCTTTAGGCATCTGAGCACATGGACAAATTGTGTGCCATGGGAAGAAGAGTGAGCCTACCTGCTCACAAATCCATATTGTGGTGGGCATGGTCAATCAACCAATAGCCATTTGTCAAAAAGCAAATTGCTTAGGTGCTTTCCCACACATTTTCTGCCACCCAAGGTTTCATTTTTCCTTGTGAGGGCAGATAGGTATATTTCGAAAAATTACTGGGCTGTAATCCCCCCACCACATTTTTATTTTCTAAGAATAGTTTGAGTTAGGGTCCCCCCCTTTGTTTTAAATGGCAATTTGCCTATTTTAACAGGGGTTTCTGAGACCCACAGAATGGGAGTCCAAAGGTTGCATGTGAGCTGTTACCTCAGGTTATTGGTATCCAAAGTACAACATTCTAGATCAGTGTTTTTCAACCTTTTTTGGGCAAAGGCACACTTGTTTCATGAAAAAAATCACGAGGCACTCCACCATTAGAAAATGTTAAAAAATTTAACTCTGTGCCTATATTGACTATATATAAAGTAATTCTCTTGAATAGGAATCAAATAAACACAAAGAAAGTATTTTATAATTACTTTTCAATTTTTCCCACGGCACACCAGGCAACATCTCGCAGCACACTAGTGTGCCGCGGAACAGTGGTTGAAAAACTCTGTTCTAGATCACACTGCTGTTAAAGATATGGAATGATTCTCCCAAAAGTCCAGTTGCCTCCTGAAAAAGCACCTTTGGGACAACCGTACCTGGATGACTTAAGAATCTCCATAGACATATGGAATGATTGCTGCTAAATAAGATGGCTAGTAAGAGTTCACTTAAATATTGAACTGTTCAGAATTTCTGTACTACCAAAACACTCATGACCTTTAACTGTGCAAAATGATGCACCTTAGGACAACAGTTTTTGAACCAAGGAACCTCAGATGGCCTAACTTTCTGATTGTGTTCAAAATCCAGAACCCATGACTCCTGAGGAAAGTAAATTTGAGAAAGTTGTAATGTAGCTGCTTCAGTGTTAACCAGCTACTATTGCAGTCATGGGATACTCAATTTGAATGTCCTATTGGTAATTTCCCAGGCAGTCTTGCAGATCCTCACTCTGTTCCCCACCTAGCAGTAGCCACTTGCCTGCCTGCTGAAAAGGGAATGGTGGAATAGGAAACCCAGCTTGTCTTTCCTGGTCCATGCCTCTCCCTGCATATTCCCCTAATTTGTGCTCCCCCCTGCTATGTACCTCACAGAGGGAGAGAGGGAGGGAGGGAGGGAGGGAGGAAGGAAGGAAGGAAGGAAGGAAGGAAGGAAGGAAGGAAGGAAGGAAGATTTCTGAAGCTTCCCACCAGCTTCTCACAATGAAACTCAAATGGGGAAGCTGGCAAGAAATTGAAAATTGCTTCTGCTCCCACTGCTTTTTTGTCCACCTGTGGTCCTTCAGTTTTTTCTGTTAGGTAAGGAAATAATTCTGAAATGATAAACCCACAGTCCATAGGTTGTCTAGTGCAGAGGTCCCAACCTTTTGGGCACAAGGGCCCGGTTCTGTGGAGAAAGATTTTTCCACGGACCGGTGAGTGTGTGGTTTTGTGTGTTGCTGCATCCCACGGATGGGGCTTTGCTTGTTTGTGCAGACCGGTTGCTGGCATGCCATGGCCCGGTAGTGGTCCACGGACTGGGGGTTGGGGACCCCTAGTCTAGTGATATTAAAGAGCAAACGTGTGCAAGACTCTTGGCTACTTACATCGATTGAAACAACAATATATACAATAATACAACATAGACACATCTATGCCATTATTGGGGTGGAGAACTGCAATCATTAAGAAGAATCCACATAGATTTAGTAATGGGTTTATATAATCCCTTGGAACATTGCCTAAGGAAAGAGCCAGTCATGGCTCTTTTGAAAGTTGGCAGGGTCAGGGCTGTGTGGATCTTAGAACAAATGTTCCAAAAGGTATATGCTATAGCAGAGAAGGTATATCTTCTCGATCCCATAAGAGGACACTCTTTAATACTTGGAATCAAAAGCATGTCAAACTCTTTTGGAGCTTTTTAATGGAAAGAGACAAATGTAAATATCCAGGTCCTCTGTCATATACGGCCTTATAGAGGATGGTCAGCACCTTGATTTGCATCCATAAGCCAAGGTTGCAACTCCTGTAGCAGAGGGTTTAAATGGGTGCACTGAGGTATGCTCATTACTTCTCATTTTGCTGGATTCTGGGTCAGCTGTAGCTTCTGACTAGTCTTTAAGGGCAATCATATAAAGCACATTGTGGTAGCCCACACATGAAGTAACCAAGACATCAGTGACTATAAGTTTTTGTTGTTGTTAGCTGCGAAGTTGTGTCTGACCTATCGCGACCCTATGGATAACGTTCCTCCAGGCCTTCCTGTCCTCTACCATCTTCTGGAGTCCATTTAAGCTGATGCCTACTGCTTCAGTGACTCCATCCAGCCACCTCAGTCTCTGTTGTCCCCTTCTTCTATTGCCCTCAATCTTTCCCAGCATTAGGCTCTTCTCCAGTGAGTCCTTCCTTCTCATTAGGTGGCCAAAGTATTTGAGTTTTAGCTTCAGGATCTGGTCTTCTAAAGAGCAGTCAGGGTTGATCTCCTCTAGGACTGACCGGTTTGATCGCCTTGCAGTCCAAGGGACTCGCAGGAGTCTTCTCCAGCACCATAGTTCAAAGTCCTTGTTAGGCATATGGTGTTAGCCTACAATGTTGGGTTGAAAATATATTAACCATAATGCTATGTCTTTAAGTTGTTAATTGGCCAATGGGTGTGTAAGTGTTCTCATGGCCATAAGAGGAAGCTAGGAACGTAGCTTCTCTCTCTCTCTGAATTCACTGATCTCTACTGTTACTGTTTTTGCTTTGCTGTTGGTTTACTACTGTTGTAACCTAAACTGTGTATTGACCTCTGGACCGGTAAGAAGACTTTGTAGTTTGGATTACTCCTTGGACTGTTGCTATTGTTTATGACCTGGACTGTTTATTTTCGACTGTGCATTTTTGTTCTTACACCACCTTAAAGTAAACTACTTTTTGTTTTTATAACTCAGTGTATTCTTGTGTGACTTTTACTGCTCTCAGTGCCCTTCCTTGTCTGTGCAAACTCTTTGGTAGCACAAGGAGACCTCTGCACAAATAAATTCCATAACACTGGTTATGGGCCCAGGCCTGTACTGAGAGTTAGTACACACAGTATTCCTAGCTGAGTTTGTATTTGGTGTAAAATGGCACAAGAACAGTTGTCAGGCATCTCCTGGATAACCCGGTTGGATGGGACAAACTATGTTTCCTGGTCCACAAAATGCTGCTTGCTTTTGCGCAAGGAAGGACTATGGGCTGTTGTAAATAACCCACCAGATACTACTGCTTGGGATCCAGATGACGAAGAGGATGCAAAGAAGTTAGACAACTTTAAACGAAGCAACGAGAAAGCTCTTTGCATTATTGGACTAACACTGAATGACCAGCAGCTTGTCCATATTCGTGGTGAGGAGTCTGCTGCTAGGTGTTGGGATATTTTGCGAAGGCTTTATGTTCGAGACAGTGTGGGTGCACATATACACCTTACACGTAAGCTGTTTAGGGCTCGTCTGCAGAAGAATGGAGATATGCTGACCCATTTAAATTACATGAAGGCAACTTTTCAAGAGCTTCATGAAAAGGAGCTGATTTTTTCAGAGATGCATCAGGTCTACATTATTCTGTCATCTTTGGATGAGAGTTATGATGAGTATGTTTCTTCTTTGGAAGTCCTGACCAGAGAGGAACTGACATTGACTAACATTACTGGACATTACTGCTAATTTTAAAAAACAGAATGTGAATAGCAGTGGGAAGGCTAAGAAGGGCATTGGTTTGGCTATTTCTGGTGAACCAACATCCAGAAACAATGAATTGTGGGTTGTTGATAGTGGGGCTTCACAATGCATTACTAAAGTGAAAGAGAGGTTTGTTAATATGAAAAACAGCAACCAATATGTTTCACTGGCCAATGGTTGGAGGATGAAGGCCTCTGGTGAAGGTAATTCCTATTGTCCATGCATTGATGAACAGTTACCTATGTTATATATACCTAAGCTAAGATTCAACCTGTTATCTGTAAGGGAATTGGTTAAGGTTGGGTTTGTGGTAACATTCAGAGGGGAGCAATGCACTATTGAGAGGAATGGAACCTGTGTAACTGCTAATTTGAAAAATGGTTTATTCGTTCTCACAAGTAACCAGGTTAGTACAGTTAAAGCTAACTCAATATGTGAGAACAAGAAGCCACATGATGAATGTATACATTTATTGCATAGGCGGTTAGGGCATGTAAACTTTAACTCACTACGTAAAACAGTGGAATTAGTAGAGGGAGTTAAACTGAAGCCATGTAGTAAGTATTTGAATTGCAATGCCTGTAATCAGGAAAAGAGCAAGGCAACTCCTGCAAACAGGATAAACGGCTTCAAAACAACTGTACCTTTGGAAGTTGTGTTTGCTGATTTAATTGGACCCATGAAACCAAGTTTAGGAGGGTCATGTTATATTTTAAGTATATTGGACCACTACTCTAGATATGGTTTTTGTTATCTGCTTAAGTCAAAGGCAGATACTTTCCAACAATTTGCAAACTGGCTGAAGTTCGTGGAGAGAAAAACAAAGAGAAAGGTTCAGTGCATAGTTACTGATAATGGTACTGAATTTACAAATAAGTGTTTTGTTGATATGCTACAATCAGCTGGCATTGAGCATAAACATTCAGCCCCTTATAGGCCACAACATAATGCATTTGTTGAGAGACGTGGGCAAACGTTACAAGCCATGATGAGAACTATGTTAAGAGATTCTGGCTTAACAGATAGACTGTGGGGGGAGGCAGCAAAATGTGCAAACCATGTTCTGAATATAGTTGCTAATACTTCTACTGGTAAAATACCATATACTATATGGCATGGTAGAAGACCAAACCTTGATTACCTGCACACGTTTGGCACCCCAGCTTGGGTCCACATTCCTGCACAACTCAGGAGTAAAGGCCAACATAGGGCTAGGCAATTATACTTCGTAGGTTACGAAGCTAACCATAGATCCTATCGTTTCTGGGAACGAGGCACAACTAATGTATATAACAGTGCTAGTGCAAAGTTCCTTGAGCACGTTGGTTGGGATAGGTTAGAGCAAGAAACTGTTAATACTGATCCTCTAGTGTTTGAGGACTCCTCTGATAACGTAACTAGTAATGATAATACATCTCCTGTAAATATAAAAGATGAAGAGGAGATAGGGGAGATAATAGAGGAATCAGAGGAAGGAAAGGAGTCTGAAATTCAAAGCCCTGTAATTCCTTGGCGTTCAATGCGTATCAGACATCCACCTGATCGCTATGAAGCAAGTATAGTATGTCAAGTTAGTGTAGTACCTTCTAACTATGATGAGATCAGGATGTATCCTGAAAAGGAACAGGCATCATGGAAAGCTGCAATGAACAGGGAGTTGAAGTCTTAGACAGAAACACATAAGCTTGTCTACAATGGAGGCTGAATTTTCATGTCTATCAGTGTTATGTACAGAACTGCTAGTGTACAAACAATTATTGTTAGATATGGGTTTAAATGTAAATGATCCATTTATTGTGTATGAGGACAATCAAGCTGCGATAAAGATGGCTAATAATGCTGCAGTAAGAACAAGATCTAAACATACTGATCTTCGTTATTTGAATATCAGACAATGTGTCAAAGATAAATTAATACAGTTAGAGTATTGTCCATCTGATGTAAATATTGCAGACCATTTTACGAAGGTACAAAGTGCTGTGAAACACAATGCTAATTGTGAAAGAATGTGCATAAGATTGTAAGAGTTATATATTATTCTACCCAAAGGGGAGAATGTTAGGCATATGGTGTTAGCCTACAATGTTGGGTTGAAAATATATTAACCATAATGCTATGTCTTTAAGTTGTTAATTGGCCAATGGGTGTGTAAGTGTTCTCATGGCCATAAGAGGAAGCTAGGAACGTAGCTTCTCTCTCTCTCTGAATTCACTGATCTCTACTGTTACTGTTTTTGCTTTGCTGTTGGTTTACTACTGTTGTAACCTAAACTGTGTATTGACCTCTGGACCGGTAAGAAGACTTTGTAGTTTGGATTACTCCTTGGACTGTTGCTATTGTTTATGACCTGGACTGTTTATTTTTGACTGTGCATTTTTGTTCTTACACCACCTTAAAGTAAACTACTTTTTGTTTTTATAACTCAGTGTATTCTTGTGTGACTTTTACTGCTCTCAGTGCCCTTCCTTGTCTGTGCAAACTCTTTGGTAGCACAAGGAGACCTCTGCACAAATAAATTCCATAACAGTCCTCAATTCTTTGGCGCTCAGCCTTTCTTATGGTCCAACTTTCACTGCCATACATTGCAACTGGGAAGACCATAGCCTTGACTATATGCACTTTTGTTGACAGGGTGATGTCTCTGCTTTTTAGTGTGCTGTCTAGATTTGCCATGGCTTTCCTCCCCAGGAGCAAGCGTCTTTTAATTTCTTGACTACAGTCCCCATCTGCAGTGATCTTGGAGCCCAGGAAAATAAAATCTGTCACTACCTCCATTTCTTCCCCATCTATTTGCCAAGAATTGAGAAGGCTGGATGCCATGATCTTGGTTTTCTTAATGTTAAGTTTCAACCCAAGTTTTGCATTCTCCTTCACCTGCAACACGAGGCTCTTTAGTTCTTCTTCACTTTCTGCCATTAGAGTGGTATCATCTGCATATCTTAGGTTGTTGATATTTCTTCCAGCAATCTTAATTCCAACTTTTGATTCATCTAGCCCTGCCTTTCTCATGATGTGCTCTGCATATAAGTTAAATAGGCAGGGCGACAGTATACAGCCTTGCTGGACTCCTTTCCCAATTTTGAACCAATCAGTGGTTCCGTGTCCAGTTCTCACTGTTGCTTCTTGACCCAGATACAGGTTTCTCAAGAGACAAATGAGATGGTCTGGTATGCCCATCTTTTAAGAACTTGCCACGGTTTGTTATGATCCACACAATCAAAGGCTTTAGCATAGTCAATGAAGCAAAAGTAGATGTTTTTCTGGAACTCTCTAGCTTTCTCCATGATCCAGCATATGTTGGCAATTTGATCTCTAGTTCCTCTGCCTCTTTGAAATCCTGCCTGTACTTCTGGTAGTTCTCGATTCACATACAAGTCTAGCTTGTAGGATTTTAAGCATAACTTTACTAGCATGTGAAATGAGTGCAATGGTGCGATAGTTTGAACATTCTTTGGCACTGCCTTTCTTTGGAATTAGAATGTAAACTGATCTTTTCCAATCCTGTGGGCACTGTTGAGTTTTCCAAATTTGCTGGCAAATTGAGTGTAGCACTTTTACTGCATCGTCTTTTAAGATTTTGAATAGCTCAGCTGGAATACTGTCACCTTCACTAGCTTTGTTGTTGCTCAGTTTTTCTAAGGCCCACTTCACTTCACATTCTAGGATGTCTGGCTCGAGGTCAGTGACCACCTCATTGTGATTATCAGGGACGTTAAGCTCATTCTTGTATAGTTCTTCTGTGTAATTTTGCCATCTCTTCTTAATCTCTTCTGCCTCTGTTAGGTCCCTGCCGTTTTGGTCCTTTATCATGCCCATTTTTGCATTGAACGTTCCCTTCATCTCTCCAATTTTCTTGAAAAGATTTCTGGTCCTCCCTATTCTATTGTTTTCTTCTATTTCTTTGCACTGTTCATTTAAGAAGGCATTCTTATCTCTTCTAGCTATTCTCTGGAATTCTGCATTCAATTGGGTGTATCTTTCTTTTTCTCCCTTGCCTTTCGCTTCCCTCCTTTCCTCAGCTATTTGCAAAGCTTCCTCAGACAGCCATTTTGCTTTCTTGCATTTCTTTTTCTTTGGGATGGTTTTGGTTGCTACCTGTTGTACAATGTTGTGAACCTCTGTCCATAGTTCTTCAGGCACCCTGTCTATCAGATCTAATTCCTTAAATCTATTTGTCACCTCTACTGTATATTCAACAGGGATATGATTTAATTCATACCTGAGTGGCCTAACGCTTTTCCCTACTTTCTTCAGTTTAAGCCTAAACTTTGCAATGAGAAGCTCATGGTCTGAGCCACAGTCAGCTCCTGGTCTTGTTTTTACTGACTGTATAGAACGTCTCCATCTTTGGCTGCAGAGCATATAGTCAATCTGATTTCTGTGTTGACCGTCTGGTGATGTCCATGTGTACAGCCGTCTCTTGGGTTGTTGGAAAAGAGTGTTTGCTATGACCATCGTATTCTCTTGACAAAATTTTATCAGCCTGTGCCCTGCTTCATTTTGTACTCCAAAGCCAAACTTGCCTGTTATTCCGGTTATCTTTTGGCTTCCTACTTTAGCATTCCAATCCCCCATGATGATAAGGACATCATTTTTTGGTGTTAGTTCTATAAGGTGCTGTAGGGCTTCATAGAACCGGTCAGTTTCATCCTCTTCAGCACTGGTGGTTGGGGCATAGACTTGGACTACTATGATATTGAATGGTTTGCCTTGGATTCGAACTGAGATCATTCTGTCATTTTGAGGATTGTATCCCAGTATTGCTTTTCCTACTCTTTTAGTGACTATGAAGGCTACTCCATTTCTTCTGAGGGATTCTTGCCCGCAGTAGTATACCTGATGGTCATCTGAATTAAATTCACCCATTCCTGTCCATTTTAATTCGCTGATACCTAAGATGTCGATGTTCAGTCTTGTCATCTCTTGTTTGACCACGTCCAGCTTTCCTTGATTCATGGATCTTACATTCCAGGTTCCTATGGAGAAAAAAATCTTTACAGCATCGGACTTTCCTTTCATCACCAGACACATCCACAGCTGAGCGTCCTTTCGGCTTTGGCCCAGTCGCTTCATTCTTTCTGGCGCTACTAGTACTAGCCCTCTGCTCTTCCCCAGTAGCATATTGGACGCCTTCTGACCTGAGGGGCTCATCTTCCAGCGTCATATCTTTTTGCCTTTTGGTACTGTCCATAGGGTTTTCATGGCAAAGATACTGGAGTGGTTTGCCATTTCCTTCTCCAATGGATCATGTTTTGTCAGAACTCTCTGCTATGACCTTTCCGTCTTGGGTGGCCCTGCACGGCATAGCTCATAGCTTCATTGAATTACGCAAGCCCCTTCGCCACGACAAGGCAGTAATCCATGAAGGGGTGACTATAAGTAGGGCATCTCAATCCAGGAAAGGGTCAAATGCCACACAACATGAATCGGCACAGTGGTTTTCTACCAGTTCTTGAGTAAGTCCAGAAAAAAACCCCAAGTTGCATACCAGTTCAATCTAGGGAAGTGGTATCCCCTCAAGAGCTAAGGTTAAAAAAATCTCTGGGATTGGTGGTCCATGAAAACTAGCCACTTGCTCGCTTCCAACCTCCAGTAGATTTCAGGCACTGAAATAACACTATAGATACATTGCTTGTTCAGTCCAGAGGTGAAATATATAAGTGCATCATCAGCATGATCTACTGTGGTTGGATGATCTTACCTAGTGATTTGTACTCTGACAATAAAGGTTGATTTGATTTGACAATGTCGGGTCTGAGGGATTCTCAGAGAACTAGGATTTGGCCTGCCCCTGCCCTCTGAAAACTGATGGAAAGTAATCATGGAGAAAAAAGGAGAACCACTGCAACACTATGCTGCCCCCACCAATCACCATACATTTAGAAGAATACTATAATCATTGATATCAAACACAACCAAGAGACCAATGTGAATCACCTACATCGAAGGACTAGTCTACATGTAGGAATGCCTTTAAATTGCGGTGTATGGCAGATATTATAAGCTGTTATATAAGATTATATAGCTACCGTATTATGCAAGATCCCTTGACGTATTGTAGAAGTTCTTACAGTATCTTCAAATTATGTAGGCAATCTTTATTTCATGTCAATGTAAAATACCTTCAGAACTTCTTTTGTCATTGAGGACATTGGTTTATGAAGTGGTTTCATATAGATCTGATTTATACATCATGCTAGGAAATGATTCATTAAATAAACCACAATTAAATAGTTTCACACAGCATGCTAAGTCAAAGCTAAACAAATGAGATTTACTTGCTGTAAAGTGTGAGTACAATCACCTTTACTATAGTGTAAGAGTTGTAGCGAGGAGCAATATGAAAAAAGGTTTGGAATAGCCCACATTGGTATGTTTAAACCTAAGAATTGGTTTCATATTTCTGAGTCACGGTTTAGCCATGATTTGTTGAATCATATTACTGTTTCATTTCATCAGCTTATTTATTTATTTAGATTTTTAAATATTTTTTGTTATCCTGCCTTTATTACTTTATAAATAATTCAGAGTGATGAAAGTACCTAATACTACTTCCTTCTGTTTTCCCCACAACAACAACAACAACTCTGTGAAGTGAGTTGTGCTGAGAGACAGTGACTGGCCCAAAGACACCCAGCCGACTTTCATGCCTAAGATGGGACTTGAACTCCCACTCTCCCAGTTTCCAGCTTGAAGTGTTTACCACACCAAACTGCACAGTGTGTAAATCCAGCTTAATAATTGGAAAATGTGAAGGAAGAAGGGATTCTTCCTTTTATTTTTCCCCAAAGAGGCACTACATTATAAGCTTTCTCATAAGCTTATATCAGTCTAAGCTTTTTTTTTAAGGCTTTGAACTGATTATCTTAGAATGTTGCAGTAATGACAGGGTGAAAATCTTTACCCCACCATAGTTTTCTTTGTTTGAGTGGAAAAAATTTACAAATCATTTTTTTTGTTACTATGTGTGCTAAATGATAAGTTGATTTGACCTTGTGAACTCTCTCTGAGTAAATGTAGTGGCTTGCTGCACTGGATGCTTGGATGTGGATGGAAAAACTCTGCTGTAATATTTTGTTTAGTTGTATAAAGAGTTGGCTGGCTCCTAAGAGTTGGCTGGCTCCTAAGTAGCAAAATCAGTTTTTTTTTAGCTTTGTGTTTGGATTGACTGGTTGGCTCCCATTTAAATGAAGAATAAAGGGCTATTTCTATTTTTGATTGACATAAAAAGTATATCTCAAAAACCATCCCTAACAATACAAGGTGTTAGAGCTTTTTTATTCTCTATATTCAACTGTTGGGTTAGAATTCATCAGCTCATTGAAGAGAAATAACCCCTAAGGTAAGTTAGATCTACTGTTTGCATCAAATTTTCTGAATGTAAAAGCTTATTTGAGAGAGAGCTTCTTCTATCTCACAATGGTTTTTTGATAGATTCCAGAAAATGTATATGCTGGAGTAATTTTGGAAATAGTCAATTTATAAGTACCTCTTGCAAAAGCATCAGGGTGAGACAAAATCAACTAATTTTGGAAAGCAAAGAAAGTCAGATCTGATTTGTATTTTTATGGAAGATGATTGGGAAATACTAGGATTGCAGATTAGATGGTAAGTTTAAAAAGTAGGAAGTAGGTCATAAGAAACTTTTACATTTTTGTTAAGCAAGCTGGAGGGTTGCAAGTATGAAGTCACCAGGATCTGAGCTTTTTACTTGATGGAGGCTTAATCTGATTTTGTAGTTGGGAATTGCCTTTTTGGCTTAATGCTTGCCAAGATTTTTCTTTGAGCCTGTGTGTATATTTATATCTGAATTGTAGTATGCAGTGCTAATGCCTAAGTGTTTGGATAATGAGCAGAGTTGGTTAGTGTAAAGTCATAAATTACGGGTTTTCCACAATTATATCTACAAAAAATCTCATTTCATAACTATTCATCAATTCAGTTGTTTGAGTTTGCAGATCAGAAACAGGACCAACCCAAGATAAGAAATTTCCGTCTTCCAAGACCTTCAGTTTTAGGGAATTGTGCTGCTCAGTCTTCAGACTGGCACGCTGAGAATAGTGCTGTGACTGGTCTGTATTTTGTGGTTTCAACCACTTGAGGTTAAATAAACAAAAATAGTTGAGTTTTCAGCCAAAAGACAAAAACCATAGGAAATACTTATAAGAATTAAGGCTTTTCCCCCCTACTTGAAGAACTATCAAGAGGAAGAGTTCACTGTTGCTGTAATTTTCTTTTGTGTAGCGTTTGCATTGATGAATTTGTAATATATTATGAAATGTTCATGCAGTTACATAGAGTTGAAAATAGAGTAATAAGCCCCATGGACCTCCCTGATTTGCACAGCATCTCTGATGCATACTTTCCCAACTCATGCAGCACCTTTCACACATCCGCACATACCATTAATGGCCTGCATCATCAAGCACCCCTTCATTCACTCTTGCACTTGGCAGTAGCCATTTACCTGCCCGCTGGCCTTGGACTTGCAACTTCCTAATGGCTTCCCAGCAGGAATAGGGAAGCTGGCAGGAATTTGAGGGAGAGAGGAAGGGAAGGAAGAAAGGAAGGATTTTAAGGCTCCCTGTCAGTTTCCCATAAGGAAACTCAATGGGGAAGCTGGTAGGAAGTCAGAAGTCACTCTTGCTCCCACTGCTTTTTTTGCTCACTGGTGGTCATTGCGTTTCTCTGTTCAGATAAGTTCATCTAAAATGATGATCCAACGTGGCACGGCTTGATTAATTTGTGTTAAATGAATTAAATTAAATTAATCCTTTACTTTTAAAAAGCTTCTCTTTTGCTATAACTGTTTCTGGGAACAGATTGAATAGAATAAGAGCTGTGGTGGCACAGTGGTTAGAATGGAGTAGTGCAGGCTAACTCTGCCCACTCCCAGGAGTTTGGACCTGACTGGTTCAGTGTTGACTCAACCTTCCATCCTTCTGAGATCAGTAAAATGAGGATCAAGATTGTTGGGGGCAATATAATACTACATGTTATAAACTTTATCTTCTTTCATGGATGACAGTTACCTAGTTTCTACAAGATTGAAATTGTATTTTGTTGCAAATCAGGTCAGAGACAGGGATTTATTGCATTTAAGGAGGGAAAAAGCGCATATGAACTGAGGCGCCTGTTTGCTTACTTACATGAAATCATAATCCGATGTTGGGTCTCATACTTGAGAATACAGATAGCAAATGATTGGCAGAATGTTTTTCTTGTCCTTATTAAGATTAGTAGTGGCTTGTTCCTTTGGTTAGTACTAGAATTAAGTTTTGTTTGTACTGTAAGAATATATAATTGGTAACTTGAGTGTTTCTATCCTTCCCCTGTAGATTGATAGATGATTCAACTGTCAAGAGCTGTTTTTTCCCTTAATAATTATTGTCTTTTTTATTAATAGTTACAGAACTGTTTTACACTGATCTTTTTAACTCTCTAAAATTAAAGGTTGAGATATTATTTAAAGCAATATCTTTGAGTAAAAATTTGGTAATGCATTGTGCTTGCTAAAATATGCTGAACGGTATGAAGATCCTGAAATGTCTCTTTTAGCAAATGGAGAAAAAAATCCTATGATTAAGGAGATAACCGGTAGATGTAATAGCAATACAGTTATAAGAGTTAAGAATGTCTCTTTTTAAAATTTTGCTGATTATTTTAAATGGTTTGTGTTGATTAAAACTTTGATTTTAGAAAATTACAAATGGACTAAGGAGTGAAATAAATTTGAAATAACATTTTGGAATTAATTGTACACATGCAAAAATGCTTTTGTTTTAAATTTTTTTAAGCAAACATAATAAGAGAAGAATTGGACACTAGAAAGAACTAAAGATTATAATAATGGAGCATAATCAAACTCAGTTACAGAATAAAGCAAAATATGTTTATATTGGACAAAAAAGAATATTTTTGAACAATAAACCCAGAAATTAATTTTAAAATTGTTTGTCTTATTGATGAACTGTTTAAAAGATGTTATGGAAGAGAAACAAGTTTTACCTGACATTATTAAATTGATTTGAAAGTTTATTTAAAAATGAAGGGCCGCAAGAATGACATGGAAAAAGGTGTTATACTGGACGTGCAAAAGTAGCTGGCTGACGTCTTAATAATTAAAAGGATATACAAATAACAAACCAAGGGAGTAATCTGGAAAACATTTATGTAGACACCCATCTTATAACCTACTTTGGGTGCTTCCAAAGCAAAGTTGGGAGGTTCTAGAACATTATTTGAAGGCACTAAAAAAACAAGAAGTAGAAGGAAGGAATATAAAGTTGCTTTATTTGATGAAGGTTACAATTCACATATTGTTATCATTGGTAACTCTTAATGGACTTTTGCTGACATCAGGACTGAAATGACAATGATTTGTTTATAGATAAGAGATGGGATAAGGGAAGAGGAGATCATTCATTGCATTTTAAGAAACAGTGATAAGTTACTAAAATTGCTTATACTTGTGATGAAGGGGAAATCACTTGTTTATATATTTTCTTTTTTATTATATTTTTTCTACCTTTTAATTTTTTTTCCATTTTTTTTTCTTTATGTCCCAGCTTATTTGAAATAAAATTTGGGGACCTATCCACCATTATGTTATCTTTATCTCTCTAAGAGAGACATTCATAGAGAGACAAGAATACATCTTTTACTCAAAGGCAACATGGGATCTGTTGCTGGCAGGTACTATAATTTTAGTTGTAAACTCTTGATGAGCTTTAAGTTCGCAGATTGCTGGTTGCACAGTAATGCTTTTCTTCATGCCTTTGGATAGTCTTAAAATCAGGCTATGAGAGTCATAATTTTGTAGAAATACTAACAGATATAATTATGCCTCTGTCTAAAAGTGTTCTTGGAGTTAGTGCGGTTTGTTTTTCATTAACGGAGAACTCAACTGGTCCCTGTTAGCGCCCTGTACAAAAAATTCTTTAAGACAAATGATGCATGAGAAAAATGACAAATAAAAGTCTATCGTCTGGTTCTGTGACTCTTACGCTCTGTGTGATGAGTACCCTACTCATTGTGGGGAGATGAGCTCACATTTGTATTATTAAAGCTACATGGTGCTCCTTGTGTGGGCTGTAATAATTGAACAATGTACCATATAATTTCAAGCCTATAGGTGGTGAAAGTAGGCCTGAATCATATGTATAAAATCCAGAGATCAACTGTGTGATCTGTATCTTCGTTTGTGAGATGATATTGTCTGTGTGCGTGCACACACCATACACACATAATACCTTATCTCAATGATAGTTTAAATATGAATGTCCTAAAATTGTGTAAGTGATGTAGACATGCTGAATTGGCTGTGGGAAGGCTCTAAGAAAGGCAGGCTATAATACATTTACTTCTATGTTATTTTGCTGATTGTTTTTGGCAACTTGAGATAGCATAAGTGCCACTTAGTTTACTTAATGTATTTATTGAGTTATAAGGTAGTTCAATAAAAAAATACATTCTGGGCAGTATAAATAATTAAGAGATAAAGCCATTGCATCCAAAATGGCCCCATCTAGGGTCAGAGCTCTTCAAGAACTCCAGCAGGCTGTGGGAGAAAATTTTAAGGACTTTTTAAATTAAGGCAAGAATGGGAGACAAGTGAGACTTCTTTTGGATGCCATTCTAAAGGACAGGAATAGTGATGGCATTCTTTTTGGATCCCATTAGATGACACTGTCTTAATGATGGGACCAAAGACTGCTGACTTATCAGATGAAGCAGAACAAGCCGATAGGGAGATAGATGGATAAATGGCATCTTGACAGGTATGGTGGGCCTTGAAGCAGAGTACATTTTTACCCATATTTAGACTGCTACCTAAGTAACGTCTCTTTAGTTTTATTTTCTCACTTTGCCGAGCATTATATCAATGCCAAATACAGCATTACCAACATTACCTTCCCTTTTAAACACATGCTGTAAGAAATTCATTGCTTTATGGAGGTGGACTTTAGTTATACCGAAGCTCATCTATGAGAACATGTGCATACAGAGAGATGAAAATGAGTGATGATATGAATGCACATGATGGCTAGGTCACATGGCAAAATTAAAATTGTTTTTTTTCCCTAGGGTCCATGAGATTTCACTGATATATGAGACTATACAAAAGGTCATGGGATAATGACACCAAAGTAGAATCTATAATATTGCCTCACATTGATCTTGGAATTGATTTGTTTCCTCTCAAGCTGAAACGGGGTGATTATGATAAATTCAATTAACAGGATAATGCTGAATGTTCATCAATGTTGGGCACTCTTCTTCGTCCTTATTAAAACTTCCTTCTTTGCAAGAAGCTCCAAAATTACCTATTTTTTGTGTGCATGTATTGAATGGAAAATTGTTTTCTTTTTCAGCCTTTTTTTCAACTTATAAAATTACGAAAACTTGGGCTTAGCGATAATGAAATCCAACGACTTCCGCCAGAGATAGCAAACTTCATGCAGCTGGTAGAACTTGATTTGTCTCGAAATGGTAAGCATGAATATATGCTAATTTATATTAGGATTGTTTTACAGCATGGTTGAAAATGAGTCACCCTTAATTATTGCATTATAGAATTAGTTGGCAAATAGGTTAATGTATCTCTTCTTACTATTCATGACCGACTTGGAAAAACAAACTATTAATGTTCAAATGAAAAGCAAACTAATGAAGGGCCTGGCTAACATAATTAGGTCCCAAGTTAGATTGCCATGAAATTTTCCATATACATCCTTTTTCTGTTGGAATAGCTTTTAAGACTGGCCCAAGCCCTGCATTGTGACAGCCTTTTTTATGCTGGCTTAACTGTGGCATGCAGTTTGCCACCTTATCCATATTATTTGAGCAACAGCAGTTACTGTGCAGGACTGGACAAGCTTTTTATGCAGTGCATTCAACAAATGCCTGGATTCACACTTTGCATAATGGGATTTTTTAAAAAAGTTTTTTCTTGGTGTATGGTATTAACAAGGCCGTTGTGGTTTTTTTTTTTGAAGTGAGGGGTGTAGTGTCTTGTTACAACTCAGGCACCTGTGAATTATTTAGTAAACACTGATAAGCATGTTGTATAAACCCAGTCATTGTCTAGATTTTGCATTATTTTGCATATTATTGTATAAGAAAAGGGGAAAGCTTATTTTAATTGATTTTTGTAGACACTATGGGATAGGGGAATTCATAGTTTAAAAGGTTTTTTTTAATTAAAGCTTGATATGAGGTTAAGAACCAACAAATGGAAAAATATGGTGTCGAACATACCTTAATTCCAGAAGAGGTTAGTATTTTCATTGTCAGAGCATCATGTCTAAGAATGTTGTGGATAGACTGTATAAGCTGTATGTTTTTCATGAATATTTTGAGGGGAAAAATCGGCAGATAAATTTTGTTGGGATCATTTTAAAACATTCACAGTTGCTAAATATATTCCTGAGAATCATATAACCAAAAGCCTACCTAGATTTTATTTAAACCAGACTTCCACTTTATATAGTCTTTCCACATTAAAGGCTGATATGTCGTATATTTCAAGGGTGTTAGATTAGAAAACAATAATTTAAAGCAACAATGAAGGCAAGTATCCTTCTCCTGTTGTTTTTAATAACAATTGCAATCTATAAGCTAACGATTAGCATTTTATTTGATATTGGTGCCCACCTCAACCTTGTTGTCACAAGCATAAAGGTTATATATGAAGGTCTACCTTTTGAAAATCCTTGAAGGGAAGAAACTGCTCTTTAAATTCTTTACTATGACCCAGCATCTTTTTTGTCTTGGCAAGTACCCATCTAATTTTACATGCCTGTTTTTATTTTGTTTCAATGTTCTCCTTTGCACTTTGAGTTCAGAAGTATTCATTTATCACCGGGCAGACAAACTGTGGTCCTAGATCACATGTGCTTCTTATTGTCATTTGTTTATCAGATTTCTTTCCCACCTTTTGTCCAGGAGCTTACGGAATTCTTCTCTCATGCAGAATTCACTCTTTATTTGATCCCCACAGTATCAGCCTCATGGGGCAGATGGGCCTGAGTGTAACTGGTTGGCTTAGTCCACAGGTCTGCAACCCGCGGCTCCGGAGCCGCATGCGGCTCTTTCAGCCGTCTCCTGCGGCTCCCAGTCCTCTGCCATGTGCAGTCCAAAAAAAAAAGTGGGACTAAAAAAGTTCAACCAATCAATTCAAATATGCAGGGTAGGTGCATAGCTCGCCTTGGCTCCACTCTTCAGTCAAACCCTGTTCTGCGCATGCACGCATGTATGCGCATGTGCACACATTTTTTGCGGCTCCCAGTTTTCCCTTTTGTGAGGGAACCGGTTCCGAGTGGCTCTTTCACTGTTTCAGGTTGCTGACCCCTGGCTTAGTCACACAAGAAATTTCCCTGGCAGAAGACAGTTACACCTGCGTTCTTCCTAGTCCAATTTCAGGACTGCAGCCACTACATCTAACTGTCTTTCTTGGCTTAATTTGAAAAAAAATCCTCTGAATAACTTTATTCATTCAGAAATTTTATAAACATTAGCCCTTCTCCTGCAGCCTGATGTAAAGGGAAGATAGAAGCGACAGTACAGTTAAAGGAAGAAGATTCGGATAATTAGTTCTCCATCGTTTGCTCATTTCAGCCCTGCCCAGAAAGTAGCTGGCAATAATTAGAACTATGAGAAAAATGTCCATTTTTAAAAGAAGTTGTCTTTCTCTGGCTAAGCATGAACAATCCTTACTATATTCATTATTGTATATGAATAGCTACTGCATTTCCTTTCATGAATCATCATGAAATATGTAGCCTTGATCTTCATAACTTATCTTACACTTTCTTTAATTCCTTTTCTTTCCAAGGGTCCAAATTTGGAAACTACCTGAACAAAATTCTGGGTTTATGATAGCTGGAAGTAGGTTTTGCTAGCTGTTGTGGATATAGTGATATGTGTATTCTGGTTACAATGAAATCATCCAGTTGGTGATCTTACTGACATTTTAAAAAAAGTTTTGTAGATATTTTACTGAAGAGACTAAAGGAGCACATTTTAAGAATTGTTGAGTAATGTGCTTGGTATTCAGCATTTGCCCTTAAAAGCTGTGGGTGCTCCATCCCTGGAGATTTTTAAGAAGAGATTTGACAACCATCTGTCTGAAATGGTATAGGGTTTCCTGCTTGAGCAGGGGGTTGGAGTAGAAGACCCCCAAGGTCTCTCCCAATTCTATTATTCTGTTATTCTATTATTCTGCTATAATTTTTAATCTTTTTTTCTGCTATAAGCCTTTTCTATTTTAGGCATTTTTAAATGTGGCCACAGTGTAATATTTCAATTTTCAGCTATATCATTATGAGCTTCTTTGTGTATTGCTTGCTGTCTTGTACTTAGAATTGCACTAATAAATTTGTCAACGAATTAGTTTCACAACGAAAATACAGTCAAGCTTCACAGATTTATTTTTCAGTCTAAATGTTGGAAATATCAAAGTACATGATATTTCTTATGAACTTTACTTCCACGTTATTTGTATTTAATTAAAACTATTCTTCATTTACAGGTATTTCAGGTAGCATAATTAAGGGTGTGGTACTTAAACCAGGATATTTCTTAATATCAAAGAGAATATGTATATGTAGATATAAATCTACATATACATACAAGCATATTCACTTTGAAAACAATCAAAGTATTAATTAAATGTTCTGTGCGAAATACCACGAAGCATAGTACATAGTACTTTTTAATAGTGGATATTAGTTACTAATAGTTCTTCAAGCTTGTACCAGAAATAATTTTATATTCTACCCAGTTTGATTTCATACTTTGTGAATCTGTTACAAATTTTCACTGCCAAATGCAGATTTTCTTTAAAAAAAAGTACTTGCAAACAAGTACTGCTTCCTTCTGAAATTAGCCCTGTTTTCATCCTTAAAAGCTGACTATTTCACATGGTGTAGCAAGGAGAATCGTTCCAAATTAGAAATGTTAATTTGATCCAGATTAATTCTAAGAAAAATATGGATTTGAGAAGTGAGAAAATCTCAGATAGAATCACATTGCCCTGAGTGTGGGACTGAAGAGAGCAGAAAAGATGTCAGTGTTTAGAACAAGCATTAACCTTTAGCTTTTAACATGACAATCTAAAGATGGAATGATGCCTATTTTTACCTAAAATATCCTGTGAGGTTAAAGGAGAAGTGTTAGTTTGGATACCATAATGAATTGACAAGGGCTTCTCTAGCTCATTGGTCTTCTGGTTGTTCCCAATTAAGTTGCAGGGTGCTGACTTGACAATACCTGCAGAATTTTTCTTTTCATTTTCTTGACATTGTATTCCAGTTCGTCCTGGTCTGGAGGCTGGAAAGAGGAATCAAGCCTAAATCATCCATTCTGTGGTCTGGTTTAGATAATACTAGAAAACACAGGCCCTGTTGATTCATCTTTCCCTTCCTTCCACCCTTCCTACTTTTCTTTTCTCCCTTCATTCCTTCCTCACAGCTATACTCTTTCCTTCTCTGCCTCTCCCTCCCTCCCCTTCCTCAAATTCCTGTTGGTTTCCCCATTTACTTTGCTTGTGGGAAACTTGCAGGAAGAACGTTAATGGGGAAGCCAGCAGGAAGTTGCAAATCGAAGGCCAGCAGGAAGATAAGTACTGCTGCCAGGTTGGAGGAGAGAGTAAAGGATTATGAGATTGGCTGGGAAACATTAAAGTTGAAGATCACATGACCACAGTAATAGCACAGCAGCAGCCAGTAACATGGAAGCAACCACAACATCTCCAAATTTCATTTTCTCAGGAATAATGGATCCTGGATTTTGGATACATAGTCCATTGGTTCAAAAATTGTTGCCCTATGATGCACTAAGGTCATGACACCAAAGTAGTATTTAGTGGTATATAGATGCCAGACCTTGTTTTCATTGGATTAACCAAGCAAAACATGTCACACTGCTTTTCTTTAAGTACAGATTAACACACTACTTAGTTCTAGTCCAGACATTGTACCAAATCTAATCATAACAGCTTTGGGTGTTGTACAAATCAGATATTACCTCGAACAATACAAGTCTGGAAAAAATCCAGAATCTCTATTGCCATTATTTAAATCTATAATAGTTAGAAATCTGGGAAGAGAATCAGATGTCCACATTAGGCTCCACCTAGTGGCATTTAAGTTAGGTCCATAAGTGTAGTGGTTGTTCCAAGGATGAACTGTTATGTGTTTGACAATAAAGAGATCCATCTGTACTTAAACCTGTCTCCATCTGAAAGGAAAACATATATATTCCTTGGAAGACAGAGATATTTAGAGTGTTTGACTGTTTATATTTATGTTATATTTTTATTACGTTATGTTACGTTGCAAACTAGGAGTAATTAAAGTTGATATGTTAAAATAAATATATCGGAACATCTTAGAGCTGTCCTAATAAAGCTGTTGTGGTTAGAAGGATACTAAAATATTTCTTGCAGCCACTATGGCTTAGTTGGCCTTTTCTATATTCTAAACTACTTTTGCACAATTTCACAAAAGACTGCTACTTCTTTTCAAGGAACACTATCTCTGTTGATAATAGCCTAGCATGGGGAATTTTTCTTCCCTTCTTTTTCCTGTTCCCATTCTCTGCTTTCATTGCTTAGGATGGTAAAGAATGCAATAATCCCTGGTGAGCCATTGTGCAATTTTACTTTACAAGTTATCTAAATCTTTAAGTATAAATTTATGCTGGGGTTACATCTATTTAAAAAAATTGCACCTGGGTACGGTGGGGTTTAGGTTTTGCTTATAGAAACTTTACAGGAAGTCAAGAAAGGGTGCTGGATAAGGCACATGTTTTTCCCTACCTTGGTTCAGATAACAGGTGTTTCCCTTGCCAGGTTCAATTTTGTGGGATTTTAGTGAGTCAGTGTGAAGTAGTAATGTCAGACTGTCCTCTTAGTAGACTCCCATGCTGTACTGTAGGCAGGTTTTCAGCTGTGACTGCAATTCACAATTTAGCTGTGATTCTCCCAGCATTAAGTGTATTCTTCCTGGAGAGAAACATGTGTCCTTGTATTTATAATCCTACTTGCATGGCATTTTTCACATTAGCCATGCTAACTTTTCACTTGACAGAGTGCCTGTTTCCACCATCCTGCGTCATAGAGCTTATGCTTTATAGCCTTATGGTTTAGCAGTACCAGGGTATCCACTGCCAAAGCATCTGGCCAGTCACATGTATAAATAAGAGCATTCCGTGGTGTGTAGGGCAGAAAAGGTCTTGCACATTCAAGAGAATTGAATTGATTAACTACCATCATTCTTTGACCTGGTTAGCTGGAGCACAGAATTTTATAAGCAGGTTGCACATCTATTTGACCCATACTTAATAGGACTTTTCCCCTATTACTCTAGTTAACACCCCCTCTAACTATTGGCTTTTGGAAGAGTTTGACAAAACTTTAATCCTGATACATTTACTTCCCTTAAAATTATAATTGCTAACTGAGAATAATGTGTTAAAAATTCTTGTTAGGACAAGTTGACAGTGTTCAGAATCTATTTGTTTTCTGGGAGTGAAAATTGTAAATACAAATGAAGACTTTTAAATTTATTTATTTTATTTCTTTATTAGATTTATATCAGAAAACCTAAAGGTGGCTTATAGTTTAATTGGTTTTTTTTAATAAAAATAAGCAATCAGGATGCAAATGATATAAAATGAAGCCATGCTAAGGAGTATTTCTTTCTTTGTGATCACAATATAGACCCTGATTTCTTTGATGGAGTGCCAATAATAGGCTGAGTTACTATAGAGTTTTCTAAAGATGATCAAATTAATACATATGAAATTCTTGGAATATTTTAGACCTATGTAAAAGCTGATTTTTTTCTTAATACCACCTGTATGTGCTGACTGTGACTAGGTCCATACCATGTGTAACAAGCCACTCATGATTTAAGATGCTGCACATACCCACTCAGTTCGTTCAATAAATCATGATTAAACAAACCTCAGGTTTATGTTACATGTGAAGCAGGCCTATGAGTAACGTGAAACAAATAAACTAACTATGTTCCTCTATGATGGATGTATGGAATTCTGACTACTTATATATTAAACCTGATACAGTTAGTCTTTGACTTACAACTGGTAATTGTTTGAAGTTATGATTATGATTAATCCTAATCATAACTTCGAGCTATACAACCCAGGTTCATTGTTCTGACAATTGGACCCCTTCCATGATCACCTGAACAGAGTTTGGACACTCAGCAACACAGCCACATTTACAGCTGTTTGCAGTGTCCCACAGTCATGTGACCATGTTTTACAATGGTTTTGCAAAAAGTGGCACTTTTTGGTTTTGGCAAAACTATTCCATAGCAAACCATTGTTCATTTAACGACCATGGGGGCTGCTTAATAACCATAGAGGTAGCTTACCGACACCATGGAGATCACATGACCGACCTGTTTTATGACGACTATGAAATACGAATGTAATGGGCAGCTGCATTATGGTTGTGTGTCAACCTGTACTGCTGAATCCTAAACAGAATAGTATGCTTTTGTTGTTGTTGTTAAAGCTTGATTTCCATTTATCAAGTCTATTCCATCTCTTTATTCTAAATGCTATTATGTAAAAATCATGATTCATTTGTCATTATTAAAACAAATTTATTATTACAATTAAAGAACAGCGTATTCAAAAAAATAAAACCAGAAAGGTAAAATTAATGAAATAGAATTAATACAAGACTGGCAATTTAATCCTGTTTGCCCTAGGGCAGGGGTAGGCAACCTTGGCTCTTTTATGACTCGTGGACGTCAACTCCCAGAATTCCTGAGCCAGCTGGCTCAGGAATTCTGGGACTTGAAGTCCACGAGTCATAAAAGAGCCAAGGTTGCCTACCCCTGCCCTAGTTGTTGCTGTGCTTTCACTGCAGTCTCACAGAATTTGGCTCCTCTGTCGGTGAAAGCAAGGTTGGAGTCCAAAATAAGATGGTTCATATAATGTTCTTCTCTCCTTTCTGGAGATGTTGCAGCAGGGATACCATGTAATTTGGGTCCAGATTCCTATACAGTTGCAGTGAAACAATAAATGTTAGATATTTTCTATTTCCTCAGACTCACATGGGTGGGTTCTGTTCTGTTAGTGCAGTGCCCCCCAACCTTTTGGGCACCAGGGACCAGTTTTGTGGAGACCAGAGGGGGCATGGTTTCATGTGCTGCCTGCATCCGGCAGATTTGGCTTCGCTGTTTGCGTGGCCTGGTTTCTGGCATGCTGCGGACCAATGCCAGTCCACGGATTGGGGGTTGGGGACCTCTGTGTTAGTGACCTTTTGATGAATCTGCCCTGCAGATGTAAGCCTATTGCTGGCTTCAAAAAAGTCCTTATTCAACCTGGGAAAAGTTAATACCTGTAGGTAGTTTGTAGTTTGACAGATGCTTTTTGGCATTAGCATTCTGCTTTTATAGGAAATACCTTAATTTGGTATTTAGTATCATTCAGCTATTTTGAGGGACTGCCTTTTTTCCCTGGTCAAAAGCAAAAGAGAGAAGTAGGTCTATGGCAAGCCCAATGCCTCTCAATCTCTAATTCATTGCTAACCCCACGGTGATAAGTAATCATGTTTCAGAATCAGTGGAACCAGGCCATTAGGAAAGAGAGTTGTCTTCAACTGATATATAGTATAATTACTAACAACCTTGCTATTACTTCTACTTTGGGCATGCTGGTCTTGAGCTTAAGCATTGTAATAGGGACTCTTTTTGGATCCGCAAGTATGGACCTTAAGCATTTGTTTTTCTGATTGCAGGAGATAATATTAGTCAGATAATTAATATCTGATTTTTCTTTCCTACAGATATTCCTGAAATCCCTGAAAGCATCTCATTTTGCAAATCATTACAGATAGCAGACTTCAGTGGAAATCCTCTTACTAGGTAATCTTCATAATTTATAGAACTATGAATCCTTTCCAAACTTTTTAAAAGTGTAAAACTGTATTTTTTGGTTTTATATATCTTTTTTCAAATAATAGATTTGATTCCACTAAAGAAAAAAATGGTTTTTATAGTTAAATGAAGTTGCCATTGCCCCAGGAAGAACGTAATGGTATTCAGCCTTGTTAAAAAAAATTGTGATGGTACTAAACTCATCAACAAAAGGAAAACATTAATTGATGAATTAATATAACCTCAACGTTGATAAGTAGAGCAGTGAAGAAAAAAAGGGGAAAGCCTCACGCCACACAGACCTGAGGACATCTAAGATTTAGAAAGAAGATACCTACAATCTGTAGTACCTGGTTGGAACTCACCAATGATATAGAATCCATAAAAATTCTTAGGCAGCTTTAGATGTAGGGAAGCTGATAGATGTCTCAGGATTATTATTTAATAACTTATTAGCACATGTATATAATGGTAGTTCTGAGGGATACTTTTGAGCAAAAGATAGATGTCTCAGTATTTAATTATTGGTTTGACCATGCGGTTTCCAAAAACAAAAACAAAAAAAACCCCAACCCCATATGAAATGTTTTTTTTTAATCCCATTTATATCCCGCCCTTCTCCGAAGACTCAGGGCGGCTTACAATCTAAGAAGCACAAATCAATGTGCTTAGCAATTTATGTTACTTTTGCTGCTGAGAATGGATTTGAGGGATGTCTACTTGCTATTTGTCATGGAGAACAAACTACAGAAAGAAAATTGGCCGGCAGATGCTACTGTATCTCTGGTGATTCAGTGTGGTGCTTCATTGCCTCCCACTCATTAAAAGTTCTCCTCTGACTGAGACAAATGGCGTAGCTCAGACAAGTTAGAATATTTCCTATTCAATCCATCTTACCAACAACTAATTGCTTCCTATTAAGTATCAAGAACAGGAGTGATAAATTAGCTCCTTGGAGACAGTATCTCATGTGGTAAGAAAGCAGTTGCAATTCATTGTTTCATAAGAAGTTATAGCCAATGCAGACAACCTGTGGCCACCAGTCCATTCCTTTTTTTTCACGGTCCCTGAACCCCACTCTGATCACACTGTCAGTTTCAGGGTATACTTACCAAAAGCCCATTTCCAATTTTAGTGGAGCACTCACTAAAATAGTTATGTGCCTTTGAAAACAGGTTTGGCACACTTAAACCAAAGTTCTGTTTCTGAGAACTTTAATAAAAATGTTTTTAATGCCTGAGGTGGCTCAGTGCATTTTGCATGATTGCCCAATCTATTTGGCTTACTTTTCTCTCTGCCACCTTTAATTGCAAACCCTGGTCATCAAATAGTTGTCCATCCTCGTTCTGAAAGCTGGTATTTAATATGCAGGAGTCCCAGTTTTAAAATGAGCTCTTACATAGGGCGATCAGTGTCATCACATGAAAGAGCAATAAATGTTTAATGTTTGACTTTGGCTAGTCTGTTGGGATTCATTGCCATAGCTCTGCTGTATTTCAGTGAAGTAGTGATTTACTTAAAAAACATAATTTGTTCTTTATAGTGCCTTACCAACCTTTATTACATGGGTGTAGGAGAGAATATCTGTCAGGCGCAAAGCACCAGGAATGAGATCAGGAATTGATCAGAGTAATATGTTTAATGTCTACTTGTCTATTAATAGGTATCTCACTAGATTGATGCAAGCACTGCAGAAATTACTAGATTAATACAGCAAGGCAGATAGGGCAGATCACCTTTCAGCCACTTCTTCCTCATCAGCAATTCAAGGCTAGCTAGCCTTTTCATTCCTCTCCCCAAATAAGCTCCAGATTCCATCAATATCCTTGCTTACATTGTTTTGGGAAAAAATAATTATAAGAAGAGAGTCAGTTTGGTCTGGTCTAAGCTGACCCCAGGTTCTAGTCTCTCCTTAGGCAGGCAAGCCACCTGGGTGGGCCAACTCATGTCACAGGGTTGTTATTGTGAGGGAAAGAGGAGGAGGAAGGAACATGTTTAGTGCCTTGAGTTATTTAAAAATAATAAAGGCAGGATGAAAGGGAAGGGAGACCATGTTGGAAAGAACAACAGCTTTCTAAAGATCCAGTTAATTCTAAATCATATATCCACATGTATTTGTGATAAAACAAGCATGTTTTATCATATTATTAATACAGTGTAGAGTTTTCAGACTTGCTGTGGATACGTGGTCTTCATTCTATTCATGTCTCCAGGAGTGCTTGCTTCCTGCTTTCTAAACTTCCTTCTAAAACCAAATATACTGTTTCCAATAAATAAACTTGAAACATTAACGTTAATTGAAACATTAATGCCAGGTTTCCTTCCAGAGAACTGAATTTACCCTTTGTCATTCTCAAGGATAAGTTTTGCTTTTTCTCTATAGGTTGCCCGAAAGCTTTCCTGAACTACAGAATTTAACATGTCTCTCTGCAAATGATATCTCTCTCCAAGCGTTACCTGAAAATATTGGAAAGTAAGCTTTTTTTACTTACAGAATGTTTGAAGCCTAAAATGCATCACAAATGGGCTTTAGATATAAATTTAGATCCTTATGAATATTTCAGATAACCAAGGGCATTGTTAATAGCCTGGATTATTTACACCTGGAGTAGTGGGTCCACTAAAAATATCATGAGGAATCTCCATTTCAGCCTCAACTTACGAATGGCATCAAGCACTATTTCAATATGGAATCCTTTTCCTTTTGCCTGAGGATGGTTTTAAATATGTTCTGTTTTATATCATGAAAGACTACTGCCATTTAATAAACATATGTAAAACATATAAGCCTAAAGAATCAAAAAATGGGAAATGTCAAAATGATATGATGCAGATAATAGATGTCTTGCATGAAAATATAAATTTACAATTCTTCTGCATATAATTTAACATTATATAATATAATGTACATGATGGTTGGTAGAAATAGCTGCTTCACCAATTTTTCCTTGCTGTTTCAGCTGTTTCCTTTTGAAAATTTTAAATTGTACCCTAAATAGCATTCAGAACGGACACTTTGCAAAGTATGTTAGTACACGCAAATCACTTTTCCTTATAATATTAAAACAGTCACATATGCGAGTGCTTCAGAGGCTGTCAGCATGCAGGTGCAGGCACAGCTATTTCATTTGATGGTGGTACTAACTGAAGTTGTGCCAACAAGGACAGTCTCTGCAAGTATTCCAGAAAACACCATATTGCTAAGATAGTGCCACTTCCTTTGTGAAGCACGTCTTTCCTAAAATTTAGCAGAGAGCTCTTTCTTATGTTTGAAAAAACTCACCCTTTTGGCCAATATGTTTGAAGTTAGGTAACTTGTAGCACAAATTTCTCTTCTCTTATTCTTGCAGCATCTATTCTTATGAGAGACAAAAGCAGGTTCTCGTTTCAAATTGTGGTTGTTTCTTATGGAGAGAATATTTGACATCTCGAGCAGTTTTGAAAGTACTAAATTCAGCATTTAAAAGTCCAGTATAGACAGGGAAATATAACATTGTCCAACTGAATATAGTAACCCTTACATGCTGGGTGCTGCCAGAAATCAGCATGTCTTCAGTATTTCAGTTTGAGGGGCAGGAGCAAGATAGAACTAAATGTATTATTAATAAATGTCTAATATATCCCAAAGATGTCTGGCTTATTAAAAAAAATCTCTTGACACGCCATTCTGTAATGTGTATCTCTGAACCTTAGTGTTTCTGAACAGTAATATTAGACTAATTGGTTACTTTTGATGATGATTTTATTCAATTTCGCTGTCTGTTTTATTGTTCTGTGTTAGAATTCCCAATCTTCAATAACTCAGATGCACTCAGAGGTGATATTTGCTAGTTGCAGGGGTTATAATTCATTGGGTACTGAGTCTGGGAACCTAGGGAAAGCTCTTTCTTTCTTCCTTCCTTCCTTCCTTCCTTCCTTCCTTCCTTCCTTCCTTCCTTCCTTCCTTCCTTCCTTCTTTCTTTCTTTCTTTCTTTCTTTCTTTCTTTCTTTCTTTCTTTCTTTCTTTCTTTCTTTCTTCTTCCTTCCTTCCTTCCTTCCTTCCTTCCTTCCTTCCTTCCTTCCTTCCTTCCTCCTTCCTCCCTCCCTCCCTCCCTCCCTCCCTCCCTCTTTCTTTCTTTCTTTCTTTCTTTCTTTCTTTCTTTCTTTCTTTCTTTCTTTCTTTCTTTCTTTCTTTCTTTCTTTCTTTCTTTCTTTCTTTCTTTCTTTCTTTCTTTCTTTCTTTCTTTCTTTCTCATTCACTAATCCAGTGAATGAGATTGGTGGTTAAGTTTTGAGATGCAGAGAATGATTTAAAAAACAACCAAACATAAGAATACTGTCTCTTGGCTGTCTTAGACTTTCCTCTTTCCTCACTCTCATTTTCACTGCTGAAGGGAGAGCATAACCTACAGAGTAAGAATGTGACAAATTAGGGTTTCTGTGAAATTGGGGGTGGGTGAGTAAATAAACACATCTGCACACAATAGTGATCAAAACTGCACTCCAAAAACTGAACATTTGAAAATGTTTCTCGGATGGGCATATATGCAGATAACAACATAGTGCATAAAACAAGGTTCTCTTACATTTGGCGTAAATACCTTTGAATCCTCCAGTTTATTTCTAATTCATGTTGCTAGAGTTTGGTTTTCAAAGAAAAATGAAAATCCCGGAGGATGGAATTAGTATCGTTTCCTAAGCATTTCAATCTATAATTCCTGGTGAGGATTTGTTTGAAGTTAAACCATCTTTTGACTGGAATAGAAATGAGAATCTGCATATTAAAAGGGATCAATACAGCTAGCTAACATTTTAAATCAATATATCTTCAGAAATAAAAATGACATTTTTTGAAAAGTCAAGAGATTTTTTTTTCCAGTTTTCAATTTTTATTGCACAGAGCCTGGAGATTATTGAACAGGATGTACTGCTGTAAAATTAGACTTCATAGGTGAGAAGAAAAGAATATAAAATCATACTTGAAAAAAACCCCACACTTACTTTTCTCTTTTATAAATGTTCTCTTTTTTATAATATGCAATCTGTTAAGCCCACGTACTAGCTCAAGATTTTTGATATTCAATCTCAGATTGAAAAAAAGTATTTTTCCCCTCTTTTCTTAAAGTTTACTTTGCAGTTTTGCTATCACTTAGTGTTACTGAGGGAAGTAACATTTTGGTTGGTCATCAGGTATAAATTATGGTTGAAATATATTGAGTTTATAGCTGAAAACAAACATAGTAAGTACTCAGTCATGAAAAGTTAGAATAATTCTTTATGGCATGTTCTCAAAATACATTTCATTTAGTATAATATTTAAATTGTATAGCTGTAATTCCTATCCATTCACAGAGAAAATTGAATTAAAATTAAATGAGAAAGGTCTCTTTTCCACTCCCTCTCCCCCAATCGTTTAGTATCTTGAAACTGCTTGCATAATCAGATTTCAAGGTGTTTAAGAGTGGCAAAATTAAAAGTTGAGATTTGGTTTGCTTGTGTGGTGGTTTGTCTTGATTATGCGCCTGGAAGTCTACTAAGGCATTAATTAATAAAGCAATACAATTACAGCATTTGCTTTTTTCCCCAAGTAATCTGAATCACACTAAGCTGAGTTTTTTTAAAAAAAAAATAAGGTTCTATTTACATCCTGAATTAATGCCTAGAATTATCTAGAGTTGCATTAAATAAAACTGTTCTTCAGCCTTTCACTTTCTTATATTTGTTTATTTTTACCAAAAATAATTTCTTCAATATTTCTCTATTTAACTTACTCTACTGTATCACATTTCCACAACTACTATCACCTAGACCAGGGGTGTCAAACTGCCGTCCCGCGGGACAGACGCGTCACAAGGAAACCGCGCCCACCTCATTGCCGGCAATGGGGAAAATGTTCCGATACATTGCGCGATGTCATGTGATGTTGCAAGTTTGATATGTCTGACCTAGACCATTGAGACTTTTTTAAATTTTTTGTGTGTATATTACTTTGAAGTAGCTTGACACTCTTTCAATATAGTTCAATTTAGTTTGATGTACTTTTGACAGCCTCTTGTCACTGTAATTCAAACCATAGCTGGGATATAAATACAGGTAACTCTCAATTTTTGACCATTCATTGAACAACCATTCAAAGTTACAATGGTGCCGGTTCTCACACTTAAAACCATTGTAGCATCCTTGCAGTCAGATGGTGAAAATTTAGGCATTTGGCATTCTGTAGTATAAAATCCTGTAGTATAAAATTTATCCTGTAGTATAAAATTAATTGCTATTAATATAATGAACTCCACTGGATTGTGGTGTTCTCTCTGGATTCTAGTTTCAAAGACACTTTCTGATCATATACTGTACAGTCCTTGACTTACGACCACAATTGGAACCAGAATATCCATTGCTAAGCAAGGCGTTTGCTAAGTGAAGTGTACCCAATTTTACTACCTTTTCCCCAACGGTTGGTAAGCAAACCACTGCAGTCATTAAATGAATCTGGCTTCCCCCAATTGACTTTACCTGTTGAAAACCAGCAGGAAAACTTCACCAATAGCTATTACATGACCCCATGAATACTGCAAGCCTTGTAAACACATGCCGAGCGCCCAAATGTTGATCACGTGACTGTGGGGATGTTGCGACAACCGTTAAGTGCAAGGACTAATCATAAATAACTTTTTCAATGTTGTTGTAACTTTAAATAGTTGCTAAATGAATGGTTGTATGTCGAGGACTACCTGTATAGCCAAACAAGTATTTACCAGGGTGATAAAATCTTGACTTGGAAGGAAGCAGAGCTGGGATGTGCTAACTTTATTCCTCTGTCACCGTCTCTGTTGCCTTCCAGATGTAGAGGGCACATAGCAGCAGGACTGATTTTTTTCCTTCTTCTTACTTTAGGTACTTTCTGTGTAACTTAGAAGCCTAGTTTTCAGGATTCTAAATCACCAGGAGCTTCTACTGCGCTTCCTTCTACATATAGAAAGTGACAACCCAAAAGCAGCCCATTTCTTTGCATGAATAAGGAGAACACATGTTTAGAATTCCTGATATTGTCCACATCCATATTTTACTGTTAGCATGAGATCCGATTTGTGACTTAATGTGTTTATTTTATTGCTTAATCTATTTTGGGAATGCTGAGAAACCAAATTGCATTTTGCAACTGTCAGAACCTGGAAATGGCTGTTCAGTTAGATGTATACATAGCATGTGTAATTACTAGTTAACAGCTTTAATGCGCAGCCAAAATTACTTTACAAATTCACATGTGAATGAAAAACCTGTTCATTTAAGCATGGTTCTAATTTAAAATGGAGCCAACTTGATTTGGAATGTGTTCCCTAAGGCTCCTGATAGGTTCTATACTTCATCCACTTCATCAGAAGTGACATCTGGAATACCGAAGGAAGAAAGCAACAATCTTATTTATTTAAGAAATTGCATCTTCTCTTATGTTGATGTGGCTATTAGCTTGCATGGGATATTTAAACATTTCTAAAACAGATGGTTTCTGAAATTTGGCTGAAAAACTCTTTTTCCATGATAATATTCAAAATGTGCACATATGTTGGTCTTATTTCTGACCTGATACATTTCTAGAATAGGCCAGTGTTATAAATCCATAATTCTATGGCACAATCAATAGGCAATACAGGTGGTCTCAATTTACAACAGTTCAATTAGTAACCGTTCAAAATTACATCACTGAAAAAAGTGACTTATAACCATTTTTCACACTTATGATGGTTGCAGCATCCCCATGGTCATGTGATCAAAATTCAGGTAGTTGGCAACTGACTCATATTAATGACGATTGCAGTGTCCCAGAGTCATGTGATCGATCCCCTTTTGCAACCTTCTGACAAGCAAAGTCAATGAGAGAGGCAGGTTCATCTAACAGCCATGTTAATAATTAAACAACTGCAATGATTCACTTAACTACTGTGGCAAGAAAGGTAATAAAATGGGGCAAAGCTCACTTAACAAATGTCTTGTTTAGCAACATAAATTTTGGGCTCAGTTATGGTCATAAGTGGAGTTGTGCTGATTAAAATTGAGATCTCGTATATCTGAATCTTGGCAGGTTCTATAACAGAGGTCCCCAAGCTTTTGGGCACCAGGGACTGGTTACCTGGAGAGACATTTTTCTACGGATCGGAGGAGACGTGGTTTTGTGTGCTCCCTGCATCCCGCGGATGGGGCTTTGCTTATTTGTGTGGACCGGTTGCTGTCATGCCACGGACCAGTATCAGTCCACGGACCGGGTGTTGGGGACTCCTGTTCTATAAGAAAAGGAATTTCATAGCCAGAACCCTATGAATTATTTTACTTGGTGAATAAGAAGGTGGATCTGCTTAAGAGGGTTGCATACTGACCCAGAGAACTGTGAAAGAGTATTCCTTACCCAACTATTAAAATGTTACTGAAACAGACAAAGAAGGATGTCATTGGAGCAGGACTAGGGCAAAATGTCACCTACCATCCTGCAGTTTGCTTGGTAATAATGTAGAAGGCAATCCCTAGATTAAGAACAAGTTCTATTCCTAACTCTGTATTTAACTCAAATTTGTATTTAAGTTGGAACCCATATTTACAAATGGGCTATCCATTACTAGAACAGTGGATGGCATTGTCCTTTCTCAAACTTTCAGGAACCTCCAGGAATACAGGAAAACACATAGCTTAGTTTTAGCCTCAAGGAAGGAGAACCCCAATACACAGCCTGGTCATATCTATTAAGGGTTTTCCTTAAATTTGGCATTCTTAACCTGGGGAATGCCCATATTAGAATAAGTGAAATGAAATCAACAGTTGAGAAAATGACAGGTCTAAACAATTTGGCATTTGAAATGATAAAAGCTCCAAAGGGGAACTCTGACCAAAATGGCTAAGTTAGATTTTATCAGCAAATTGCAATTACTGTGTTAAAAGTTTAGAATTCAATTTTGCATATGAAGAAACTAGTATGTTTGCTAATGCTTAGTCAAGAGCTCAAGCAAGTGCACTGTGACAGATAAACTCACTTTTCTTTCATTTTATACTTCACTAGCTGTAATACTAGCATTTTTTTCTGTGTATACATATCTGCCAACTAAGGCAATTTTTTTTGACCTGACAAACGTGACTCTAGCATATGGCTGCTCTTTTAAGTTCTCTTAAGAGCTTTTTACAAATGATTACTGTGGCATTTTTTTTTAATCCATTAGCAAGGTAAAGGCAGCTATGCTTTAGAAAATGTGGATATATTGCTATTTTTATTTTGAAATTGAAGGATTAAAGCAGATTATAGCATTGGGAAAATATCCAATTCTTTGTGTTCCATTTAGTCCTAAATAAAGCCCAGAGGAGGAAAATGTTACTATGGTGATATAGACTTTTACTGTATTATGAAGTGGTGACAATGAAAAGCTTACCCATATAAGGTCATTTACAGTGAGAATTATGAAATGCTATGAATAGAATCATTTTAATTGATCCTTCTGTGACTAATCCCTTAAATCTTAATGATCAAGCCAATAAAATTACTGTACATTCAGATTTCAGTTAATATATACTTTCATTACTAAGCATAATTTTCAAGAACCACCTTCCCCTATGCTTGAAGAGAAAAGTTTTTGATCAGTGTGTGCTACCTGCTCTAACATATGCCAGTAAAACATGGACACTAACCTCACAATCAATACAAAAGCTACGAGTAGTGCAAAGAGCCACGGAATGACAACATGCTCAGCATTACAAGACAAGGTAAAAAGACCTGCACAATGGGTTAGAGAACAAACAACAGTATATGATATCATCAAGAGAGTGGAAGAATTGAAATGGAAATGGACTGGTCACTGATGGCAAGTGGAGCAAGGCAGTCATAGAATGGATTTCACTTGATAAAAAGCATCCACAAAAGTCACCTAAAACAAGATGGATCAATGACATCAGCAAGTATTACAGGGCCAATTGACAAAAAGAAAGCTCAGGACCGTATAGGTTGGAAACATGCGGAAGAGGCCTTCACCCTGCAATGGATAGACAATGGCTAAAATGATGATGACGGTGATGATGATACTATTGAGGAAAATGGTTTACATTGTCTTGAAAGTGTTAGGTAATAAAAGCATATGATTTATCTTCTGTAGAAACACTCTTTTTATTAGGCATATAAACACAAAATTTATGTGAAATATATTTGATAATATATAGGTAGTCCATGACTTAACTATCACAGTTTGGATTGGATCCTCCATCATTAAGTGAGGTGATTATTCAGTCTGTTGCACCTTATTTTACAACTTTTGTGCCATCTTTGGTTAAGTAAATTGCTGATGTCATTAAATGAATCACATAGTCATTAACTGAATCCAGCTTTCCTCATTGACTTTGCTTGTTGGAAGCCGGCTAGAACTGGTGATTTCATGACCTTGGAATGCTGCAAGCATCATTAATACATATTGGTTGCCAAGCTCCTAAATTTTTATCATGTGACTATAATGTATGTAAGTGTGAGGACGCTACATGCGCGCGTGCGCGCACACACACACACACACACACACACTTTGTATGTAATATCCTCAGATTGTTAGGTATCCTCTCAGTTAACATACAGATTCATCTCTTTCACTATATTTACTGCTTTGAGAGTGATACACGAACTTTCTGCTTTCTTGCACTGATTCACTTACTTTTTACACGTGCTCCCTGGGATGCATGAAGCATGACTTAGCTAATTTTACAGCACTTTTTTTGAATAAAGAAAATGGTGCACTTCCGAGGAGGGTAGTGATCTGGCCCCCTTTCGTGGCAAATAGGGCACTTTGAAGGATGAAAGCCATAGTGGCACAGCCCTGCTAGTGATCTGTAGAGGGCAAAGAGAATGACATTGATGGAAAGAAGGGAGATCTGTTATGAAAGTGACAAGTAGAAGGGAGAATTATGAAAATGTCTCAAATAGGCACCCTCCCTCCCCATTTACGTTAATTTAAAAAAGGAACAAGGGGAAGCACAGTCAGACTTGCAAGATTCTGTTGCTCTAGCCAATGTTAATAAAAGTAGTTTTAGGCCTATGTGGAGCCTGTTGGTCTGATCTAACCTATAGAATTGTAACATGTCAGTTCAGAAGAACAAGGTGGGGGACCACCTTTTACCATCTTAAAAAGTCAGGTATCTCTGAGCGTGTTGTTCCCACCTCTTCTGCTTCTTCCTGCTTGGCTTACCTGGTCAGAAATATTGCGTGGTACAGGTTTCAACTTATGCAAAAATTAGCTTAGGTAATATATCTACCTGCTTACTTAGTATTTAAGGAAATGCTTACGATGTTCTATTTACAATGCCTACTTTTTTGTTTTGTAGCACTTTCTTATGTCACAAAAACTTAACCATATTTATTCTGTCTCTCTAGCCTCTATAACCTGGCATCACTGGAATTAAGGGAGAATCTATTAACATATTTACCTGAGTAAGTACTTTTTCTGTTTGTTTGTATGTATGCACAGCATGACTTGAGAATCTTCTGTTCCCTTAATATGCAAATGAAATTGAAGAATAGAATAAATCTTCTAGCTGGAAATAGACATTACTGAAGAGTAATGTATTTATTTCATCATGGAAAAAAATCTATGTGGCTTGTTAGGAGTCAGAAATAACTTGATGGCACAAAATCACTCAATCAGTGTCTTTATTAGTATTAATTGACATAATGCTAGGATAAACTAGATAACCCATGACCTTTTGGGTCATTCTTTCAGAGGTATTTCCTTACCAGATTCATCAAAGGCTTCAACAATGGCAGAGTTTCTAATGCACTTGAAAAGTCCTAAGGAATTCAAAGATATTCAGAGATGTATCTGCCTTGGAAAATAACCCATATTGATCTGTATAGCACAGTCAAACATCAAGAGTTGATCACAGGAAATGATTTTTGACATTTTGGTTACGTCATTAAATACTTTATGATAATTTTTAAGCCCTAAAATGTTTCGTAAAATTTCCCAAATTTCAATTCCATGAGAGTTATGGGTCCTAGATTTTGGACACATTCTGTAAGTTATTTCATTTAATTGAAATACCTTGGTTCAAGAGGTTTTGCCCTATGATGTACCATTTCTCCAAATTAAAGGTTACAGACATGAGTATTTAAATAGCATATAGATCATATTAAGCATGTCCTAGTCTAATTCCAATGCTAAACTTTGTGTTTATGATCTTTTAAAATTATATTGTTCCTGATTTTTCAGATCAGTTGCCCAGCTGCAGAGACTAGAAGAACTAGATTTAGGAAATAATGAACTTTATAATTTGGTAAGCACTGCATATATTGAAAATTCAGTACACAACTTTCTAAATTCTTGGTTGTAAAATATAAAAAATGGGCTGCTGAATTGACTTGGTTGTGTGTAATTTGTTTTTTCTATCAGTTCTTCAAAGTGATCTGTTTCTTGGCTAACTTAACCATGTTAAGTTACAGCATGCAGCTTTCTGTGTGTATATTTTTGTTACTGTTTCTTTTTTTAATTCAAAAGGAAAGGCTGAGGATTTTGTTGCTTTTTAAAACATATTTAAATTTCAAAAAGATATAAAATACAAAATATTAAAAATAAAAATTAGGAAGGAGAGGATAAAAGGGGAAAAAGGTGTTTAGGTGAACTTGCACCTAAACATTGGCAAGACGAAAGAGATGGTGTTAGACTTCCGGAGAAAAAAGGAGGAACCTGCCCCACTTTACATCGGGGAGGACTGTGTAGAGAGAGTTTCCTCCTTTAAATTTCTGGGAGTATACCTCTGTGAAGATCTGACCTGGAAAGTTAACACAACCCAGGTGGCTAGAAAGGCCCAACAGAGGCTTCACTTTCTTAGGATCTTGCGGAAGAACAGGGTAGAACAACAGCTAATGACCCTCTTTTACCGGTCTACCATAGAGAGCGTCCTCTCGTATGGTATTGTGGTTTGGTATGCTGGTCTGACAGCCGCGGACAGGAAAGTATTACAGAGGGTAGTGAGCACAGCACAAGACATTGTGGGCTGTTCCCTGACACCACTGGATGACATCGCCAGGGCTCGTTGCCTTGGAAGAGTGAGGAAGATTCTCAGGGATGACTCACACCCTGGACGGTATCTCTTTACTCTCCTACCATCCGGTAGGAGATACAGGAATATAGCCAGCCGTACCAACAGGCTGAAAAATAGCTTTTATCCGTGGGCTGTTAGGCTTTTAAATGGGACATAATCTTATGCAGAATTGACTTGGGAGACCGGTGTGTGGTGTAGTTGGTTCACATGGTGTGGTAGGATGGAAGGTTTGTTGTCACTGTGTGTTGGGGGGAGAGAGAACGGGGGGGAGGCTCAGTTAATCTCAATGTACACATGTTGTACTTTGACAATAAAGGTTTAAGTAAAGGTAAAGGTTCCCCCACACGTGCGTGCTAGTCGTTTCCGACTCTAGGGGCCGGTGCTCATCTCCGTTTCAAAGCCAAAGAGCCAGCGCTTGTCCGAGGACGTCTCCGTGGTCATGTGGCCGGCATGACTGGATGCCAGAGGTGCACGGAACGCTGTTACCTTCCCACCGGAGCGGTCCCTATTTTTCTACTTGCATTTTTTACATGCTTTCGAACTGCTAGGTGGGCAGAAGCTGGGACGAGTAACAGGCGCTCACTCTGCTATGCGGCACTCGGGATTCGACCTGCCAAACTGCCGACCTTCTGATCGACAAGCTCAGCGTCCTAACCCACTGAGCCACCACGTCCCTTTTAATAAAGGTTTATATATTTATATATAGGGACGCGGTGGCTCAGTGGGTTAGGACGCTGAGCTTGTCGATCAGAAGGTCGGCAGTTTGGCGGGTCAAATCCCGAGTGCCGCGTAGCAGAGTGAGCACCTGTTACTCGTCCCAGCTTCTGCCCACCTAGCAGTTCGAAAGCACGTAAAAATGCAAGTAGAAAAATAGGGACCACTACGGTGGGAAGGTAACAGCGTTCCGTGCGCCTTTGGTGTCTAGCCATGCCGGCCACATGACCACGGAGACGTCCTCGGACAAGCGCTGGCTCTTCGGCTTTGAAACGGAGATGAGCACTGGCCCCTAGAGTCGGAAACGACTAGCACGCATGTGCGGGGGAACCTTTACCTTTACCTTTTACCTATATTTATATATAATGAGGGTGGTAAAAGAATGGCTTTTATTGACCCAAACGACACGCCCGTCCATGTGCCGAAGGGAAAGATTAAATCTCATGTTTCCACTTGATCCTAGGTCCATTTAGCATGCTTGCTTTTGAGTTAAGGAAAAAAAACCCATAAGGGATATTAACATGCTACGTACTTAAACGTACCAAATAGTTTCTTTGGTGTTACTTTGTTGGGAGAGCCGGCTTGAAGAGAATAAGGAAACTCTTGAGGCAAGAGAGGGAAGAATTCGTTGGGACCACCAGGATCAAAGGGGTGCAGCTCTTTCTGCTGTTATCTGGTCTGGGTAAAAGCTCTGATTCACACTAGGCCATGAGTCAGCAGCTTTTTTGAATAACGCAGAACAGGGCTTACAAAGAGCCATCCCTTCCTTTTGGGAAAGACAAGGATTTTGAAGCAAGGAATACTTTAGGGGAGTTGCTAAATTCTACCAGACACTTTTCCTAAACTGAGAAGAAAGCTTCTCCACTCCTCCTCCTCCTCCTCCTCCTGGGTAAAAGCTCTGATTCACACTAGGCCATGAGTCAGCAGCTTTTTTGAATAACACAGAACAGGGCTTACAAAGAGCCATCCCTTCCTTTTGCATGCGTTGCTTTAAAATTATACTCTGGAGCAATTCTTCTGAAATTCTTTTCCATATTTCCCCCCCCCCCCCTCACCTGCGTGATTCTTTCTTTTCTTTGGAAAAGAGAAAAAAAAGATAAACCCAATTTGAAAGAATGTGCAATTAACATTGCCTTTACTGTTTTTGAAACTCTTGTTATACAGGTAGGGTGCAATTGACCCAAATATGTAGAAACGCTGGAGGAATAGCAGTTTATGTATTTTACTAAAATACCCATCCTCGAAGATGCTTTTTATGTGGTTTCTTCTTTATGAAGTCATCCGGTTGCCCTTGTTCAGGCAATAAATTTCCATGTTCAGCCCAATGCAGGAATAGCAGTGAGATGCCTCTCCACACTGGTAATTCACACCAGTGTTATGAGTGAAGAAACTGTCTCCATGCTTATAATGTGATTGCAGCAGGGAGCATTCCTGTACCCTTGTATGCTTCAACTGTCATTTCAGCTCATACTAAAACAATTCCAGTGACTTGTTTGTGCTGGTGAGTTCTTGTTCTACAATTGCACAATAAAAGAGGTTTTGCTTATTTCACCGACAAAACTAGGAGAGTTGAAGAAAAGGTCACTGTTGCTTGCTTGTTAAATTGAATACTGGGAAGTGCAAGCCAGTACAGGTAGTCCTCAACTTATGACCACTATTGAGCCCAAAATTTCTGTTGCAAAGTGAGACAATTCTTAAGTGAGTTTAGCCCCATTTTATGACCTTTCTTGGCAGAGTTGTTAAGTGAATCACTGCAGTTGTTAAGTTAGTAACACAGTTGTTAAGTGAATCTGGCTTCCTCATTGACTTTGCTTGGCATAAACTCACAAAAGGTGATTATACGAGCCCAGGACACTGCAACCGCCATAAGTACATGCCAGCTGCCAAGCCTTTAAATTCTGATTACGTGACTCTGGGGATGCTGCATACATGAGAAAAACAGTCATAAATCACTTTTTTCAGTGCTGTCATTCATGAGAAAAACAATCATAAATCACTTTTTTCAGTACGGTTGTAACTTTGAACAGTCACTAAATGAATGGTTATAAGTTGAGGACTACCTGGTACACTTTTGAAAATGCCCTTTCCATATTTGCTGAGTTTTTGTTGTCCAGTACTGTATTTGCTGCCGGCATCGACTTCCCTCCGCCCTGTGCGTTCCCACAGAGAGGGCCTCCTCAGGGTGCCACCGGTCAGAGAATGTTGACTGGTGGCCCCCAGGGGGAGATCCTTCTCTGTGGGCGCCCCGGAGCTATGGAATCAGCTCCCGGTTGAGCTCCGGACGGCGCCCGACCTTCGCTCCTTTCGCCGCGAGCTAAAAACATACTTTTTTGAACAAGCTGGCCTGGCCTGATGGGGGGATCGGGGGCTATTTATTAGGTTTTAAATATCTATTTTAGTATGTGGGCATTTATTTAATTTAGTTTTAACTTTTGTAATTTGTATTTTTATTCTTGCCCTGTTCACCGCCCTGAGTCCTGCGGGAGAAGGGCAGTATAGAAATATTATTAAAATAAATAAATAAAAATTTCCACTTTTTCTCTTTATGAACACTTGTAAAAAGTCTCTTTGACTTGTTTTTGGTCACAACTTATACACTGAAGTAACTATATAGGGTTGTTGAGGGATTATTTTTGGCAATGTTATGGGAGTGGTTTTTCACTGTGATCTTTTGATTTGCTTTTTTTAAAAAAACTTTCTTGTCTAGATCAATCAAGGTTGCTGGGTGTTGCCATATGTGATACTTCACTTTAAAATCAACTTTAAACCGCTTGCGCTTTGTAGCTTTTACTCCTTGTTATCTTCAGTGGTAAGAGAAAAGGAAGCACGTAGAAGAAAAATTCCTCTTACAAATATTTACGGATACTAAACAGGGTTAGGCGTGGTTAATATTTGAAAGAGCCTCTAGGGTATTATCAGAGTTGTAGACTAGACCAGGAAGTAAGAAAACATCCTGGAAGAATGCAGTGGTAAACTGCTTCTGCATTGCTGCCAAGAAAATTATATAGTCATATAATAATAATATAATAATTTAATTTTTATACCGCCCTTCTCCCGAAGGACTCAGGGCGGTGACTATATTCATGACTATATATCAAGAGCCAAGTTTGATTCAAATGAGACTTTACCTTTTAAATGATTTCTCTCTAAGTTCTTATTGCTATAAGTTTGGTGCCATATAGCCTGAGATAGTGTTGCCATTGGCTTAGATTTTTACCTGACCTTGACACAGCACCGTATAGGTTAGGCCATCTTTTTTTTAAAAAAAGGAAATACTAATATTTTACAATTCAATATATACAAGCAACTAATATTGCTATGTTTCTTACCTATCCTCCAAGACAGGATTTCAAACAGGTTAATGAGCAGTGCTATAAATAAACCCTTATAAATTAACATTTTATAAAAGAAACGCCCAGTTCAGAGAATTTAAAAAAAAAATATCTAGGCAAGAAATATTCAGCTTTCTCATTCCCTTCCACCACTGTACCACTGGAAATCAACCTGTAAAAGAATGAAATAGAATACTTAATATCCACAAAATGTACCCAGCAATTAAATATATTCTGAGGTTAGGTTCCTAATAGCAGTAGTTCAGTTTACTCTGTAGGTTTTAAAACTAAAAGAACTGAAAAGGGAAAATAAGTGATACCCAACTCTTTCTCCACATCTGCAGTTTCCCAAGTCATTCTGGGTCCTGCATACATTTGAAATAAAAGCATATTTTTCCTTAGGTTGCAGGAACAATGTAACCCTAATTCTCAAGAGACCCTATCAAAAGAATGAAAAAAATCCAACAATGGAACTTTTTAATGGAACCAATAAAAGTTACTGGTTATATCTAGCCGTAACTCTTATATTTTTAAAAGTATATATGCATGTTTGTGTGTATGGTTTTGATTTTACTTAAAATTGCATAGAGAGAATATTGATGCTCCCTCTGTCAGTACCTCTATCTATGTGCAATCTTCTTCTATTGAAAGCTATGTTTGCATGTGAATCTGAGAACAGTTCATAATTGGGAAGAGAATTAGTTATAATTAATGTGAAAGTTACCACTGATTTCTTAAGTCAACAGTGTTTACATGTAATCCTTACAATTTGCATGATCAATCAGTGTAGAATATCTCATTCAGTTGGAGCACTTGGGCTAGCACAGGAGACCCAAAACCACTTATTCCCCTGCCCACCCCCAAAACAAACTGTAAGAAAGAGATGTGTTTTACTTTCAAAATATGAGAAAATGAAAGAGAAAATAGGTGCTTCCTCAGTGAAGAAGACATTTTGTTCTAATCCAAATCTGTAGACAGAACTTTTCATAAGACTTCAAATATAGTGTTTTAATTGTTTTCTGCATGATTATAGCATCATCAGGGACATGGTGGCTCAGTGGGTTAGGACGCTGAGCTTGTCGATCAGAAGGTCGGCAGTTTGGCAGGTCGAATCCCGAGTGCCGCGTAACAGAGTGAGTGCCTGTTACTCGTCCCAGCTTCTGCCAACCTAGCAGTTCGAAAGCACGTGAAAAGGCAAGTAGAAAAATAGGGACCACTACGGTGGGAAGGTAACAGCGTTCCGTGCGCCTTTGGCGTCTAGTCATGCCGGCCACATGACCACGGAGATGTCCTCGGACAAGCGCTGGCTCTTCGGCTTTGAAACGGAGATGAGCACCGGCCCCTAGAGTTGGAAACGACTAGCACGCATGTGCGGGGGAACCTTTACCATTTATAGCATCATCAGTAGGAAAATAAATAACTTTTTCTTCCTTATCACTTTAAAACGATTATGTAACTTGAAAGGAAATCCCCACTTGTAACATATCTTGTCCTGCATATATTTTTTTCTATCAGTGGTTTAAATTCCTTTCTTCACTATTATACTACTACGCTGATGTCTTGTCTGGGAAGAAGGATGTATTCTCACTGTCCTATTTAATCTCCTCCAGTTCACATGAATTTCTTATAATTTTATCTTTTATGTTGAATTTACAAATATGACCAAAGGTTTCTGTGTGTTCCTAAGAGAATAAACCCAATGAGCACATTCAATATCTTTATCCTTTAGGTTCCAGTCAAAGCTCAGATCATTAATTTTAGAACTGAGATAAGCAGTCAAAAGGATTGTTCCGGTTTTCTCTGACACTCCTTTAATCCTTAAATTATGGCCTCCATTAACAATCTTGTAAATCTGCTAACTCAGTCTTTATTTCAGAAATAGTCTTTTGAGCCTTTCTTATCTCTAGAGTATTACTTGTAGGCATATCATAAACCTTATTTGTTACTTGAGCTACATCTGCTATTTGCTGTGACATTTCCATAAATTGTTTATTCATTTGTGCAGATATACCTGCTACGTCTTTAGTTACTTCCACTTTGTGTTTATCCCATTCTGTCTTCAGTTCTTTTTAAAGTTGCTCCATTAATTATGTCTATATCAGATACCTGTCCATGTCTGTGGATAGTGGACAGTGCTTTCTTCCTCTATTGCTTCTTCTTTGTTACTGGGAAAAAGTGCTTCCTCAATCTCCTTTAGGTCTTCCAAATAACCTTGAGCCCCTTTTCCTTGCACAGAGTCTCCTTCCTTAGTATCCTGCTTAAATTATCCTACTGTTTGATAAGAAGTTTGGGCTAAATGTGTTGTAGTTTTGGGAAATGGCTTGCTTTTCTGATAGAAAGAAGCCTTAGTACAGGGGTCTTCAAACTTGGCCCTTTTATGACTTGTGGACTTCAACTCCCAGAATTCCTCAGCCAGGCACATTGGCTGAAGAATTCTGGGAGCTGAAGTCCACAAGTCATAAAAGGGCCAAGTTTGAACACCCCTGCCTTAGTAGGTATCAGAAGTCAACCAAGCAGTGAAGAAACTGCAGTAGGCTGAGCTGCACCTTTGCTTCGCCCACTTGAAGTTTTGAGCTGCCAGCAGTATGGAAGGATTTGTACAATTGGTTACTTTAGATTAATTAGGCCAACAATCAGGAGTACCATGCAGTATTCCAAAGGGCATCACTTTGCTTATCCCTAATCCACAGTAATAATGATACGGGATGGCTAACAGGGAATGACAGTGTTTATTTTGGTGCTTAACTCTATTTATTTGCAGAAAAAAAATTGGCTAGTTGGATTCTTTTACTGATTATTGTGCTATATTTTTAATGCTAATCGTGGCATCCTGTCTTTTATATATTGCAGCCAGGAACTATAGGTGCACTTTATAACCTTAAAGACCTCTGGTTAGATGGAAACCAGTTGGCGGAAATACCTCAGGTAAGAACAAATGCTTCTTGGATCTTTGCAACTAAACTCATCTGCTTATTGAAATAAAACCATTTAAATTTTAGTGTGCTGTTATTTTTTAAAAGTTACTCTTTTTATTATTCCATGTTTATTCTCAATATGTTAGCACCTTTTCATCTTCATTATTTGTGTCTCCATTTTGAAGCTGATGAAGTTGTTCTGGGGCAAGAACATTACGTTGGTTCTTTTGGCCAAGTATTGTTTATGAAAGCAATATGCTTGTTTACTTGGAAGTAAGATAAAGTACTTTTCCCTGAACAGTGGAAAACTAGGGGATAGTGAAACAGCTAAATGTTAAAAAAGTCTGTGTCCATGAAACACTCAGAGAATTAGATATATGACTGAATGCTACAGAGTTTCTTCAGAATGTGTCCAGTTTGAGGGAAGATTTGCATTGTTAAGATTGCTGTCCTGATTTAACACTTTTGAAATTCTTCAGGAGGGGTTTATAAACAGATATTTTGAAGAGTTGATGACAATGAAACAGAATGCCCAGTTGTAGAAGTTGCCAAACTTGGAAATTAAAAAGGGGTAGTATGTAGAAACCTACGTGTTCTTTCGTGGCTGGCTCAGGAATTCTGGGTGTTGAAGTTCACAGGTTATAAAGTATGCCACAGATGCCCACCTCTGTTCTTTAACCTCTATCACCATGGCGCGGGGTTTGGGTTACTTGTTAACCTTGTGTCACAAAGGGAGATGTTCAGCACAACAAATGCAGACTGGCTATTTGGGTATGTCTGCTTTCTGCTGTGTTGATTTAGCAGAATGAGTGCTGAGATGAATGAAGACCTGATCTATGTCAATATATCCACAGTTGTGAATATCTGGCAAGGGTGTGCATTGTGTGTTAAATTTATAATCTTACACCAGTATCTCTATCTTCTGCTAACTGCAGTCAAAACACAAGATTTCAGTAATCGAGCAGTGGGATTTATATATAAATCAGGGAAATAAATGTTCAAAATGTTGCTTCAGTAAAATCTCTGGTTGTAAAAGGCATAAAACCTATGTATGCTATCCTTGCATGAGTCCTGACATTTGCTGAGGTCAGTAGAAAGCGGAAATTGAATTCATGTACTTTACCTTTTTATGTTGAACTGTTGAACCTTGAGCCAGTACTAAAAGTTGGGTGTTGATTTATGTACCCTCAAAGTCTGAAAGAATACTAACAGATTGTTGGGCCATGCTAGATGTCGCACATACAGATTTTACTGGTGATCCATTTGTGATATCATCACAAGCGTGTTATCATCCAGCAGGGAGGATTTGTAGCATTGCCCTTAGGAATGTTGTAATTGCACAAATGTCAGATCTCTGGGCATTGCGGGTTGAGGCAAGACTTTGTCTTTTTGTTTTGTAGGAAATAGGAAGCCTGAAAAACCTGCTGTGTCTGGATATCTCTGAAAACAAACTAGAAAAGCTACCTGAAGAGATAAATGGCCTGACCTCTTTAACTGACCTCCTCATCTCTCAGAATCTCCTTGAAATGTTACCAGACGGTGTAGGTGCGTGAAATCTTTCCTTTTAAAGAATAAAAATTGGACTATTTAATCCAAGTAAGAAGTTGATTGACACCGATGCATGTTGCCTAATGTGTATTATTAGGAACATTTTGTTTTTTTGATGCTAGTGCAAATAAGGGCAAATATTGGCACTATTCGTACATAACATTGAGGCATCAGTGGGCAACCTATGATCCTGGATTGTTTTACTGTATGCAGCATTGGAGCCTCCTTTAGGGTCCTGTGACTGCTGCTCCTCTATTGAATCATGATTTAGTTGTGAATTAGCTTATGAAAATCTCACTATAGTAGTTATGTATGCCCTTGTCTATCAGAAGTTTCTCCTCTGTTTATAATCACAGTTTGGCAGTTGGGTCGGAACACTATATTGCGGTTAATCTAAGGTGTAATTGATGGAAACAATCACAAGTTCTGTTTGGTTTGTTTGGGGTCATTTTATGGCCAGTGGGGGGAAAAACACGAGGCCGAAGCTCACTCACATTTAGTATTACACCTGAATGAAGCCATAATTAAAACATGAATCTGAAAGTAGGTACATGCCACTTTGCAATATCATTTCATTTGCCTACAGATGTTACTTACACTGTTTCAACATATTACGGCTTGCCAAGGGCAAGAATGAAAAATACTCAGTATGATGATGGTGGTGATGATGATGTATCATGGAGCTAAATTGCATTGCACATTTACAGAGTGGGAAGATACTGACATGAGACAACCCGACGTTTGCAATAATGTCAGGTTCTGCCCTTGTGTTTTCTTCAGTGTGACCTTAAATCTGCTTATTATATCAATCATATACCTACTCTTCAGGTGACATATATATTATTAGGGCTGCAGAAGGCATTTGGAACAGGTGCTTTGCAACTCACTTTGGCACCCAGGAAGCACCTCTTCGTTTAATGGTTGAAATAGCATCACTCGCAAGAGTGGAGTGCTGCAAATGCTTTTTTCTGCCTGTATGTGCACACATGGCCACATTGCTTCACTGGTGGCCTCAGGAAAATATGCTCTGTGCATATGCATACCAAACTGAGACACCTGGGGGGCAGCTTTCTGAGCAATTTTCTGAGCTTTGCAAATCCCATGGCTGCTTCATGGTAGGTTCTTGATTACCTTAACGCTCACTGCAAATGTCTTTTTAAGTGTTTTGCATAGGCCCAGTCTCTCTCTCTCCCCCTCCCTCTGTCTCCCCCTCCTCTCCCTCTCTCTCCCTCCCTCCTTCCCTCCCTCCCTCCTCTCTCTCACACACATACACATATAGAGGCACACTCCACTGTTACTGAATCCCAAACTTTAGCAATTCCTTTCATTTTTACGCTGGCCTACCTCAAGAGTAATCAAGCACATTTTCAGCATTTCACCAAATGGATATTTATAGATGTTTATTATTTGTACAAAGAAACGTTGACGTTATTTGGAAAATGTCAACCAGACTTAAAGATATTTAATTGCCCACTGTTAAGGTGTTGAATCCAAGCTTCACTGAGCAGCGGTGTACTCTATATGTATATTAATAATAATAATAATGGAAGAGGAGATTGCTGACATGTGATTTTCCCAGCAGAAACTTCTCTGTTTGCATACTGCAAGTATTATGTTGATTGTTTTGTCCTAACTAATACTGCTCAGATCTCTTCCTCTTTATCATTATTTTCCCTCCCACTTGCTAAACATCCTGGTTGCTTGTTTTCCTGCTCTTGATGATATGGCTTACAAGCAGCTAATCAGCAGTTTTGCTGCAACTAGTTACATGTTGCAATTAGCGGAAATACATTAGCCATTGCTGAGGGGACAACTGGAGATGTATGAATAAGTTAGGTTCCATTAATTAAGCTCCATCTGGCTCTCTAACAGAGTTACTCACGGTATTTTAAAAAAATAACTGCCCCCTTAGTTTTTCCCTTTTTTCCTTCTGAGTGTAGTACCCATGATCATTGTCAGTATGATATATTGATGGATGGCATGTTGGATCTAAATTAGATCTTCAAATGTTTTATTATTATGAAGGTAGTGGGGACACCCACATTTTTTTATTAATATACCTCTCAGTGATTGGTGACCATAAAAATCAGATGATTCTGTGAATGCAAGAATCAGCCTGACAGATACAATTATCTATCAGATATAGTAGATAATATTCTTCAGTGCAGAAGACCAAACGTTTTACCTGCAGTGCAACGTGTAATAAATGTTCTTAGGTTTGTTTGGAAATATTTTTGTGATGAAGCCACAGACGGCAGCATTCTACTGAGATTTCCATGCACATGGAAATGTACATCTGGAAACAGTCATTTCTATTGGACTGTCCACAAATCTGTCTCCTCTGTAGAAATAATGTCCTTTTGGATATTCCATAAAAGTTCACAGATTTAGGGCAACTCCAGGACCCTAAATGCATATTCTTCGATTAGCTTATATTACCGTAATGCATGCCATTTCAATTGCCTGTTTATTTTTTTGCTGGTTGGTTTCTTACATTTCCTGTTTATTTTTTTTAGAAATCTTGCAAAGAAAGTTTTGACTGTGGACTTTTGTGCATCATGCTTTTCATTTTCACAGTGGAACTCTGTAAGGTGTCATACAGCTAAAAGCAAAAAGAAATAATGAAGTAATTAACATAAGTATTTTATCCCAGAACTGTGGTGTTTGATTTTTTTTCAAATGGTACTTCCAAACACATTCTTCTGATGCTATTGTTCCCTTGATAGTTATTTTTCTGCAGAATACTTTAAATGTGCACCTACCCACCACTATTTGTTGTTTCTGTGAATTGCATGTTATATATGTTCCAGTCAAATGACAGTATAACTTTCACCAATGTGAGTCATTTTAAAAGCTTAAAACCAGTTTTGCTCTTTTCCCCAATTTACGTCTTTGATTCCAGATGGCTTATTGATGTTTGCAGACAGAGAAGGGTTTTTTTTTTAACGTGTTATTTTGAGGCTATATTTTCATTGCCATTCTGTCTAGCTGAGCAGTTGTGAACCACCGCACTATTTTTATACTGTATTCCTCCACAGCTGTGTAGATGCATGTACATTAGTAGAATTTAAAGAAAAGAAACTACCAACAATTTGAAATAGCAGTGTCACTTCCCACTTATCTCCAGATTATAGCACTGTACTATGGCTTGTGACATCCACATGTGCTGTAAATACAAATTATTAAATATACATGGTATTTCAATTTCTGCCTACTACAGTTATACAGCTACAACTCTGCATAAATGTATATACAATTTGGCTATGTTACACATATGGAAATACTGTATTACATTTATTAATACATGCATTTCGAGCAGCAACTGCATTGGAAGCAGGTCTGACACAGCAATGCATGAGAAATATAAAGTGCTTTCCTATAGCAAGTTAATAAAGCAGGAATAAAGAAAATAATAAACTCACCGAGGTTTGTGTAAATAAATTACACAATAAAGCACAGGTAAATTAAATACTCCCATGCAGGCCTCCCCCAATTTTTCCGCATTGAATTGGAGGATCACTTGCAAGGCACGTGATTTGTTTTCAGTACGAAGCTTGTATTTTAGTGGGATAACATAAAATCTTCCCTCTTATCCATACCCATATCCAGCATCAGATTGTTTTAATAATAGAGAACTTAGAAGGGTCTAGTTCAATTGCCTTATTAGATTCAAATGCTTGGAGGTTGTCCTTTAGCTAGTATTATCCTTACCCAGGAGTTCTCAAATTTTGTGGATGCTCTGTCTCCCTGAAATGATAAATGAAAGGTTTTTGATTCCTCCTCAACTAAAAAACAACAACAACAACTAATGAGCTTCTTCTTGATAGTAGTGAGATGGCCCATTAATGACTTAGCACTGTGGGGGTTGCTCATCCTGTACCTTACCCCCTTAGCCCCACCTCCTGGCTCTGGGAATGTCGTGGGTATCCTTGTAGCCCTTGGTATGCCTCCTCCATCAACCTTTGGATGTCAGGAGACACAATAGAGCTCTTACTGTGCGTTTAAAAAGCACTGTCTATAAATAGGGCTGCCTGGACTGTATCCTCCGTCCTGCATCTGTCACGCCTTGCTAACCAACTCCTTATCTTCAAGGTCAGTCTGCCCCTATTTTGAAACCTGTGATTGTTAGTGTCTGTCCAAAAGTATACCTTGTGTATTCCACCATCAAAACACACTCGTGCTTACATTACCCTTGACTTCAGGGCAGGGAACACGATTGCAAGCTCCCCTTCAGTCTGACAGACACTCTGAAACCGGTCATCTGATCAGTTCTCCCTGAAAACTGCCATGAATTTTCCACACCTGCTGGTTTCCTCAAGGAAGGATCAGAATCAGATTCATCAATACTTGGTCTGGGAGTAAAACCAAGCGAGTCCTACGATGGGAGGAGGAGATTTCCCAGTGTGATCGGGTGTCAGCTCCAGTTGCAAGAGAGGAAATGGCAAGATGTAGCTTATTGCAGGGAACGGTTGTCACCCATTTGCCCAGCATCCACCCTAGATTCGTGACGGTGTGATGCCTATGTGAATACACCCTTATTTTGCGGAGGGAGGAGGGAGACCTAGGAGACAGCCTCCTGCTCAAGTGTTATGTCCTGTCCCCGGATTTTCAGGGCTGCTGGCCGAGCAGGAGCCTGCTGGATGGAGGAACTGTAGTTAACTCATCCATGGACCCAACCTAATGAGGCTGAAGGTCATTCTTCTGAGCTGCGCAGTGTGGCTTTTTGTGCCCTGTGTTCTTCTGGGTTCCTGCTCCAGATAAGCCTGTGCCCTGGGAAACAAAAGCCTAGGATGGTCTTTGCAACAGGTGTGACTCCAGGCAGTGAGTCAGGCTAATCAGGAGGGAAGAGCACCTGTCTCTGCCAGCTGAAACACCCCTCGGCTTTGGGAAGCCTCTGCTTGTGGGCACAAGGGCAGGAGGATGATTCCTGGTCGCTTAGTTCTATGGAGTTTCTTTCTCTTGATTTGCTGGCATCACCCTTATCCAAACTTGCCCACAGAATTCAGCAGCAGATTCTAGAATAAGAGGAAAAAGTTAAAAAGAATTTAAGCTTAGCTAGACTAATTTCCCTAAATATTTCCATCTTTTCCCACTTGGTTTGCAACTTTTCTTTCTTTCTATTAAATTTTTATACTGTCCTTCTCCCGAAGGACTCAGGGCGGTGTACAGGGCAATAAATATTAAAAACGAAATACAAAAGTTAAAAAACAATTAAATATTATGCCCAATATAAACAGTAATTAAAGAACCATGTTAAAACCCATCCCTTAACCCATCAAACCAGGCCGGATTGCTCAAATAAATAGGTTTTTAGATCCCGCCGGAAGGAGCGAAGGTCGGGGGCCATCCGGAGCTCGACCGGCAAGCGGTTCCACAGGTCTGGCGTGCCCACAGAGAACGCCCTCCCCCCTGGGGGCCACCAATCGACATTCTTTGATCGGAGGGGGGGTCACAACCCATAAGAACTCACATCCTAATCCTTTTTGGATGTTGTGTTTTGATCCCACCCTTCCTTTCAAGAAGATAGCGTGGCCCGTACAATTATCTATGCTTCACACTCTCTTGCAAACCCTGAGAGAGGCAAAGAGGTTTTATCTGGGGTTCTCGGTTGATGCTATCACGGCTTCTCCTGAAAACACATTCTTCTTTAATACATGGATCAGTGATGAGTTGTGCAAAAATAATATTTTGTGAACATTGCTTTTGGCTACCAATGATTATGAAGTTGAGCACACTCTTGCTAATTATGATTGGTTTCCTCATTTTGCAATGTGCCCCTGGAATTTCTCCTCTCAAGTAGCATAGATTATTTGCTTAAGGACGCCTTCTTGCTTTTCTGTCAAAAATGTAATTCTGTTGTCCACTTGTTAGAGCATGGCTTTCTTTTTATGGTAGGCAAGGGCTACCTTCCCAGACGTTCTTCCCAGATGTCGTTGAACCCTCCCGTCAATCTAGCCAGTAGAATCAATGTTGAAAGATGATAGCAATTCCACTCTAACAGCATCTGGATGTCCATGTGTTCACTTCTGCCATTGGTGAATCAGCTGAGAAGGCACATTTCAAGTTTAAAAGCCTGGATGAATGACCTTACTTTTGACTGGTGTCTAAAAGAGCCCAAAGAGAACACTAGATGAGGCTCCTTGAGGAGAGTAGATAGTTATTGGCTATTGAGGGCATATAGGGAATAGCCTGGAGGGACAGGAAGAAGGCAATGATCAGATAAAAGATGAGCGAGCCCAGGGCAGGAATGTAACCTGAGTAAATGTGTCAGACTAAACCCTTTCTAGGTTTCATGAAGATAAAAGGGAGAGAAGAGGGAAATACATTCAGAGTTACTGTAGCTTTTTGATAAAACTAATACCGATCTGTACAGCAATGGTTTCCTAGCCAGATCTGCCTTGAAGGGCTACAGTTGTCTTACTGCATTGACCACACAGCTTTATCGGGAGCCCTTCTCCAAGATGAACAAAGAGCGTGGATATAGTGTCTCACTTTATCACTCTGGTCTTCAATCTTTCAGCTAAAATACCAATTGGGCAGGCTTTTCATGACTTGTGACTTTTGAACAATATTGGGTTACAGTTTTTACAATTTCAAATCCGGATGACCTGAGGCCTGGAAACTCATAGAAGCTTTGTTGGTTTTTTTAATTGTAAAAATGTCTTTGGAAGGTTATCTTTTGAAAGATAGACTTTATTAGGTAAAAAAGCTTTTTAAAAAAAATCAGAATTTTTCAAGAACATCTGAATATTCTGGAGAATTAGTTAAGATTGTTTTCTCCTTAAGTAGTTGATAATTGCTGCAATTAGGGTCTCTGGTTTTGTTTTGTCTACAACATTTTTAAAGGCTCATTTTTGTGTCTACAGGAAAGTTAAAAAAGCTATCCATCTTGAAGGTTGACCAGAACAGGCTTACTCAATTAACAGAAGCTGTAGGAAACTGTGAATGTCTTACAGAATTAGTTCTTACAGAAAATCAGCTGCTGGTAAGTATGCTGTTAGCTCCTCAAATGATGGCATTAAATGAGGATGGCAGAACCTTTATTTACCTATTTTAAGAGCTTATGACAATTACAGTGAAGTACGAAACAACTGAATTACTGTCCATCAGGATGCATTTTAAACACAATATTGAATAGCATGAAGTTATAGTAGACCAAAATATCAGCTCAACAGTGAATGGGGCAGAGAGAAAAGCATGGAATTATTTCAAAGCAGGTTTCACTTCAATTTGGTTGTAATACCAACAACAACTTTATTGATTAGCCCTTGGGCCATATCAAAGTGCAAAGTTCCAGCTACAAACCATCACCAAAACTGTTGTAATACCAAATTATCCAGCTAGGGTTAGTGTAGTAGAGCAGAAACTGTATTGATGGAAAAAGCGATTGCTAAATGTAAGACCTAATAAAGCAGGGGTGTCCAAACTTTTTTCAAAGAGGGCCAGATTGGATGAAGTGAACATGCTGGAGGGCCGAACATTTTTCCGAACATTCTTTGAACAATTACAATTAAATGCAAATGAATTATTTTATGCCAAGTTAATTGCAAATGGCATACTTTTCATTTTATAACATTAAGATCAACTGACAGCTGAGTTTTCACAATGTATTTTATGTGCAAAACAGGAGGCTTGACAGAACAGTGCAGCCTAAGGGGAGACATACAGGCGCCCTGCCCCCTCCACTCTCATTCACTCACCTTTGCTTGGAAAAGTTTCTCTCTCGGTCTCATTCACTCATGTTTTGTTTGCAAAAGCTTCTCTCTCGCTCTCTCATTCCCTCACTCTTGCTCCAAAAAGCCTCTTTTATGCTCTCATTCACTCACACTGCTCAATAAACGTTTCTCTCTCGCTCTCATTCACTCACCAACTCAAAAGGCCAGCCGCGGCGCCTCCATTGACTTCCATGGGGACGCTTGGCAATTAAAACCACTCCCGCTACTGCTGCTAACTTTTTCACTTGCTGCTTGGTTCCGATTTAACCTGCAGAAACAAATCCCCGAGCCAGCCCCCATGGCAGCAGCGAGCCCCAAGGAGCGGGGCAGCCCAGTGTGCTCGCCGAGACGCTGGAGCGAGATTGCCCCCAACAATCTGAACACGAGATCGGCATTTCTCAGCCCGCGCTGATCTCGCACTCCTTACAATCTCCCTCTCTTTGTTTCAGTTTGCTTTCTACATTTGGGATGAAGACTCGAGGTTCGGCTTTTCTCCGCGCCCGCTGATCAGCGCGTGCGGAGAAATGCCCATTCCCTCTGCTGAGCCATCCCAGTTACTTCCCTGGAGCACCTCCATATCTTGCAAAGGCGCACAGGGAATCCACATTTCTCTGCGCTCGCTGATCAGCGTGTGGGGAGAAACGCCCATTCCCTCTGCTGAGCCATCCCAGTTGCTTGCGTTGCAGAAGGCAAGCATTTGGGATGAAGACTCGAGATTCGGCGTTTCTCAGCCCGTGCTGATCTCGCCCTCCTTACAGTCTCCCTCTCTTTGTTTCAGCTTGCTTTCTGCATTTGGGACAAAGACTGGAGACTCGAGAGAGGGAGATTGTAAGGAGCGCGAGATCAGCACTTTCTGCATTTGGGACAAAGACTTGAGATTCGGCGTTTCTCAGCCCGCGCTGATCTCGCGCTCCTTACAGTCTCCCTCTCTTGAGTCTTCATCCCAAATGCAGAAAGCAAGCTGAAACAAAGAGAGGGAGACTGTAAGGAGGGCGAGATCAGCGCGGGCGGAGAAACACCGAATCTCGTGTCTTCGTTCCAAATGATTGCCTTCCGCAATGCAAGCAACTGGGATGGCTCAGCAGAGGGAATGGGCATTTCTCCGCACGCAGGAGAGGTTTGTTAGGGAGGCGGTGGTCCGGTGTTGTTTACCTCCTTCCTGTGTGTGTGTGTCAGACCTGTGGGGAACAGCTGGTAGAGGTGGCCGTCCGGCGTTCCCCCCTCCTGTGTGTGTGTGTCGGGCCCACAGAGAGATGCAAACACCAGACTGCCACCACCTCTACCAGCCGTTCCCCACAGGTCCGAGACACACACACACACACACACACACACACACACACACACACACAAACGAGAGGGGGGAAAATGCCGGACTGCTGCCTCCCTACCAGCCGTTCCCCGCGGGTCCAACACACACACACACATACAAATGAGAGGGGGGGAAATGCCAGACTGCCGCCTCCCTACCAGCCTCCCTACCAGCCGTTCCCCGCAGGTCCAACACACACATACACAAACGAGAGGGGGGAAAATGCTGGACTGCCGCCTCCCTACCAGCTGTTCCCCGCGGGTCCAACACACACAGACAGAGAGAGAGAGAGAGAGAGAAGGGGGAAAAGAAGGAGGGGATCTGGCAGCACCCGAGACTCCATATGCTGTTCAGAAACACCCTCTCACCGCCCTCCCTCCTGTGGCAGACAGTCTTCTGCTTGCCACCCTCAATCAGAAGGGAGGGCCGTGGGAGGGCCGCATTTACACAGAGCAGGGAGGGCTGTTAGAGGGCCATATTAAACCACCCCCCGGGCCGCAAATGGCCCGCGGGCCGGACTTTGGACATGCCTGTAATAAAGCATGATCTTGTTCAGAGTAATAGGATGCTGGCATGCTAAATTATGTTTTGGCTTTCTTCAATCACCTCAAACTTCAATACTCTAGTACTTAATGTAATTTATAAATTTTAATAGATATTTAGTAAATTAAATAATAAAGATTGGCTGATAGTTTTGTAACAGCTTTCCCAGGAGGAAATCACATTTGGTGGAGGGCAAATAATAAATCTGGAGAGGAAAAACCTGTCCCAGTTGATTTTGGAGGGCAATGAGAAAGACCTTCAACAAAATTAATTTAAAAAATTGATAAAGGTCAGTGATAGAGTTAAGAAGTGGTTTTATCTCATTTTTAGGATAGAATTATGGAACAATTGGTCTAATAAATGGGGAAGGAGTTAAAACCTGCAAAGCTGAGGAATGGGAGGAGTAACAATGGAACATCATATGTTTGCTTTGCAGTGTGCTAGAACAAGATGTAATAGTAAAATAAAGGCTGTAATTTGTTCTCTCTCTATTATATGCTGCTCCAACTTGAGACTAATTTCCTAGCCACTGTTGCAGAATAAGGCAAATACTTTGAGAGAGGAAAAAACCACAGAAGTAATCCTATGTTATCTTCAATAGTATGTTTTTATGAGTACAATAATCATGGATCTATTACTTGCTATGTGAATTGCCTTCATTTTCCTTGTTCACCTGTAAGTGGAGAAAAGGCATACGTAGGTAATGTTAACTACTGATCTCTGAAACATCAAAAATCCTAATTGGAGAAGGAGGACTAAGAGGTTTCTGTGAGAAATTGCCCCAAACTAGATGTGATCATCTTTTAAAATAAATATTTCTTATCTTGGTTACTCAGGAAGGTTTTGCAGTTGTGCCAATTATCCTGAGGTATAAGTCGGTACAGATGGAAATACTGATCATGCATCTATTGAACTTTTTAAATCTCAGACATCTGAAATTCAGCCATTTGTCTGTAATGGTAGGGTTTCCTGCCTGAGCAGGGGATTGGACTATATGACCTCCAAGGTCCCTTCCAACTACTACTACTACTACTGCTAGTAGTAGTAGTAGTAGTTATGATGATGATGATGATGATGATGATGATGATGATGATAATGATAGAACTCCTCTTAGTAAAGATTTTGGCCTATCATTTCATCATTCTGTTTAAAGACAACTTCTTAAAAAGTTGCAGCACATTAATTAGCTCACTGCTTGCTTTGCCCAATTTACTTTGAAATTCCAGCAATATTAATTGCCGACATTGTTTTGTTTCAGACCTTGCCAAAGAGCATTGGAAAACTAAAGAAGCTGAATATATTGAATGCTGACCGAAACAAACTTGTATCTTTACCTAAAGAGGTAATTAATGTTTATTACTTTATTTATACTAGGAGAAATGAAGTATGTAGTTTTTATTCAGGAAAATAGAATGGAATTGCTTAAGCTGCAGTAGCTGATAAATCTTCAAATAATTGAAGAATATAGATGTAGTAAAGTTTGCAGGCGGAATAGTGACTACATTGGACTGAAATCAGACCTTTACAATTACTGGTGAATGTTCTGTGAGCTATGTTTGCTTGGAGATTAACCAAAATAATTAAGACTTTACCTCCTAGCCTTGGGCTTCTCAGATAAAGGAGGACAGCTGTTACTTGTGTCAACATCTTTTCACAGTGTAGGTGGAAATCTGAAATATTATCTTAAGTTTTAAGAATAATTGAAGGCCAGGTCATTCTCCCGCAGCAATGTTCTGGAACATTAGCTCTAGTTAAATTTGGAATTCTCTGTCAAAATACTGTTGAATGTCTCTAGCTGTTAGGAGTATTTAGCTTATTAAAACTAAAATTACTGTGTAGAAGTATATCTCAAGACTGCAGGTTCTTAGATAATTATAGCAAATCATGTTAATAATATTACCTCCTAGATGAGAAGACTGTCTGAAACTGCTTGATTTTTTTAACCCAGTAAGGATATACTGCTGAAAATGAATCAGCACAAGTTCTTTTTTAAGTTGCTATCATGGAAGTATTTTGTACAAAGTCCAGTGGTGGGATTCAAATATGTGAACAACTGATTCTGTGTGTGGATGCCACTTCCAGAAGTCCATTCTGGGCCTGGGCAACAAAAAATTAGTTACCGGTTCTGCCAAAGTGGTGCGAACTGGATAAATCCCTCCACTAAGTCCCAATTCATCAAGCATAACCAGTGCTACAATTAACTGAACATTACACAGGAATATACCTATTAATGGTTTAAACACTTTTGAGTTGTCTGTATTTTGCCAGAACACAACCTGATCCAGTTTCTTATTTTACGGAAAGACATCTTGAAATGTTTTGACTATTTTGGCCATAGGAAACAATGGGATCACCCCACCCCCAAATACCTTGCATCTTTCTTATCACCCTATGATCAGAAGAATAGATGGCATAGTACAGTGATGGCAAACCTTTTAGAGGCCGAGTGCCCAAACCATAACCCAAAACCCACTTATTTGTTGCAAAGTGCCAGGGCCGCATCAGCATTGTGGTTCCGTCAGAGAGGGCGGGGGTGTGGCCCACTGGGTGGGCGCAGCCAGGGTGGTCACAGCAGCCAGGGTGGGTGTGGCCAAGTAGGCATGGCCACCTCGATGCTCTAACACCTCTACTTGAGCTTGCTAGCCAGCCATTTTGCCTGCTTTGTGCTGGGCGGGGCTGCTGCTCCAGGCGGCAGCAGTGCCCCCCTAAGAGACCTGCGTGAGCTGCTAGTGGTGGTGGTGCGCATGCCCACAGAGAGGGCTCTGAGTGCCGCCTCTGGCACGCATGCCATAGGTTCGCCACCACTGGAATAGTAGCTCATGAAAAGTGCTACTACTAGTGTAGTGCTTATGGACAAAAAGAGAGAAAAAATAACTTTTTTTGAAGATTCCAGTTATGGAATGATTAGGTTCGTTCTCCACCTATACTGCCCTTCCCCAATATAAAAACTCAAAAGTGTAGCCTTCTGCTTTTCCCCAGAGTTTTGCTAATTGAAAGGAACATGAGGAGAGGTTGCTAATCTGTCTTGAAAGAAAGAACATGGAGACCTCACTTTCTCAGACATCTCTTTCAAGTTAATTATCTACAGGTCAAGATGCATCCTGGCAAATAAAAGGAACTGAACTCAGCTTATTCACTCAATTGGGGGCTCCTTTCAGAAATGTTTTAAAGTAAACCTCTTCTTAGCATTATGTCAGCCTAATCCTAACCCTGAGGACAGTCAGGAACATAGACTTTCTCCATTTACTCTTGTTTTTACAGGCTCGTTGCAAAGGTAGTTTCCCCCCCCCTCTCTCTAGATGCTCTGCTGCTCTCTACAGGTTGATAGGTCAACAGCCTTTGAGAAGAAAAACCAATAGAAATAAAAATTAATTGGATGGAGCACCTGGATCTGACAAGACTATCCTAGCACCATATTCTTTATGGCTGCTAGGATAGTCTTGGCTGTATGGCTGTTAATAGTGACTTTTTCTCAGTTGGTAATCTTCACATTCTTCCTTAAAAAGCTACCAGTTGCTGTCTTTACAGGGTTGTGTGCTGGAGCTGCGTGAGCAGAAGCACAGCATAGCCCTGTTCTAGATGCGTGTTAAGGGCCCACTAATTTATGCCGATATGATTTCCTCCTGGTTTTGAGCAGAGGGGAAACTACGGCAAAGCAACTGTGTGAACACATGTGAGGTCCAGCTTCAGCAGAGGAACAGAGATTTACCTTCTAGGTCAAGGGTGTCAAACTCGCAACGTCACGTGATGTGTTGCGATGCATCGTGACTTTTTTTCCATTGCCAGCAGTAGGGTGGGCGTGGTTTCGGCATGACGCTCTGGCCCGCAGGCCGGCAGTTTGACACCCCTGTTCTAGGTAGTTAAACAGTGGCATGTGGGTGGGGAAAAAAAAATCAGATCCAAAAGGTCTCCTTCATTGTACCATGCATTCCTTAAATGCCTTCTGCTTAATTCCAGAACATTTCCCTCATCCTCTTCAGCCTAAGCCAATAATATCAAGGACGTGTCCTGTCCTTACAGTAGTAGCCTGGGGGTGGGGGTGGGAGGGGGGAGGAAGTAAAAAAAGGAACACTCCTTTTTGCAAAAAACAAAAAAACAAAAACAAGGAGCCTTCCAATCAAATCACCTAAAATAGCACAGAACACTTAAAACAATTCCACTCAGGCTGTTCTTTCACTCAGACCAAACCAGCCTAGCTTGTTCCATAATTGGACCAAAACTCACTAAACGTGCATGTTTTCTTTTGACTGTGAATCACTCAAAGCAGCTGTTCAAGCTTGAAGTCTTTAATCCATCCTTAGAGGAGAGCTGAGGATTTCAGGGCGAAGGATGAACTACTTCTCAAATGCATCCAGTTGGTCTCCTAAAATAGTTGCCATTTTTCAGTCCAAGAAGAATTTCTCCTGTGTGCGTTTGGCCAACTTAGTTCTCTTGGTTGCAGCCTTAAGTGACTGACGGATAAAAAGATCAATAGAAATACTTTCGGTCGTGAATGTTGTTTCTAATGTGGTGGTTTGATTTCTGTCATTTGCTTCTAGCAAAATATGAGCGCGTGCTATAAATAAGAAAAGCAGCACATGGTGTGAAAGTCAAAGAATCAGAAAAGATTTAATTTATTTTTTTATTTATTTATTTTAATTCCATTTATATCCCGCCCTTCTCCGAAGACTCAGGGCGGCTTACAAGCTTAGCAGTAGCCTTCATTCTGTTATATGCCTGCTTATTAGGGCTTTCACACACACCCCCAAGCGGCATTATTACAAAGTCAGCTTATTGCCCCCAACAATCTGGGTCCTCATTTTACCTACCTCGGAAGGATGGAAGGCTGAGTCAACCTTGAGCCTGGTGGGATGCGAACCTGCACTAATTGATTTAATTTATTGCTTTCAGGGAAGAAAGACTAATTCAAGGGAAAAGAGAAGGGATGGTGGATAATCAGCAATAGACAGGAGTATAAACTCTGTGGACCAGGCATGTCAAACTGCCAGCTGGATGCATCATACTGAAACCACGCCCACCCACCCCCATTGTCAGCAATGGGGAAAAAGTCACAATACGTCGCGCGACATCACATGATGTCACGAGTTTGACATGCCTGCTGTAGACTAATGGCAAGGATGTTGGTCTTGGAATCAGATTTGTTCTATTTAAAAGGCTTAAAGCACTATATTATTATTATTATTATTATTATTATTATTATTATTATTATTATTATTATTATTATTATTATTATTATTATTATTATTATTATTATCTGGGTGGATGTGATATTGCTGTACATATTCCCTAAAACTCTTTTATAGTCTCTGCTTGCCTTTCAAGGTGAAGGGAAACACTTAGTCAGACGTTTTTCCATCTGAAGGACTCAAAGCTTGAGACATTGTAAGACTTGCTATGTATTACTCTTGTGTGAGGGTTTTGTATGCCCTTCCATCTCTTAACCGTCTGAGATCTAGCATAGGTATAAGGCAAAGAACATATACTGATCAGGAAAACCTCTGAGTTGGTAAGAATATTAAACCATTCTATGTATTAAGGGCCCATACTTTTATCTTGGCTTTTACAAACAAACTTTTATTCTATATAGCCTAGTAATTGCATTTCTTTCATAATTTAGACAGTAATCTATCTCTGATCTGCCTGGAGAATTTATTTTCGCAAAATGAAGTGTTAATAATGTGGAACAAATCTGAGCAGCTGACCAGTAGGATGCAATCCTATAAATATACCAACAATGATTCTATTACAAGAGAATAATTTACTGAAAGCAGAACATTATTTTCTCTTAATTAGATAAAGCAAAACAAATTGTCCTCTTAGCTGGACGCAGATAAGACATGATTATAGAACTGTCTAGTTTGAGTAGTTTTAGTCTTTTGTTGACACAATGAATGCCTTTAGTTGTTAACTGAGAAACATCTTGGAGGGAGAAGTAACAGAATTTACAGAGTTGGGAGGGACCTTGGAGGTCTTCTAGTCCAACCCCCTGCTCAAACTGGAAGCCCTATACCATTTCAGAAAAATAGTTGTCCAATCTCTTCTTAAAAACCTCCAGTGATGGAGCTCCTGCAGCTTCTGGAGGCAGGCTGTTCCACTGGTTAATTGTTCTCACTGCCAGGAAACTTCTCCTTAGTTCTAGGTTGCTTCTCTTTGATAAGCTATCACCTTGTCTTGCTCTCAAGTGATTTGGAGAATAGGTTGACCCTTCCTTCTGTGACAGCCCCTCAGATATTGGGAGACTGCTATCATGTCACCCTTAGTCCTTCTCTTTGTTGGACTAGACATACTCAGTTCCCACAACTGTTAATTGTATGGTTTAGCCTCCAGTTCCCTAAAAATCGTTGTTGCTCTTCTCTGCACTCTTTCCAAGGCATTATAAAGCAGTACTAACAATTCACATGATCTTGATACTATCCCTCTGTTGATGAAGCCTAGGACTACATTGGCCTTTTTGACAGATACAGCATATTGCTGGCTCATACTTAAGTGCCGAAAAGAGAAGAGTACAACATTAGTAAACATTTATATATGTTGAAATGGTAGAAGATCCACTCATCAATAAAGCAATGGCATGATTTGATGAGATGTGCCTTATTCCACAATATATCATGGGTAAAAAAAATATTGGGGAAGATGGAAGTGATATTTCCTGTTCTTCCAAGATCAGTTATTTTGAAAGTGTTAGAGTATAACAGAACTTGAGTTGTGTGAATGAATAATCTTTGCCGTAAAAGATGATCAAGCCAGACCAAATGGATTTTTTTCCTTTTCCCCTTTCTTGTACATTTATGAAACTATAGGAAAAACTATAGGAGTAGCCAAAAATAAAACATGCACACCAAACCTCACAGAATAACTAGATAGATGAGACTGGTTGATATCTTATAATGCAAAGGATAACTGTATGGTGGAGTCAACTAATCGTTTTGTTGCAGAAGGAGAAAATAATGAGTAATGCCAACCTTATATATGTATGCTATACACCACTTTGTATGCAATATATAGATTTTATTTACAGATAATCCTCGACTTATAACTGTTTGTTTAGTGACAGTTCAAATGGCACCGGAAGAAGTGACTTATGACTGTTTTTCACACCTACGGGAAAACATCCCCTATTGCAGCACCCCCAGGATCACATGGTCAAAATTCGGAGGCTTGGCAACTGGCATGTGTTTATGACGGTTGCAGTGTCCTGGGATCATGTGATCACCTTTTGCCGCCTTCGGACAGCAAAGTCAATGGGGAAGCCAGATTCACTTAACAACCGTGACACTAACTTAACAACTGCAGTGATTCACTTAACAACTGCCAAGAAAGGTGGTCAAATGGGGCAAAATTCACTTAACAACTCTCTTGCTTGACAATGGAAATTTTGGGCTCAGTGGTAGTCATAAGTATGTACTAGTATACAGGTAGTCCTTTATTTATGACCACCATTGAGCCCAAAATTTCATTTGCTAAGCAAATGTGGTACAGGTAGTGCTCGACATACAACAGTTCGTTTAGTGACCGTTCAAAGTTACAACACTGAAAAAAGGGACTTGACCGTTTTTCATACTTGCAACCATTGCAGCATCTCCCTGGTCATGTGCGCAACTGACTCATATTTATGACAGTTGTAGAATCCCAGGGTCATGTGATCACCTTTTGTGACCTTCTGACAAGCAAAGTCAATGGGGAAGCCAGATTCACTTAACAACTGTGGCAAGAAAGGTCATAAAATGGTGGGGGGAGAAATTCACTTAATTGTCTCGCTTAGCAACAGAAATGTTGGGCTCAGTTGTCATCGTAAGTTGAGGACGACATCACCCAAGGTGTTGTTGCTGTTGTTTTTTTACCTAATCTCTGGGGCTCCAGAGGAGGCACCAAGGAAGCATTGCAGTCCAACACCAAGTCCTGTATTTCCTAGACCAGGGGTCAGCAACCTGAAACAGTGAAAGAGCCACTCGGAACCGGTTCCCTGACAAAAGGAAAAACTGGGAGCCGCAAAAAATGTGTGCACATGTGCGTACATGCACGCATGCGCAGAACAGGGTTTGACTGAAGAGTGGAGCCAAGGCGAGATATGCACCTACCCTGCATATTTGAATTGATTGGTTGAACTTTCTTAGTCCCACTTTTTTTTTTTTTGGACTGCACATGGCAGAGGACTGGGAGCCACATGCGGCTCCGGAGCCGTGGGTTGCAGACCTGTGGCCTAGACGTTCGACACGTGATAGGCGTCCACCTGATAGATACCAGGCTAGTGTTGTATGTCAGGTGAATGTAGAACCGTCTAATTTTGAAGAGATTAAATTGTATCCCGAAAAAGAACAAAGAGCATGGAAGGGAGCAATGGATAAGGAGTTACAATCCTTGCAGGAGTTAGAAGTATATGAAAATGTTAGACTCCCACCAGGTGAGCGTGCAAATGCGTTGTGTTGGGGTCTGTAAGGGGCAGAACGCTTATGTTCAATGCCGGCTGTCTGTAACATGGCTACAAAACGTGTATTGGTAAACTCAGTACCATTATCTGTTACAATACACGGAACCTTCCTCTTCATTTTTCTTTCAACAAACTTCAGCCAGTTTGCAAAATTCTGAAATGTGTCTGCTTTTGTTGTCATTAAATAACAAAAACCATAACGTGAATAATGGTCCATGATACTCAGAATACAGCATGCTCCACCAATACTAGGTTTCATAGGGCCAATGATATCTGCAAACACTACCTCTAAAGCAGGGGTGTCAAACTCAATTTCACTGAGGGCCGCATCAGCATTGCGGTTGCCCTCAGGGGGCCGGGTGGGTATGGCCTGGGTGGGCGTGGCCTACTGGGTGGGCGTAGCTAGAGTGCGTATAGCCTACTGGGTGGGCGTGGCCAGCTGTACATCATTCACATCAAGGGTGCCTATGGGGGCCTAGGCAGGAGTGGGACAGATCTGAGGGTCTCTGGCAGAAGGAGGGTCTCTGGGCCAGGGCCAAGGCAGTGGGGGCCGTTCCCTCACTGTTTCCAGGATGGCTTCGTGGGCCACATGAAACCACTTCGTGGGCCGGATCCGGCCCCCGGGCCTTGTGTTTGACATGTCTGCTCTAAAGGTACCGTGGTCTTAAAACCATTAGTCCTGTTTTTTACCTTGCTTTTCTCCTGGCTACACGCATTACAATTCAAATACTTCTGACACGGTTTCAGTTTTATCCCTTTAACCAGTTCAACAGTCTTCCGTAGCGTATTGAAATTCACATGCCCTAAACGTCTATGAAGCAGATGGATACAATCATCATGTGGTTTTTTGTTCTCATAGACAGAACCAGGATGAGCCATAATTCCTGGATTGTCAGTGAGAACAAATAAATGGTTCTTCAGGTTAGCGGTAGCTCTAGTACCATTCTTTTCAATGATACATTTATCTCCCCTGAAGGTCACTACAAACCCAGCCTGTACCAATGCCTTCACAGATAACAAATTAAACTTTAGTTTAGGCACATATAACATTGGTAAACGTTCATTAATATGTGGACAGTATGCACTACCTTCACCAGAGGCTTTCATTCTCCAGCCATTTACTAAAGACACATACTGTTTACTCTTAGTCATATGGGCAAATCTCTCTTTAGTCTTGGTTATACACTGAGAAGCCCCACTGTCAACCACCCACAAATCATGGTTTAAGGATGTTGGAGAACCAGAAACAGCTAAACCAACATCTTTTCTTATTCTCCTATTGCTATCTGCATTCTGTTTTTTGCCCTTCTTACAAAATCTAGCAATATGCCCTTTAGCCCCACAAGAATAACATTTCTTAACAGTATAAGCAGTTGTGGATTGTTGTTCCTCTTGTGGTTGTGTGTCTCTCAGCTGGTCTCTGTTTTGCCTTCTTCTGGACTCTTCCAGCAATCTCAATGTTTTTTAATGTTAGTTCCTCTCTGGTCAGGACTTCTAAAGACGAGACATACGAATCATAGCTCTCATCCAAAGATGAAAGAATGATATACATCTGATGCAGCTCCGAGAAAATCAGCTCCTTTTCATGTAGCTCTTGCAAAAGTTTGTTCATGAATGCCAGATGAGCTAACATGTCCCCATCCTTCTGAAGACGAGCCCTAAACAGTTTGCGCGTAAGGTGTATATGTGCACCCACGCTATCACGAACATAAAGTCTTCGCAAAATGTCTCAACACCTAGTAGCAGACTCCTCACCACGGATATGGACAAGCTGCTGGTCATCCAGTGTTAGTCCAATTAGGCAAAGAGCTCTTTCGTTGTCTCGGTTAAATTTCTCTATTCTCTGCATCGTCCTCATCTTCTGGATCCCAAGCGGTCGCGTCTGGTGGGTCATTAACTACAGCCCATAGTCCTTCCTCGCGCAGAAGCAAGCAGCATTTTGTGGACCAGGAAACATAGTTTGTCCCATCTAACCAGGTTATCCAGGAAATACCTGTTGCTTGTTCTTCTGCCACTTTTCCAGTTGAAGAGGTAACACAAAACTCAGCTATTATGATATGGTACTGTGTATGCTAGCTCTCAGAACGTCTCTGGGCCCATAACCAATGACAGGGTTTGTGCAGAATATCTCCTGAGCCAACAAGAAGAATGCACAGAAGAAGTGGTACTGAGAGTAGTCAGGTTTTGCACAGCAACTGCACTGATACACTGAGGCGTGTAAAAAAGGAAAAAAACTTTACTTTTAGGAGTAGCACAAGTCAAGAATAAACAGTCCAGGTCATACACAGGTACAGAGAAGATATCAACAGTTCAAGAGTTATCCAATACAAAGTCGTCTTACCAGTCCAAAAGTCAAAAACACAGTTCTTCGGGTTTAGCAAACAATAGCAAAACCACAATCAACAATAATCAGCAAGCAATGTAATATATCAGCTATTCAGGCTTCTTTATATTGTTAATCATAGCCATTAGTGCTGTTTTCAAAAACCGGACTCTATACTGCTGGGTGCAATACAACAAATGTGAATTTTCACTGTAAAAATATTGAGGTAGAAATCTGGTAAAACTCCACACCAAATTGATCCAGCAGATGGTATGTTTAGGTTGCTCTAATTCAGGGGTGGGGAACTATGGCCCTTTTATGACTTGTGGACTTCAGCTGAGCCAACCATGGAATTCTGGGAGTTGAAGTCCACAAGTCATTAACAGGCCATAGTTCCCCACCTCTGCTCTAACTAAAAATGATTCTAGAAACGAGACTGACTTTGGGGTAGAATTCAGCAGGCAGTTACATTCCACAAAGGAATATCAGTTTATTTTATTCCTGCCTGTTTGAAATCTCAGTAGAAAGTGAGGGCTGGTTCATTCATACAAATGTGCAGTTCCTTATTTTATCACTCTGCTGAGCAGTTGATAGAGTGGGAATTGCTTTTCATAAGATCCTGTTGGATGGTGCTGTTCAGTGATAATGAAAGTCATAATGCTTGGTCTTTGAGTCCTGCTTTATGTCTACAAGTTTGTTTTCTGTTTCCTTTAATGGGCTTCTTGATCTATAAATACATTCTTGCTCCCTTTCCTGATGTATTGATTTTTTCTTATCCTGCCTTTATTATTTTTATAAATAACTCAAGGCAGAGAACATATCTAATACCCCTTCCTTTCCTTCTCCTACTTTCCCCACAACAACAGCCCTGTGAGATGGGATGGGCTGAGAGAGAGTGACTGGCTTAGGTGGGATTAGAACTCACAGTCTCCTGGTTTCTAGTCTGGTGTCTTCACCACTAGACCAGAATGGCTTTTTTTATAAAGGGTACAACTCTGCTAATAAACCTGTATTCTTGTTATGGCATACTTAAAATTTCCTAGTTTGTCCAGCCACTGTATGCTCAGTTTTGAACTCTAGTAATTGTCATACTTGAAAATGCAAACAATGCAGAATTCCTGTTTTCTGGATTTAGAGAACTCCCTAATTATATTTCTCTCCATTAGGCTCTCCTAAAAATTCAATCACAAAACAGTTATCTTTGCCTTCTTTGTGATTGTCGCAGAGCTCAAATTACTCTTGCAATTGGATGACTTATTTTCATCAGAACCATTTTGAATTCAAAGTTACAAAATGAATTTAAAAGAATTGTTTTGCCCACCTTCAGAATCCTAACTTCACCTCATAGCACCAAGTAAGTTTCTTGCATATCAGGATCAAAATTTTGCTGCACTTGGGATTTATTTGTCAGCCAAGTGTTCTGTAAATATGTTAAACATGAAAAAATTTGTTTTGTAAAAAGAGAGTGACATGTGTTACAACAAAGTCTTACAGTTCAATGCTGACGCTTTACTTTTGGGGCTTTAGAAACAACTAGGCAGAACTGCATAGTATCATTTAGTTTGTACCCATGCAGTTAGGGTTTTAGTATGCTGATGTTCAGAATGCACCATGTGTATGCAGGTACTAAATATCTGGTGATTGTTCTGCTCTGCTTAGCTAAGTTTCACATAATATAAGAAATACAGATAATCCTTAAGCCATGTCTGTATGTCAGTTTATTATATCCATTTGTAAAGAACTCAAGGACTTAGAAACTCTGCAGAATGCATGCAGAAATGATTTGGGCAAGTGGTCGAGTCTGACCCACAGTTAGGGAACACTGTAGCATTTTGGATTGGTATATAATTGTGGCAAGACTAACTTTTAATATATCAAGAGTTTAACTGAATTATACGTGGTTGGTGTCTACAGCATTAAGGGAGGTACACATTTACTTCATTTTGCAAATATTAATTTAACGAAAATACTGTGTTCTCTTGTCATTTTATCTCTCTCTGTGTGTGTGTTAGCATGTGTGTGCGGGGGGAATGGCAGTGTGCAGTCTGTGTGCACAGTACAGTGCTCTGTGTTAAATCAAACAATTGTATCTTGTGTTTTTCTTAATTGTTAGCTGCTTGGAAATTTGAGTCAGGTAATTCTTGTCACTGTAAGTACTGTTCAGCCCACAGTTTCACCAGCTCCCTTCATCTGACTGCTTTCAATGCATGATGATTCAAACTGGCTGACTCCACCACTGCACTTTCATTGCCCCCCCACCCCAAAATCTTGAATTTCCTAGCTTAAGAAAGAGGATGCTTTTCAAAAGGCTGCATGGCCAAGTTCATTCTGCTTATGTCCCTGAGGCACAGCTGTTCAAAGCAAACCACTCCTTGTGCACAATAAGGAATCATCTAACATTCACTAACCAGGATAATTGTGTGCAGTTGTTTTTATCTTTTTAATTTTAGATGTATTTTAGTTAGACGAGTACAATATTTTTGTTGTTTACTTCCTGCAAACCCACAGAGCACTTCCAGAGGTTTAGTGCATGGTTTCTCGCTTTTAATAATAATCTATGACTTGAAAAGTATACAATGATCTTGCTGTTGCTCCCATTCTTAACTCCTTGCATGAAAATAGGAAAGTGTGCCTGTTCATAATGGAAGGAAATATGAAAATATTTGTTGGTAACATTTTACATAAATATTAAACTGTGATGGAAAGTATAGTGCTTAGAGTGGCTATTGAAAAGAATTTCATTTATAAAGGCAAATAGATCAAAATAGGTTTAGTTGAATTGGCATGCACAGCTAAGTATCATTTATTCAGGAATTTAGAATTGTATTTAACTGGATTTAAATATAGCAATGTATTTTTACTTTTATAAGCATGACTTAAAGGTGACTTTAAAACGGATTGCTATGCACAATTTTAAGGAGTTCAGTTCCTTTTTAAACCGATGTTTAACATTTGTGGCAAATAATGGTAGAATTTCTTTATTTCCTAAAATGGATATTTGAGAGAAATGCCATCCGTATTGTGCATCTTATAAGGGCAAATGTAATTGCATTTGTCATAGCATGCTAGCCATCTTAAATTAGATTTTGAGCTGTGCATTTAGGAAATTTTATGGTTCTCTGTTCAACATTCATAGTGTTAGCTATATCTTAAATTTCAGACAGAAGACATAGATTTCAAATAGAAGACAGAATTGCAGTAAATTAAAAATATTTTTCAACCTATACGCAGTAACCTAGAATAAACACTATTTTTATTTTGGTAGAGATTTTCTAAAAGAATTACTTATTAAAATAAAACTTTTTAGAATTGCTGACTTGTTAATAGATCAATTTGATTTGGTGCAATTTAGACCATACCTAGTAAGTTAGGTATTTTTCTTCTTTCTCTTTTAAAAAGAAAGACTGTTGTTTGAAGTTATGTTGGAGGTTTGGGGTATCAAATATCATATAAAGGTCTAAGAACTCAGTTTGTCTTAATCCATTAATTGAAGTGTCTTCAATTAATGCATGATGCAAATGGCAAACCTGCAGGAAATGTACAGGTGAAACTTGAAAAATTAGAATATCGTGCAAAAGTTCATTTATTTCAGTAATGCAACTTAAAAGGGGAAACTAATATATGAGATAGGCTCATTACATGCAAAGCAAGATAGTTCAAGCCGTGATTTGTCATAATTGTGATGATTATGGCGTACAGCTCATGAAAACCCCAAAACCACAATCTCAGAAAATTAGAATATTACATGCAATCAATAAAACAAGGAGTGTACATAGAACAATATCGGACCTCTGAAAAGTATAAGCATGCATATGTACTCAGTACTTGGTTTGGGCCCCTTTTGCAGCAATTACTGCCTCAATGCGGAGTGGCATGGAAGCTATCAGCCTGTGGCACTGCTGAGGTGTTATGGAAGACCAGGATGCTTCAATAGCGGCCTTCAGCTCTTCTGCACTGTTCGGTCTCATGTCTCTCATCTTTCTCTTGGCAATGCCCCATAGATTCTCTATGGGGTTCAGGTCAGGCGAGTTTGCTGGCCAATCAAGCACAGTAATCCCACAGTCATTGAACCAGGTTTTGGTGCTTTTGGCAGTGTGGGCAGGTGCCAAGTCCTGCTGGAAAATGAAGTCAGCATCCCCATAAAGCTTGTCTGTGGAAGGAAGCATGAAGTGCTCCAAAATCTGGTAGATGGCTGCGTTGACCCTGGAGTTAATAAAGCACAGTGGACCAACACCAGCAGATGAGGTGGCTCCCCAAATCAACACAGACTGTGGAAACTTCACACTGGACTTCAAGCATCTTGCAGTGTGTGCCTCTCCATTCTTCCTCCAGACTCTGGGTCCTTGGTTTCCAAATGAGATGCAAAAGTTGCTCTCATCAGAAAAGAGGACTTTGGACCACTGAGCAACAGACCAGGTCTGTTTTTCTTTAGCCCAGGTAAGACGCTTCTGACGTTTGTTGTTCAGGAGCGGCTTGACAAGAGGAATATGACATTTGAAGCCCATGTCCAGGATCCGTCTGTGTGTGGTGGCTCTTGATGCACTGACTCCAGCCTCAGTCCACTCCTTGTGAAAGTCCCCAACACTTTTGAATGGCCTTTTCCTGACAATCGTCTCCAGACTGCGGTCATCCCTGCTGCTTGTGCACATTTTTCTTCCACACTTTTTTCCCCTTCCACATAACTTTCTATTAATGTGCTTTGATACAGCACTTTGGGAACATCCAACTTCTTTTGCAATTACCTTTTGAGGCTTTCCCTCCTTATGGATGGTGTCAGTGATGGTTTTCTGCACAACTGTCAGGTCAGCAGTCTTCCCCATGATTGTGATTCCTACTGAACCAGACTGAGAGACCATTTAAAGGCTCAGGAACCCTTTGCAGGTGTTATGGCTTAATTAGCTGATTAGAGTGGGACAGTTTGAGCCTAGAATATTGCACCTTTTCACAATATTCTAATTTTCTGAGATTGTGGATTTGGGGTTTTCATGAGCTGTATGCCATAATCATCACAATTATGACAAATCATGGCTTGAACTATCTTGCTTTGCATGTAATGAGTCTATCTCATATATTAGTTTCCCCTTTTAAGTTGCATTACTGAAATAAATGAACTTTTGCACGATATTCTAATTTTTTGAGTTTCACCTGTATGTATTTTAAATACTTACACTATGAACAGAGTGAACTGAAGAGACAAAGGTGGTGTCAAACTGGTGGCCCACGGGCAGGATGTGTCACACGCAGGCCACACCCACCCTGGCTCCGCAAAGGCAAAAAAACATCACAATACGTCACGATATGTCATGTGACCTGATTGAGTTTGACATGAATAGGTCTGTCCATTGTATTTTAATGCTGAAGTGGCACCTCTCGCAATGCATTCCTTAGCATTTGATCTATGTTCACACATGGGAGGAAAAATGGGATTTGGGAGCTGAATATGAAACAGTGGCAGAATAATTATTATAAGGTCTGCAATTATTAGAGCAGTGCAGTGATCTGGATTGAAAAGGGAAAAGGTGATTTGGCGTGTGCACAGGTACGTGCACCTGTTGCAACCCCTTAAAGAAGCAGTATTTTTTTCTGAGCTTACATATGGAAGGACATTTATCTCTCTGATTTCTACATTGTTTTAGTCTAATTGGCCCTAATTGACTTACAAAGGAAACAAACAAAATAAATTATGTCGCTATTTACAATATATTCCTATGGCACCTTCTTGTTCTCTGGGGAGAAATTTCATTTCTTCTGTTCTGAAGTCATCTTTTAGAAAAGCAAGCTTCTAAAATACAAGAAAAATGACTATCTTGCCACTAGGAGTGAGCTGTTTTGCAGATTTTCAGCTGTGGAATTAGGAAGTTATGTTGTTATAGGTTCAACATACATAGTGTTAGCTACATTAAATTTCAAGCAGAAGACATTGATTTATCACAGTAAATTAAAAATATTTGCATACACACATATACATATATCGATATCTATATCTATATATCTATATATCTATTTCTATCTATCTATACACACACACACACATACACACACACATACACACACAACCCTCTCAAATTTCAAGGTAGGCAGAGGCTTCCATCAGTCACCCTCGGTTTATTCTTATGGAGCAGGCAGAGTTTACCCATAATAAGTGGTCTTGAAGATAACTAGATCTAAAGCCATAAAGCATTTTATAAATAATAATTAGCACCTTGAATTGTATATGAAAACAGACCAGTAACAGGTGCAACCACCAACAAAAGTATATTAGGAAAATTCATGGGTCTGACCTGTTATCAAATAGGCAGGTTCATCTGTAGTGAATTATAGTACTCTGGCTAAGAGGAAATAGGGACAGAAGTAATACCTCACGTTTTAGAGAAGATCACACCTGGTGCACCAATTATAATAAATAGATGAAAGCTTATCTGGCAGCAGCTCCCACCTGTTCTTTAGGTGTGAGTCTAGGGACATGGCTAGACTGTAGGGCTGCTCTCTCAGGGGGAGCACACCCCATCCAAACGCAAACTTGTTATCATCTTGGAATGAGCTCATTTCTGGATTAACAGGCAGTCCAACTTGCTCGCATTCAATTTAAGCCTGTTTTTTCCCCACCTGAACTCTACAACCTCCAAGCACTGGTTCAGGTCTGCTACTCCAGTTCAGCTTCAAGTGGAAATATTCAACTAGGTATTACCCACACACTAAGGATACTTTATACTCTGCTAGTAGATGACCTCTCCTAGTGGCTTCATACATGTTAAACTAACTAGGGAGGAATGCTGAGCTCTGGAGCACCTCACATCAGACCACCCTCCTTGTAATTTAGGCCAGTGTTTCTCAGCCTTGGAAACTTTAAGATGTGTGGACTTCAACTCCCAGAATTCCCCAGCCCAGAATATTGTTAGAAGGAAAGATTACCAAGCACGAATCCTGGTGAGCGCTTTTGAAATGAAAAACCTATATAGACATAATTTAAGACTATAAAATTGTCTGTTCCTTCAACTTTTTCAGTATAGGTGCCTAGAAGCTTGATTCTTTTGTGAAGGTGGGACTGTCTGCATCTCTATTTTTATAACTTTCAGCCCTTTTGCCAACTTGAGAAGCAAAATTCACATATTCCCCCCCCTCATAATAACTAATTGGAATTGCCCAGTTAGGAAATAGTGGAATTGTCACAACATGCTTTCCCCTAATCTCAGCCCTCAAAGGCAAATCAGAAACTGTATTAGTAACCCTGAAGACCACTGAGAGGGGAACACCATTTAAGTGCCATCATAGTTCTTCCACAAGAATAAGCAAGGTTTGATGTTGTTTTTTTTGAATTTCTAACTGGTATATGCTTCCCCCATCTCCTAAATCATTTTCCCCATTTAAGTCCAGATTGCCTCATAGCTCTAATATTACATTTAGAGTACAATCTTATGTACAGTATGTTAGAAGTATATTGAGTTCAATTGCTTTTTCCTTACTAATTGTGTAGAGTTAATGTTGTAATTATTTTAATTCTTATCAGACCAAACTTAGTTGAAGCATCCTCTTAAATGGTTATTCAAGAACTAAATTATACATTGATGCTAATGCATAGCATTTTTTCCCTACTTGAATGCAAGCAGTGGAACCATAATATGTATTAATTTATTTGCTAGATTTATATCCTGCTTTTCCTTGAGGTCAGATCAGTGTACAAAAGGATCTCCCTTCATTTTATCCTTATAGCAACAATTTCTGTTTAATAAGCTGGGCTGAGAGAGGATGATTAGCCCAGTTTCCCCTTTGGGTTATCCTGACTAAGAATTAAAGAGTTTTTCCAGTCCTAGTGTAGCCCCTTTAATTGCTATATCACACTGCCTACCACATTGCCTAATTTGTGTTTTTAAATCCTTTTGTTACTTATTATTATGTGGTCCATTCTTCTCCATATCTGCAATTTGATCTTGGGATTCTGTTTTAAGGTCTCCTAAGATTGCTCTGTAAGTGAAATGTTGCACAAACATGATTATCCTAGTTACAAAGTATCACCTTCATCTGTAGTAATTTGCTACAGTATGTAGCGAGCTTACATGATTTACTTAATATGTCACACTGCAGCAGTATTTCACTCTCCTTTTCTTTCTGTAAAACAGATTGGTGGGTGTTGCAGCTTAAATGTATTTTCAGTACGGGACAATCAACTATGTAGGATTCCGCCGGAGATATCGCACGCCACAGAGCTTCATGTTCTTGATGTAGCTGGAAACAGGCAAGTGTGTTCATATTTGCTCTAAATTCATCTTGTAGTGGATTTGAACTGACAGATTTCTTAATATCCCTCCTGTGGGAAATGGTGGACTGGGGGACAAATACTTCATAATCTGGTGTTAAAAGGCTGGTCCCAGTTAAGTCAAAGCAATGTTGACTGGTGAATCAAGTTCACTGGATTATTGATAGCCACACAGAATGGTAATAAAAATTGTATTCTCAAAAAAAAAAAAACCCACCCCAAAGCCCTAGAGGTGTTATGCTCTTGTCTCTGGGACAATGTTTTAGACTAGGGATGTAGTGGGCCTCTTTCTTGTTCATTTAGCTGTTCGGTTCATCACCTTTTCTGTTCAGATAAATTCCCTCTCCCTTATGAACCTTCCAAGGCTTCTGTTCTAATTAGATTTTTAAAAACAGACACACATTTTCCTTTGGAGAAGAAAAATAAGTACTCCAAGTTTTAAAAATTCTTTACCATAACTATTTCAGTAATATCAGGAATCTCATGTGACCAAATGTCTTCAATTAAAAAAACACCCCTTCCAAGTCTAGTCTATAGCTCTAGCATTTTGTGGTATTCTCTCCTCCAAGTACTAACCCGTTTAGCATTTAGCATTAGCAATACCATTCAGACTTATATACCATGCCATAGTACATTATAACACTCTCTGGGTGGTTTACAATGCATATTGCCCCCAACAAACTGGGTCCTCATTTTACCAACCTCAAAATGATGGGAGGCAGATCAGGATCAAACTCCAGGCTGTGGGGAAAGTTTGCCTGCTATACTGCATTTTAATCACCGCACCACCAGGGTTTAGGTTTTGACATCAGCTAAGTGGGTCTAGGTGTTGTCACAACAACTATTTGTAGGTCTGTATATTGAAACAGATAAAATATAGCAGTATCCAGATGACCTGGATGGAGTTTGGAAAACCTAAGCATGGTTGAGTTTGCTTGTTACTTGGAGGGACATTCCTACAATTGCCAAGGCCCTAGATGAGATTTGAAAGTTGGGGAGGAAGACATCCCAGAAGACAATGGCAAAGCTCTTCTTTTCTGCCAAGAGAACTTCATTGATATGATCATATAGTTGCCAGAAATTGAGCTTGACTTGAGGGAATTTTTGCCTTTTGATTGTTATAGATTGTGGGATTTTATGCTGTTATAAGAATAGGATAAGCTTTAGTCATTTGGACTGATGCAGTTCAGTTCCTTGCATCTTCATTGTTCGGGTCTAATAAAATAGCACTTAATACAGAATTTACTTCTTTCTATCCTCCACTAATTCCAATTCTCAGAACAACAATGTACAAAATGCATGAAATATGAATTGGGGGCCCGATTAAGGGGTAGAAAAATAATCGTGCACCCAAAGAAATACAATGTTTGGTGCTAAACAATATGTAAATGCCAAGTTCTTTCCTGGGCACACAGTATGTTTCTTATTTATTCTGAACAATGTAGTAAATCTGTATTTAACTTGGAACACCTGATATCTTCCAGACTTCAGCGTCACTATGTAGCTAAATTTCTATGGCACTGCAAGGGGTGTATTTACCAGGGGACTCTATTGTGTGTATTATAAATAGGTTCTCTTTTGAAATAGGTCCTCTTTTCTTTCCAAAGGGGAACAGTGGGTTATTTTTTTTATATAGCACAAACAACAAATATGCTGCAAAACTTATTTAATGCTTTGCTTTGTTCTGCATAGTTGGATAGGAAATCTTAAACCAATTCCTTGTTTTCTCCATTAGGTTGATACATCTTCCCATGTCGCTGACTAGCTTGAAACTGAAAGCTTTGTGGTTGTCTGATAACCAGTCTCAGCCTTTGCTTACCTTCCAGACAGATACAGACCCTGAAATGGGAGAAAAAATTTTAACATGTGTTTTACTTCCTCAATTGCCTTCTGAGCCTAGTTGCCAAGGTAAACATTTTTTGAGATCATCTTTATGGGAAGCAAAGATGGCTTTTGTCTGCATAAGGAGAAAAAAAAAGTCAGTCCCCTTTTGTAACAAGCAGCGTGGACATATATAAAATATTTTAAATGTACAAATTATGAAAGATGCTAATGTTGTGGAAAACATTAGATATAATTACATAATACTGAAGACACCAACAAGTAAAGAGGAGGTTCTTTTATTATAGAGACAAGGGCCTCAGATCTCTCCGACTTCCTTTAAACAAGAATAGGAATATATTTTCTTCATTATATTCTAGTTTCTTTGTTTGTTACATCAAACTGATAAATCACTTGGTTTGGAAGAAATTACATGTATATCTATTGAACACCCCTGAACCCCTTTCCATTGACCTACATTCCACATACAGGTGCCATAACAATAACAATAACAACAACAACAACAACAACAATAATAATAATATTGAAGGAAAATGTGATAACAACTTGACATGGGCATGGCTCAAGATGGGAACCATCAAGAAAGAAACGGAGGGCTTAATACTGGCTGCTCAAGAACAAGCACTACAAACTAATGCCATGAAAGTGAAGATACAAAAAACTACTGACAATCCAAATTGCCGACTTTGCAATGGCAAAGTTCAAACTGTTTCACATTTAATATGTGAGCGCAGCAAAATCGTGCAAACTGATTACAAAGCTAGACATGACCGAGTTGCTAAACTAATCCACTGGGCATTGTGTAAAAAATATGACTTGCCTGTGTCCAAAACGTTGTGGGAACATAGGATGGAAAAAGTTGTCGAGAATTAGAGGGTGAAGATCTTGTGGGACTTCCAAATACAGACAGATTGCCATTTGGAACACAACACGCCATATATCGCAGTCATAGAGAACCGAAGCGTACAGTTGATTGGTATCGCTGTACCAGGAGATGCCAGAGTCAAAGAAAAAGAACTGCAAAAAATTACAAAATACCACGACCTGGCCATCGAAACTGCGCGATTATGGATGAAACGTGTAAGAGTGATACCCATTGTCATCGGGGCACTGGGAACTATGTCCAAAAATTTTGCAAAATACATCAAGAAATTGCAGCTTCCTGCAATAACTCCAGCAAAGCTACAAAGAACTGCGCTACTCGGAACATCTTACATTTTAATTTAATTTTAATTTAATTTATTAAATTAATTTAATTTTAAGGAGATACCTGGTTGATGATGATGATAATAATAATAATAATAATAATAATAATAATAATTAATAATAATAATAATAATTTTATTTGTATACCGCCCTTCTCCCAAAGGACTCAGGGCGGTGAACAGGGCATACCTAGGATGCTGACAGCAACTGTGTCAACCATTAGTGCCAGTCAATTTGAATGGTCAGTTGACTGAGTTTCATGTTTTATGAATAAAAGTTTTATATTTATATTTATATTTAATTATATTTGTATACCGCCCTTCTCCCGAAGGACAACAACAACAACAACAACAACAACAACGACTAATAATAATAATAATAATAATAATAATAATAATAATAATAAACCAATAAACAATAGAGTATGGAATAACAGAGTTGTAAGGGACCTTGCAGGACTTCTAGTCTCTGCTCAAGTAGGAGACCCTATACCATTCTGAACAAATGGCTGTCCAGTCATTCCATTGATTAATTGTTCTCAGTGTCAGGAAATTTCTCCTTAGTTCTAGCTGGGATTTCTCTTTAATGAGCGTCCACCCTTTGCTTCTTGTCCTATCCCCAGGTGCTTTGGAGAATAAGTTGACTCCATATTCTCTGTGACTGTCCCTCAAGTACTGGTACAACTATCATGTCACCCCTAGTCTTTTTTGTTGTTAGACTAGACATATCTAATTCCCTCAATTGTTCATCATATGGTTTAGCTGCCATCTTTCAATGTTTGAATGTTTGAAATGTATATGCCAATGAACTCACTATGAATCTGGATGGCTCATAAATTTTAATCATTTCTTACACTGAAAATCTGCATAATTTAAACAAAAGAAAATGGAGCTTATTAACCTGCAAATGTATGCTTTTTATTTCACTAAAAATAAGTTTCACGAAATGAAAGGTTACTAAACACGGAGAGTTTAGCCAATGAAAAATAATCTCATAGACTTGGTATCTCAAGTGAATGTTGAATGTTATTTTCAAATAGTTTTCAATAAAAACTTGGCATCCAAGCTTCAATAGACAGTGACATTAACCTGTGACATACACATCTGCTGTCTCTACTTGTCTGCTGTCATAATAGATAACCTTCCCCGGTGCGGCGCATTGGAGAACTTGGTAAATGAAATGTCAGATGAAACGTGGAATGAACGGGCAGTAAACAGAGTCAGTGCAATTCGCTTTTTAGATGATGAAAAAGATGAAGAAGACAATGAAATGGTGAGTTTTCTCAGGAAGCAAATGCAAAATGATGGGTGCTGGAATAGTAGGCTGCTGATAGTCTTGGAATAATGTTCACAACAGCAGTAGACTGTATTACATACAATTTGCGATCCCAATCTGTTGTTCTTGTTTTTTCAAATCAAAGCTATTTTGTTTTAATAACATGACTGTGTGCTAGTTTTCTCTTCTTTTTGCTTCTTTGATGATGTGGAGATTTGATTCCCATCCCCCCCCCCCCGTAAAGCCAAAAGAGAGATGAGAATTCTTATGAGAGGTGCAAAGTTTTGTGTTTTAGGCAATGACCTCTGGGAGATTTCCACTGGTCTTTTGGCTACCTCCTCCACCACCACCATCACCATTACATCCGCCTCTCTGCTGTCCCTTCCATTGTCTCTCCTTCATTTCATAACCATTTGCCCTGATGCCTGAAACCTTAGAGCCACCAGGAAGAGTTTGGTATCCTGTTCAAATGAAGGAGAGTCTGGTGGGAGCATCTGTCACTGTATATCCACAACATTTAGATGCACATCTTTTCTTCAGCTATAAATGTCATTGGCATAATTGGCAGATTAAGCATGAATAGAACTGAATAATCATCTATAATTTCTGTAGATAAATCAGACCGAGATCTCAAGTTATTGTTTAAAAAGCCCAAATAAATAAATCAGAATATCCGATTGTGCTACTTTTTAATGACCAGTAATGCTTCACAATGGGACAGCATACTGTTGGACAAAGTTATTAAAAACCACAGTTTTCTTGTCTTCATATACTTTCCTGGAGCATCAGATTCTCGTATTATGGCATAAATCTTTTTTTAAAACTTTTGTATTTCAAATCAGTTTGCAATATTTTTTGTGGCAGAATCTGTTGTTCAAGAAAAGAAGTTTTCTAATCTTGGTGAGATACGAATATTCTTTTGAAAACAGTATAGGTAACTATAAGAAATCCATATGCTTAAAAAAAGGTGTAGTACTGTCATTTTTATAAATACTTAAACTGGGAATCGTAAACTAAGTGATAGCAACTACTCAAGACATTTAATCTAAGAACAATTAAGTTAATATTAATCCTCTTAACCAGTGCTGATAACAAGTTAGTTATGTGCATGTGCATGACAGGAAGTTCATGAACCTACTAGATAGGAAAGCAACACTTCAGCTTTTTGTATACTAGGTTTGTGCAGCCCATCAGCTTTAACATGGCAAAGGTCCCTCTGAGCTTGCTTTGATATTCATGTTGAATCTGTAGGCAACTCCTTAAACACCACCTGTCCTTTCCAGCTGCGTGAAGGATTTGCAGACAGGTGCTTCATTAACACCTTTCCAGACTCCAAGGCACCTTTTGCCATATGTTTTCTCTGTAACACATTTCTTCTGATTTCTTGCCCCGGCTATTACAGCATGAAAATGGTGATGGCCTATGTTTCTATTTCACAATACACCTAACTAATAGCCGTTAAAACTTGAAAAGCCATTTTAATGAATAGAGAAATACAGTTTTAAGAAGGCAGACGCAAGGAATCATTTACTCCACTGTTTGTTTTTAGCGGACACTCCTAAGGCGAGCCACTCCACACCCTGGGGAATTAAAGAACATGAAAAAGACAGTGGAGAATTTACGGAATGATCTGAATGCTGCTAAAGGACTGGATTCAAACAAAAATGAGGTCAATAATGCCAATGACAGAGTAACCACTTCTGTGTAGAGCCTCACATCCTCCAGGTTGTTGCTCCTGTGTCTTCCCTCCGCTGTCAAAATATTACCGTTGCATTCTGGAAATGCCATCTATTCAACCCTCATATGTCTTTGATCGGAGATCCAACTCATCTTGTCCTCGTGTCATTTCTTGGGAAGGTGCTTCTCAGCGGAAGAAAAGTGCCTGACTTCATTCCAAGCCTTTGAACACGGCGCAAGTGCACTGAGCAAAGTTCTTTGCTGTCATGTCTCCCATTTGTCTCTCAGTGATTTTCCATTGTTGTCATTTCCATAAATGTTAAGCTGTTGGTTTCTGGGTTTTTGGATAAGGGAAATACACTATTACAGAACCTCAGTCGGTTTTCTACTAAGATATTCTCCTCAAATCCCTTCATGGCTGAACTATTTATATGGCTGTTTGACTTATCATGAAAAGAACTAGTTATATGGAGAAGTTATACTTTTACCTCCTGGGCAGCTCAGATGATGTAAATTTTATAATTTTGTATAGGAGTTTCATAACAAAGACAAATGTTTTTAAAAGAAATTTTTTTAAAAAGTAGATTTTGCTATTCCTATTGGATTAATTCCAAAGATGTACATGATTGTCCTATTGCATGTGCCTTAATTGCAGCCTAAATCAAGCTAAACAGAAAATGTAGTGAGATTAATTAAAACCAGGGTGCCTCTTTCAATGTGTTATCTTGCAAATAATTAACTTTTACTCTCCTTTACAAAATTTGTTAAAGGCATCTTTTTTCTACTATTGTGATGACACTAGATCCTCAAACTCTGCCTTCCTTATGATATGATTCATTGACAATTGTAAAAAAATAAGTTTGGCTGCCAAAGCATTGCAGTCACTAGAATTTCAGTGCCCATCTTTAACTATACCATCTGTAAACAAGTTTAAAACAGTGAACAAAACACATAGCAACTAGTGCCTATGTTGTGGAAACAAATGTTATCTGCTATACAGACATGATATTATACGTTTGAAGGTTTTATAGATACATAAGACCTAATAAATACCTTAAGAAACACAAAGGCTCGATAACTCTCATTTTACTAGGAAAAAAATCTATTACATTGGATGTTGATTCATTTGAGTTTCACGTAAACCAAAGCTCTTGGCTAACGCCTATGTTATAAAGTTTATAATCATGGCTCAAATTTGTTTTGAAATGTAAGCGACAAAGTCTTAGGGAAACTAGGAATTTGTTGGTTACATTTAATTTGCTAGATGCTGACATTTTCAGGCTTAAAAAGAATGCATGTTCTCTACAAAGTTGTTTTTCATTTTCCAATAACTTAGAAAAAAAAATAAGATGACAATTCAGCTTGTGACAGTATTTTGCTTCTATCCTATCTTGGTTGTGACATGTGAAAACTGGCTTACTATTGAATGACTAAATTGGGGGGGGAAAGTGGAAAAATCCACAAGCAACCAAAAGGCTTTTGTAAACCTTTTATGCCCATGGTGGTGAACCTATAGCACGGCTGCCACAGGTGGCACACAGAGCCTTCTCTGTGGGCACGTGCGTCGTCACCCCAGTCCTAGGCCTTCAGCTGCATTTTATAAAACCTTTTTGCTTTAGGCCTCCGCCGCTGTGTGCAAAAAAAAAAGTTCAATGAATAAATCAATTTCAACTTCTGGGAAAAAAAGATCTCACAAAGTTGGAATTGATTGATTGAACTTTTTAGTCCCACCCAGTCTGCCGTTACCACCACAGCCCTGCCCACCCAATGGGCCACACCCACTCAATTGATCACACCCACCCAATGGGCCATGCCCACCCGGCACCTGACGATACATAAGTGGGTTTTGGGTTGCAATTTGGGCACTCAGTCTCTAAAAGGTTCGCCATCACTGTTCTATGCAGTTCTCAATACACTAAAACTCTAGATAGTATACTTTACAAAATATTATAAAATATGATCTAATTTTTCCAACTCCTAGTTAATATGTGAATGTTCATCAACATATGAAGTGTATCTGGAAAGTGTGTTTGTATGTTTGTGGGTACGTATGTGAATGTAGTACTTGAGTGTAATTTTAATTTAGGGAAAATATACAGAAAAATCCCAGTAACTGAACATGGCTTCAGGTTTTTTGCTTTCCTCTTCTTTAATTTCCTCACTATAAAAGAAATTCCATCAAATTGCCTAAGGGAAACCAAAATGCATTTTTTTTCCCTGTAGAGGTTTCTTTCTATAAAACATTGTGAGACCAATAGGAATGAATTTAAAATATTTAGATGAATTAAAAATATACTTACAAAGACAGCTATAAACAGGTCTGCATATGGTTAGTGCTCCATATGTTCTTTTGATGTTTTAAGAGCTTGCTGCAAATACTTGCAACTTCTGTGCTAATAAATATGAATCATATATAGCAGTTTTTTTTCTTCATACTTTGCTGATTTGAATGAAACTAAAACCCATGAATGCACAACTTTGAGCTGTGTGATCAGTTTCTTCATTTGGATGGACTTCTATGAGGTCATCCTCAAAAGCACAAGTTTAAATAAATGGCCAAGTCAGGTAAAAATAAATTGGGACATCGTTTAAAGGTTTTCAGAAAAGGACATTCAACCATAACTGGGCTAGAATCAAGTGGTCAGGAGAACCTCACTATAAACCAATTTACATGTTGCACTTGGTTTGCTTATAACCACACCATTATGGCTATTCTTCATTGTTCAGGAAAGCCACTTTGGGAATTACAAGAAGGACAATGAGATAAAAAAACTTTCCTTTGCACATGAAGTATAAATCATGTTCATTAGGTTTGAAACATGTGAATTGTATCCCTGAAGATTCAGTAACGTAGTTTGCTATTTGATTCACCAAAAGATTGGTTAGTGTTCTAGATGAATTTTTCTTTCTTGGGATGGATATACAGGTGGTCCTTAATTTATGACCGTAATTGGGAATGAAATTTCCATAGTGAATCACAAATAGTCATTAAGCAAATCTGACTTTTTTTGCACTGATTTTGCTTGTTGGAAGCCGCCCCCCCTCCCGGAAGGGCACTAATGGAGATTATGTGACCCTGGGATGCTGCAACCATAATGAATATAGGTATTCCTTGACTTAATGGCCACAACTGAGCCCAAATTTTTTTTTGCTAAGCAAGACAGATGTTAAGTGATTCCCCCCATTTTATGACCCTTGTCACAGTTGTTAAGTGAATCACTGCAGTTGTTAATAGCATGTTTTTTAAGTGATCATCTTTTTTAGTGGTGGGATTCAAATATGTGAACAACTGTTTCTTTGTGTGGATACCACTTCCGGAAGTCCATTCTGGGCCTAGGAAACAAAAAAATTAGCTACCGGTTCTGCCGAAGTGGTGCATATCAGCTGAATTCCACCACTGATCTTTTGTGGCCTTCTGACAAACTTTGCTTGTCAGGTCGCAAAAGGTGATCACTGCAACCATCATAAATAGGTGTTCTGTACCAGCCTGCTACCGGCCCTGCAGAAAAGGCAGGGACAACCCCTTTTACAAGTAGGCAAGAGGCTGGAATTACGCCTGCCAAATTTATTACCACAAAAACAAACGGAACAAGACAAACCAAGAAACAGGAGCTTTAAGAAACATGAACTATCCAAGCGGTTGCCTTCAGCAAACCAGCCCTCCCACACATTCCCCTTATATAGAGTTCAGGGCGTGGCTTCTCTGCCTCCTTCTGAGGAGCCCCATTGCCTTCCTCTGTTTACTCCTAATTGACTGCCTCCTGCGTCGGGCGTCCTTGAACAGGGCCAGCTGTGGGTCATCTTCATCCACACTGTCAGGCTCACACAGCTGGGTCTCTGTGGTGACCAAGTGGGAGGGGCGTGGCTGAGGGCTCTCATCAGCAAGATCTTCAACCCCCCCCTCCTCCTCTGAGTCGTCCGACCCAACTGCCGAACCCACAGGCTGACCCTGAATCACAACAATAGGAACCAGTTGCCAAGCGTCTGAATTTTGATCCCGTGGCCACGGGGGATGCTGCAACAGTTTTAACTCTGTAAAATGGTCATAAGTCACTTTTTTTCCAGAGCTGTTGTAACTTTGAACAGTCACTAAATGAACTGTTGTAAGCCAAGGACTGCCTGTACATGCCAGTTGAAAAAATGCCCAAATTTTGATCCCATGACAGGATGCTGCAACGATCATGTGGGTTGCAAATAATTTTTTCAGCCTCATCATAACTTCAAGCAGTTGTTAAACTAATGGTTGTAAATCAAGGACTACCGGTAATCCTATAATTAAGCCTCCAAACTACAAGATAGTATGAAGTAATATGATTGTGAATAATAATTAAATTTTGCAGTTTGTTACATAAACATATTTTATGGGTGGCTGTCATTAGCAACTGCCCCTTTTAGTGACCCTTTGCAGTTATGAGAGTGATGAAAAATAACTGTACAACAATCCTTGCATATTTATTTATTTATTTTTATTTATTTTAATCCCATTTATATCCCGCCCTTCTCCGAAGACTCAGGGCGGCTTACAATTTAAGCACAAACCAATGTGCTTAGCAATATACAACCTTTACAGCTCTATAAAGCAAAGGAAAGCTGAAGGAAGATCATAAGCACAATTGCAATTTCACTTGCTGACTGCTTTTTTTAACGACTGAGTAGCCAGTTGCAACTGGGATCACTAAACCTGTATATTAAGATGTCTGCCACTTGAGGGGTTGTTTAAATATCCACTGCTTCTGTTTAACAGGCTCATTTACAGGAGCTGATTTTTCTTTCTATAAAAAATACTTGCTTCATACTACTTAATGCTAGAACTCCCGAATACAGCTCTGTGGGGTTTACTAATTTGGGGTTTTATTTATTTACTTCAGAAGATTATGAACTGAGTTTAGTTCTCAAATGTCAGAATTTTCATCTGTAGTTCCTGTGCTAGCTAGAGTCTAGTTTCGTATTCAACCACATATCTAAGATTATATGCTGTATATCCTTAAATTATTGTGTAGCAGTCAAGTTAACAAAGATTAAATTATGAATTTAGGGTCAAACAAAGTCCAACTGGTTAAAAAGCTTTTTTTTTTAGAATTCAACATTGTACATTCTCTGTTTCCTTAAAAATAGGCATGGGTTGGAGCAAGTATTTGTTCAGTGGAGAATTGCTCTGAGAACATATGGTCCTAATTTCATGCTGCACTCTCAGGGCATCACTACCTTTTTCCAAGCAATTTTTGCAAGGCCTTGTATGAACAAGCCATGTCTGTGTCCTTGGCCCCCACATGCACACAGAAATGAATTTATTTTTGTGGTTTAGGAGGTAAAAAATGTGCTAAAATCCTGAATGTGCAGAGTTGATTATCTGTGAAACCTGAAGAGAGGAACATAAGAAGTCTATCCGTATGTTTGAATCAGTACTAATTCTGAATACAGTAACTTAAATAACTTCATAAAAATTGAGGCTGTTATGATCTTTATTTTAAATTATCAAGCAATAAAACGAATATTTTAGAGAGGTGAGTATACTATGATGTAAGCAAAAGAAAAAAAACTAGCAAACTTCTTAAGCTACTATTAGGAACTAAATAGGATACACCTATGCTCAGGGCTTTTTTTCTCATAGAACGCTCAGAACGGAGTTCCGGCACCTTTTTTGGATGGAACCTTGTAGGGTAGGCAAGGCGGGTTGTATGACATGTGTGAGTTCCGGCACCTTTTTCTTTTACAAAAAAAGCACTGCCTATGCTAATTAACCTTGACTCATGTCACTTGCTCACTAATTACCCTGGAACTGAATGTGGTGGAATAAGAGAGGCAGCAAAATCTTTTTTCCCCCTCTGCTTCACAATAATATTGCTGCCTATTGTGGCTTTTCCAGCTGCTTCACAGCTTCTGATGATCCTGCTAATTAAAAACATGGACAATCTTAAGCAAAACTTAGGGAATAAGAGAAAGAGTAAATGTAAACACTTCCCTTCTTGTGGCAGTATGCTAATAACTCAACAAATCCATGCAGCAGCCCTAAATTCTATACCTTCAATAGTGATTATAATATTCCAGGATGTAATATTCTGTGAATGGACTATGACACGAGTAGGAGATTCATATCTTCCTTCCTTCCTTCCTTCCTTCCTTCCTTCCTTCCTTCCTTCCTTCCTTCCTTCCTTCCTTCCTTCCTTCCTTCCTTCCTTCCTTCCTTCCTTCCGCTGGCCAGGGTGGAGATCATGCCTTTAAAACGTAACAAAACTGCATCCTTTGTTTTTTGCATGGAGGGATGGGCTACCTCTAGACCACAGTTTCCCAAAGTATGAGGTGTACCTACCTTCCGGAAGTGCAGAGTCTGGAGGAGTTGTGAAGAACCTTCTAGTTACATGGTTAGAATAAATCGACCTATCCCAAAGTTTCATCACATTGTTTTCATTGTTCATTTGTGTTCATTCTGGTGTTTTGATTTTTAAGGGACGTGTACAGTAAGATTTCACTAAAGGGAGATATGATGGCAGAATGTTTAGGGACCCCTGTTTTAGAAACTATACCCCAAAATGAATTAAGTGCTAAGCTCTAAAGTTTTTTTTATTTTGCTTACCTTTTTCTTAGTATAATATGTAAATCGGGCAATACAGATTGTAGCCATGTCAGACATATTCAGACCATAACTCCCACTATCATTTTAGAAATTACAAGGGTATTATTTATTTGGTAAATCTCTACAGCCACCCATTTCACATAAACATGGGTGTATGACACTGAGTACTGTACACAGTTAAAAACACAAAACTATATGACACACATTTCCTGATAACCTTACCCCTGACTAGGGATGACCTCACCCAGTGGTTTCATGTAGTTGTTAAGCAGTATTGAATCCAGTGGCACCTCACAATGTAGGGGCCAAGGATGTGATTTCTTGCTCCTGATCAACACTTGAGTGCAATCAGCCATGAAGGAAGAACAGTGATGTCCACCCCACAACTCTCACAGTCACTCCATAAGGTCATGCTTTACCCAGTGGTACTGAAGGCCTCCATCAGGTCAAGTAGAGCAAGGATGGCTATACTATCCCCCCCTCCCCCATGTTGCTCCTTCCAGAGGTCATCTGAAAGTGTCACCAATGCTGTTTTAATTCCACATCCAGGCCTGAAACCCAACCGGAAGGGGTCCAGGATAACACGTTTCATTGATGATCCAAGAAAACTGCTGAATCACCACTTTCTCAACAATAATGGACACTGGACTCACATAATCAGTTCCAGATGGCTGCAAAATGTCTTCCTGTTTGTAACTTGTTTACTCATACTCTAAATCAGGCACATCTAACCCGCAGCCCACAGGCTGTATGCAACAGCTGGGAATCAGCACAGCAAGATTGTAAACTTTTTAACACTATTGACACACTCACAAACATTAACTACTGTATACTATATAGTTAATGTATATATATTATATATACAGCCCAAGACAAAAAGACGGGCCTGTTCTAAATATTCTCTAGCTGTTTCAGTGCTTGATGGTGTCTTTTTATATCAGATAGTAATATGTAACATTGGCTCAATGAATCCAGGCTGAAAATCCAATCCAATTTAAGTCACTCCAGAACCTAATCTAAACTGACTTCTCTTTTTTGATAAAGCAGAATGGATATTAAAAGAATCAGCATACATCTTAAATGAAATGGAGCTAATTGCCAGAGATTCAGGCAAAAGTATCAAGAATGAAATACTCATCATTCCCACAAAATGAACTTGTTGCAAGACCAAGTGTACATATAAATGTGGGCAAAAGTATTGTTACCCCTCCCATTTCCCCCAAGAACTCGTTTGTAGCGAAATAAGTTGATAACTGGCACAAGTAAATGGCATCCACCATTCTTTGTCGTGTGTTTGCTCTATAGACCAGGGGTCTTCAAACCTGGTCCTTTTATGACTTGTGGACTTCAACTCCCAGAATTCCTCAGCCAGCCAGGAATTCTGGGGATTGAAGTCCACAAGTCATGAAAGGGCCAAGTTTGAAGACCCCTGCTATAGAGTATGAAAAAAATGATGAATGCCTTCTATCGTCCATTTGCCATGTAGAGCTTTCTGGAGGCCAAGAATTGGATCAAAGTAGGTTCAAACACATCCACTCTGGTTTGTTAAATTAAAATCCATTCTGAGTTGACTCTGTTCTGAGTTGACTCTGGCCAATGCAATGCATGTGCCTATAACATTTCAGCTAAATTGTGAACAATGTTCAAAATCCAGTGTTGGAGCACTCGCAGTATCTCCTGATATGATTACCAAGTTATGTAAGTTTCAAGACAACTTGATCTCTTTTATTGCAGCCCTAGGAATCTGATCTAATCACAATTACTTAAATATGATCACATGGGTGTTTTTTTACTTTTTGAAATGGCAACACCCAAAACTATTCATATTCACCTTAAAATTGGGGGAAATGGTTAAAAAGGCAAAGACTGAAGCTGAAGCTCAGGAAAAATAAAATCTCCATCCTGTCCACACTTGTGGCATATTTCCTATATTCTGCAACCCTTTGAATCATTGGCCATCTATCATGTCGCCACCCTTTCCAAAATTGTAATGTACATTGTTTGGCTTCCTAAACACTTGTCCATCATTGACCTAAATGATGGAATAATGTACACGAACTTGCAGAAGCCTTGTGAAATATATGTGATGCTACCAAATGTGTTCATGAAATACGTATGGAGAGATATGTGACTGTTACATCCTTAGTAAGCCCAATTTTCTGTTTTTAATCCTTTGCGTGGTTTCTCAATAGTATCAAAGAAACAAAGTATGGCAATATCTGTGGTTGCTACGTATTGGCTTCAGATGTGCACTTCAAAACTTAGAGCTATGTGGTAATAGCCATAAATGGCTTTAAAACGCCCTTTTGAGATCCCATTTGCAAGTGTTCCCTATGCTTATTTTAGATAACAGAATAACAGAACTTGAGGGGACCTTGGAGGTCTTCTAGTCCAACCCCCTGCTCAAGCAGGAGACCCTACGTATAACATTCCAGACAAGTGGCTGTCCAGTCTCTTCTTAAAAGCCTCCAGTGATGGAGCACCTACAATTTCTGAAGACAAGCTGTTCCACTGGTTAATTGTTCCCACTGTTAGGAAATTTCTTTTTAATTCTAGGTTGGTTCTATCCTTAATTAGTTTCCATCATTGTTTTTTGTCCTGCCTTCTGGTACTTTGGAAAATAGATTGACACCCTCATCTTTGTGGCAGCCCCTCAAATACTGGAATACTGCAATCACATCACTCCTAGTCTTTCTTTTCATTAGACTAGACTAGGGGTCCTCAATCCCTGAGCCACGGACCGGCACTGGGCCATGGCATGCCAGAAACTGGGCTGCACAAACTAGGGAAGCCCATCCACGGGATGCAGGTAGCATGCGAAACCATGCCTCCTCTGGTCTGTAGAAACCTCTCTCCACGGAACTGGTCCCTGGTGCCCAAAAGGTTAGGGGCCCCTGGACTAGACAAACCCAATTCCTGCAGCTGTTGTTCATATGTTTTAGCCTCCGGCCCTCTAATTATCTTTGTTGCTCTTTTCTGCACTCTTTCCAGCATCTTTTTTATAGTATGGTGACAAAAACTGGATGCAGCATTCTAAATGTGGTCTTACTAAGGCTTTATAAAGCAGTCCTAATACATCATGCGATCTTGATTCTATCCCTCTGTTAATGCAACCTAGGATAAATAATAAATATTAAATAAATAATGTATGGGAAATACAGTGCATACATAAAATAATATATAAAGTAAAGTAGGGGGAAACCTGTGGCCCGCAAGTAATTGCAGAATTACAACTGAGACAGTCCCAGGCAGCTTAAACCATGATGTGGAAAGTTGGGATCTATAGTTGGGCGTTATCAATAGAACCACAAGTTCACCAGTCCTGGATGGATGGATGGAAGGAAGGAAGGAAGGAAGGAAGGAAGGAAGGAAGGAAGGAAGGAAGGCATTTTTCACCTGTAGCATCATAATTCCTTTCCTTCCTTAGGTAGCTCTATCAAAAGAGTTCCTTTATTTTGAGGATCTGGTGGAATGTCTGCCTTATTCTTCCTAAGGGTGGTGGTGAGGGTGAAATCACATTTCTCCTCCCTGCATTGTTTATAATCTTGCTCAGGAATTCCCAGACATATATCTGGGTAGAGAAAAAAATTACAGACTAGCTGCCTGATAGGTATTAGAAGTAATGTTTGGTTAAATCTTTGGTGTTGAGAAGAACTTTTTTGGACTGAGGGAAAAAGAGATTATTGAGGACTTCTTTATTTTTCCCCCCTCATGGAACGTCCATGATTTTAGATAGCAGTGCGCCTCTGCACATTTTTCTTCATGATAAAACAGAAAATATATTCAACTTTACTATCTTCCCAATTCAAAAAACACATTAGTGAAGATCACATTCTTCCACCTTCTGTGCACTTAAGTGTATTTTGTTACATTCTCAGTATTTCTTCTTTTTCTATGTAAGGAGAGTATAATGGTAAGTGTAAAGTCGCGTGCTTCACATAGAGACGGACACAGAGCTGGGGTAAAGATGAGTTTATTCTGAACAGAACGAACTGGGGAAACAGGGAAGCCTGGCGTCTATTTGTACCTGCCCAGGTGGATGGCATCCAATCAGTTCAAACCTGGGCTTCCTGCCAGTGCAGGTGACAATGGGTGTAGATCCTGGCTTCCCACCAGGCTGACCATGCCTGGGGCTGTCAACAGCTTAACTCATTAGGCTTATCCTGAGTGAGCAGTTATCGCCCGGAGCTGTCCAACCCCTCTGCTGATCTGCACCATCAGCCTCCTGCTGTGCTGTCCTTTGTGTATGCTGGGAGGCATACACTGCAGTAAGCATTTTCACATTATATATACATATAAAATTAGACTAATCTTGTTTAATTTAGGTTAGGGACCGCTTAAAATGGAGCAACAATTTTATTTCACAAGCACACTAATTAAATTTTATGTCTGGTGCATTCCACAGAACAGAATAGACTTAAGTCTTATGTGATCTTATCTTTGAACTTCAATTTCAAAGTTCTAATTTAAGCAAAACCAAAATAACAAAAAGCCCCACCAGAAATCTATTTATTTTCTGACCAGTTTTGAGAATTGGAAATTGTTGAATGGAAGAAAAAAAAAGTAAAATGCATAGAACCACAAACTAATTTGTCATATTTTATAGCCTAATTCAGTAAATTGTTGAAATCTAGGCAACTGGGTTAATTCAGAAAACCATGGCTTAATTATCTATAAGTAAGTTGTCCTTCAAACATAGACATTATGTTAGGCTTATTTCTATTTCTTGAGCCTAGTCTACATCTTTCTCCACATTTTTAACTTATACACATATAAACATGCCTGTGTGCTTTTGAGAAGGGAGAGGGGAAGAGATTAAAAATGTCTCATATGAAAGAGTTTCTTCATTGCACTAAGAATAATCTAGTTCAGGGGTGTCAAACTGCTGGCCCGCGTGCCGGACAGGTCACGAGGAAACCGCGCCCACCCCATTGTCGGCAATGGGGAAAAAACTCTGATACGTCGCACAACGTCACGTGACGTCGTGAGTTTGACATGTCTGATCTAGTTGCTTGAGTTTTGTTTGGCATGTGTGTCTTATAAATGATGTCTTAGCACAGTGCATAAACCCTGCCAATTGTGGTTTATTCAATAGACCACAGTAGCATCTTATTTGGTAGCTCTGACTTTTGTTAGTGTAGGACAAAGAGTCTACGTGAACTTGAAGATGCTGTCAGGGATAGCTTATTCTACTTGTAATTGGATCTAATTCCCAGAGGTGAAGAACAATATTTTCTTGGTTTACTGTTCTGGCTACAGCCAATGCATAGCTCATGTATATATGATTTAGTAGATACCTGTATAAAACAATGTGCAATACAAACCACTAGATGGTAGTATTGTAGATAGGAATACTAGAAGCCCTATTCATCATGACAAATTACTCAAGGATGTTGAATCTGATTTAGTCCTTGTGAATTTTGGCATGCTTGTGGTTTTGCCTCCAATTCACAAATTTGCTAATTTCTTGATCATGTGTACCATCTTCAGAGTGTCATTTTCTTTAAAGATTCAAAGCTTCTACTTCTCAGGGAGTCCTTTTTTTACTCAAGGTCCCAGTCCTTGACATCTGTTTTCATTTTCAGGTAGGATAAAAGAAACGGTCCCAAATACACTGGGGAATGTCTGCTTTCCATTATCAACAAAAATAAAGCTGGGTTGCTAGACCAGGGGCCTGACTTGCTGTAAGGTAGTTTCCTTTGTTCCTAAGAAAACAGCACAAAAGTAAGAAAAGAGAGAGGAATAAAAACAAATGAATTGACATTTCTTCTAATTAATTGAAAGAGAAAATAGTAAGGAGGTCCCATAATCCTGAAAGAAGTGCTGATGACAGTCACCTTCCAGATAATTTTTGCTTTCCAAAAATGCTATAGATGTGGATAGATGATAGATAGATAGATAGATAGATAGATAGATAGATAGATAGATAGATAGATAGATAGATAGATAGATAGATAGATAGATGGCATTTTTCCTCATAGAATGCTCAGAACGGAGTTCCGGCACCTTTTTTGGATGGAACCTTGTAGGGTAGGCAAGGTGGGTTGTATGACATGTGTGAGTTCCAGCACCTTTTTCTTTTACAAAAAAAGCACTGGATAGATAGATAGATAGATAGATAGATAGATAGATAGATAGATAGATAGATAGATAGTTCTTAATCTATTTGGGTAGGACATGATGGGACATGAAAGGTCAGCTTAATACATAGAGCCTAGTATCAGATTAAATGAATGCTTTTCTTGCAGGATTGTGTGAGGTGGCTTCCCAAATCTCCTAAGCTACATGGGAGTCATAACTGGAATTCTCAGGGCTCTCACTGGGCTTCCCTCAAGGGAAAAGAAAACATACAGGGACTGAAACTCTACAAATTCAGCTCAGTCAATGAAAACCGGAAGGAAGGCCGAATCAGTCCTGAGCAAGAAGCTGAAGGATTGGAAGATCCAGATGAAGACGTGAGTTGCTATCATTATGCTTCGTCTTACAGTCAGCCAGATGTTTAGACTGGATTTGGCATTTTTAATTAACCTATCGAGTCCTTCCCTAGGACTTAGCATAGATAGACAGATGTTGTTCTTTAGTAATATTAAAGATTATTGCCAGATGTAAGCTGATCCAAGTAAAGCTGCCTTTTGCAGTTGGTGATTTGTCAATGCAGATGGTGTTCAAATGGTGCTCAAATGGATTGCCCCCAAGGTAACCATGACTATTGGTCCTACCTTTGCTTTCTTTTGCCACAGTCATTCTATTTCTGTTTACAGGTCTTTGTATTTTGTGATTTTGCTTCAGTTCTTTCATTTCTATTCTCCAGATACTGCCGTACCCACTATCCAGGCTTTTTCCCCCTCTCTCTTATTTTATTAAATTTATTTACTGCCTCTCTGGCCCTGGGGCTACTCCAGATGGTACTACTCTAGTGCTTATCAACATTGTTAATTCTGCCTGTTATGTGGCAGGTGCCTATCTGTTTGAATTATTATTATTAATCATGATAACTGTATTTGATTGATTTAATATTAAAGTAAGTAAAATCAGGTTTAGGTGTTGCACCAGAATCACTCTTTTTTGGGAAGGAGCAGGGAACGAGATCCCTTGAAACATGATTATAAAACATGAGATGTCCTTGGCCAGAAAAGTCCTGACTGATAGAAACAGAAAAATGCACTAACTTAGAATCTGAATTGATCTCTGACTGTCAGACGCCATTTGATGCAATGCATCAAAGTAAGTACAGTAGTAATATATATATGTTCTCTATGTTCTAGGGAGAACTATTTTTTATACTGTACTGTTAAATATATTAGTATGGCCTTAAAGAGGAAACCCAAGCTTTCTGTTTCTACTTTAGATACGATTAATACTAACCTTCAAGCTACAATTAATCTATGATTAAGCTATGGGGAGCGAAAACAGTCCCATGAACTGTACTTGTAGATGTCTTGCTTCCATTAGTCATAAAAAAGACTAGCCGTAGTTAGAATGAATCAGATGCTGTTATAGTAACTTTTAGTTATTGTAATAAAACAGGAAAATACCACAATCAACTGATCTTATAGGCAGGTACACAGAATCATAGTTAAAAGGGATAATGTAGGTCAGGAATCCTAATGCTCTGCTCAGTGCAGAAATCCAAAGTAAACTTTATTAATATGCCAGTCATTTGTAAGTGACTCACAGAGCCTCCACTTGAACACAACAAAAAGCTCTCCCACTTCTCTGAGTAACTGGGCGGCTTGTCAGACTGATGGTATGTTTACAATGTTTTTTTCTTCTTCTAACATCTGCCTTTTTGTAATGGTATGCGGGTGTGACCTTGAAAGACTGGGCACAGAGAACCTGGCAAGGGTAGCATCTGATAAGAGACAGTACAGCCCGCAGCTGGATAATGGGTGGGGCAAGAAGCTCAGAAGAGACTTTCTCAGGCTGTAAAGGAGAAACAGGGCGGAAGGTGAAAAAGTGTACTTCAGACTTTGAAAGAACGATGTCAGTCTCTCAAGGCAAACCAGGTAGGAAACAGCCTGTTGAGTTAATTCTATTTTAGCATAAAGCTAAATTGACAGAATCTTGCAAGTTTGGAAGTACATTTCTTCCCCCCACCTCCCCCACCTCCTTTTCAGCCTGAGGAACTACAGAGGGTGCAAAGTCGTGTGGTCGCACACAGAGACGGACACTCAGCTGGGTAGTAACTTCTTTATTTGAGGTCAGGAACGAAGCTGGGGAAAGGGGTTACCTGGCGTACCTTTATACCTGCCCAGGTGAATACCATCCAATGGATTCAAACCTGGGCTTCCCGCCAGTGCAGGTGGCCAATAGATTTAAACCCTGGCTTCCCGCCAGAGCTGACCACGCCCTTGGGCTGTCAGGCTTGTTCGAAGCAGGCTTTCCCGCCAAAACGGTTATAGCCTGGAGCTGTCCAGCCCCCTGCTGTGCTGACATCCTGTGAATGCTTCTAGCCGCATACACTACAGAGGGTCTCTTGCCTCACCCAGGCTATGCTATCTCTTATGACCATTCCCTTGGCAGCGTCTCTTTGCCCAGTCTCCTAATGATCTCCTAAGATCATTCACATGTACCCTCACACTTTCTGTGGTTTAAATCCATTTCCTGGGAACAGATCTTCAGCTTTTTCTAGGTGACATCCTTTGAGGTCTTAGAATTCATATCCAGATTCAGTCACTTTTTCTCAAGGCTAAACATAGCCAGCCATCACTTTTAATCATCCAGTCCAGGCTTCCCATTGGCTAACTCAGAGCTGGATGAGCCATTCAATAACCCAGTCTGCCTGCCAGTTCTGTTGGTTAACATAGAGGTGGCTTAAGCAGCTTTCCTGAAAATGGCCTCAGCGTGCTCCAACTCTTAGGGGATTCACAACCCCAAAAGCAGCGTCCTCAGAGTCTGGGGAGGCAGCTTTATTGCAAGGAAAAAGGTTAGAGAATCTTGCAAGCTGGAGATGCAAGTCTTGGCACTCATTTATTAGTGAGGCTTCCCTGTGATGCATGCTTTTTTTTTAACTCAGTCTTGACTGAATGGGGAGAAGAATGCTAATTCCTGATATTGCAGACACGTCTGTCTATTTCTCTCTGTAACACAGGTGGTTCTTGACTTACGGCCCCAATTAAAGCCAAACTTTCTGTTGCAAGTGACACAATTGTTAACTGAGCTTTGCCCTATTTTACTACCTTTCTTGTCACAGTTGTTCAGTGAATCTCTGCAGGTGTTGTTAGTAACACGGTTGGTAAGTGAATCTGGCTTCTCCATTGACTTTGCTTGTCAGAAGGTTGGAAAAGGTGATCACATGACCTTGGGACCCTGAAACCATCATAAATATGAGGCAGTTGCCAAGCCTCCTAATTTTGAACATGTGACCATGGGGATGCTGCAATGGTTGTAAGTGTGAAAAATGTCCGTAAGTCACTTTTTTCCAGTGTTCTAAACTCCTGTTCTGAAGTATTGCTTTTTCTTCCCCCAAATAGCTCCTGCCTGTTTCATCTGCAAAGATGAAGTTGTTTCCATCAAGGCAGGATAACTTCAGTGTCTTTTGCTTCTGATTGTTACTTTCACCCATGGATCCATTCCTGCAGTTGTTTTTCCTTTCTTAAGTCTGACAGATCCTCGTTCTTCCTCATAAGTACCCTGTAAACCGCCTGAGTCCTACGGGAAAGGGCGGTATATAAATTCAATAAAATTCAAATTCAAATAAGTGGAAATTTGCTCATCCATCCCTCCAATTCTTTGTGGGTTTCTTCCATATCTACCAGGAGCTGCCCAAACACTTTTTCAGCCAGAAAGGTAAAGAATACCCCAAGCACTGAAGTTCACAAGTGCAGACTCCAGGCCATTTCTCTTCACTTTTGGTAGTGAAAGAATTGTATTTCTGGTTGATTTCTCAAGCTCTCCAGTTAGCCAAGTGCAAAGTTTATTATGGCCTCCATCTTAAACTATCCTGACCAATTGCTTTCAATTTTTCCTATTCTCTCACTCAGGAAGCGTAATTAAAATGTAAAATCCTCCTCATAGTCAGACATTCTTCTGAGACCCACTGTAGCTTCTCCTATGCTCGAGTATGGCTGAATGCTGAATAGACTGTATTTTTTTAAAAAAATGATCATACTGCCATGTTTATGACACAACACAGAGTGTCTCTGTTTTTTTTATGCTCAGCTTTCTTGGCATACAATATCTGAGGTAATGAGACAACGGTAACTCATAGATTGTGCAACCATAATGGGAAGACAAGGGGATCTCCAAGGAGGAGATACTGTCAGTATCACAAATTGTGGATTGTATTCATGTCATTATAGTAGGCGCATTGTCACATTTGCTCTTTGGAATGCTCTTCCCCCCTCACCCTCAAATAGTCCTCAGATTACAACAATTTCTTTAGTGTCCATTTGAAGTTACAGTGGCACTGTAAAAAGTGATTTATGACTGTTTTTCACATGCTGACTATTAGCAGCATCCCTGTGGTCAAAATTCAGATGCTTAGCAACTAGCATGTATTTATGACAGTCGCAGTGTCCCGGGGTCACGTGATCACCTTTGGTGACCATTAACAAGCAAAGTCAATGGGGAAGCCAGATTCACTTAACAACTATGTTACTAATTTAAGAACTGCAGTGATTTATTTAATATTTCTGGCAAGAAAGGTCATTAAATGGGGCAAAACTCACTTAACAATTGTCTTGCATGGCAATGCAAATTTTGGGCTCAGTTGTAGTTGGAAGTCGAGGACTTCCTGTATTTGAAGAGTGACTATTATCACTTCATTAAATATATACTGAAAACTCATATTTTTACCCAGGCCTTCCCTATATGAACAGTAATCTTTTATTTTCTCCCCCCCCCACACACACCAATTTTGAACAGACATATTTTATTTCTGATTATTTCAATCTATTATGAAATTGCTTCAAAATATAGAAATGTTACAGAAAATGTTTAAAATGAGTAACAAATGACCAAAGACTCTTTCTTCACTGTGTGGAGAAGAATCTTGCCTTTCTCTTCAAGTTTATTCAGGTGCCTTTCGACAGTGACCCATTCAGTGACTGCTATGTTTCCTGCCACCATATAGGAACCAATATCTAAATTTTCTGGGAGCCTCTTTGCCTCGAGTGAGAGCATTACAAGTCAGAGAAATGCAAGCACTCCACAAGAGAAGCAGAAGATTGCAACAAAGCCCAAACGCTGCCCAGCCACCAACCATAAGCAGCAAGTTACAAACCATGTTGCACCTGAGGGCAAAAAGTTCTCCAAGCAAAACAAGGGCCGAACCCCAGGCAGTCCAGAGGCCACCCAGCCACTCCTGAAGGTAACCCATTAGCAGGAACTTTTAGTTTAGACAATTAATTTCCTTTTCTCTCTAGTCACTCTCTAGAAGAGGCTCATTTGCTGACAATTCAATGCAGTCGGCATGTCCCCAGTGCATGAACCCTACGGACTATTGGATTACAACTCTTGTTTTCCCAACTGACCTGTGATGGGCCTGGAAATAATGGGAGTTGCCTTTCAGAGTAGGTGGCAGATGCCTGGACAGGGATGGCTGTTGGAGGATTTGTCTGGGTTTTAAAGTAGCTTGGGGTCCTCCATCTTTATCAGTACTTTGAACAACAGGACTCAGAAGGTGAAGCTTTTAATGGCCAGGTTATAACATAGAGCATGGGATCAGGAGAACAAAAATCACAGGGTTTAAGACCAGCTTCGCCTTTTCCATTTCCAGATGGCTGTCTTGGCTCATCTCTGCTCCTCTTCTAAGACCTGTTTAAAGTCTCACTGTTGGAAGCCGATGTTGTTATGAATCATGTCCAATAAAGCCTGGATCCTATTACAGGCAGTCCTCAACTCATGACCATAACTGGGAGCAGAATTTCCATTGCTAAGCAAGGTGATCATTAGGTAAATTGCGCCCAGTTTTATTACCCTTTTTGCCACAGTACTTAAGCCAATCACTGCAGTTGTTAAGTGAATCACATGGTTGCTAAGAGATTCCAGTTCCTCCCATTGACTTAGCTTGCTGAAAGCTGGCTCAGAAAGTCATAAATGGCGATCACATGGCCCTGGGACGCTGCAACCATCATAAATACACATCGATTGCCAAGTGTCTGAATTTTGATCATGTGACCATGGGGATACTGCAATGGTTGTAAGCAGTGGTGGGACTCAAATATGTGAACAACCAGCTCCCTGTGTGGATTCTGCTTCTGGAAGTCCATTCTGGGCCTGGGCAACAAAAAATTAGCTACCAGTTCTACCGAACTGGTGCAAACTGGCTGAATCCCACCACTGGTTGTAAGTGCGAGCACAGGTTTTCAGCGCTGTTTCACAGTGCTGTGGTAACTTTGAACAGTTGCTAAATGAATAGTTGTAAGTCGAGGCCTACCAGTATTTATGGGACTCTTGTTACATTCACCATACTGTTATTAAGTCAGGATCTCAGCATAAGTGGTGCTTATTCCAATATGGATATACTTCCACACAACCAAGAATCTCAGATTGTTTTAATTTCATAACGCTTTCTGATTTTACTATTGCTGTCTTCTGCCCTTTATGCTGCTATCAGGGGGTAAGTCATCATCTGAAATTAAAATCTCAGTCTGGAGATTACCTTAAATTAATGTCAATAAAACTGCTCTTGCATGTACCTAGTTGTGAGGAGTCTGTGATTCTCCAGATGTTATCGAATTAAAATTCACAGAAGTTCTAGCTAGCATGATTTATAGGAAGAGATGATGGGAAGTGTACTTCAGCAGTAAATGGGGGAGCCTCATGTTGATTGTACAGAAGAAGAGGTACATTGCTTTCAGCTGAGAAAATGTAAGTTATTCAAAAGGAGTAATTTAGGAAAGAAGGCTAGAAAACTGCCTCTTGAGAGTAGGCTAAATCAACGGCATATTTGAAAAAGGAATGCTGAGGTTAATTTATGAAATGGCATCTGATTACAGAAACTTGGTGTGAATAATGTTTATGAGGTGTTTTTTTGCTAGCATCTTATTTTAAAGTAATTTTTAGGGAAGCACAGATTTTAGTAATGAATCTGTAGGTTTTTAAAAAATCACTTACTGTTATAAGCATTCCAGATTAAATTGTCCCAAAGCTGTGTATAGAAAGAGCTTTTCTTGTTCTCAGAAATCTTGTATTTATTCTATGTATTTTTATCAGTTTCTGCCACATCCTATTAGAAAAGAATTTAGAATTTAGAAAGCTTTGATAACCTTTTCTCTAAAATCTTCAGTCCTCTGAAACTGCTCTGCGCCCTGTGCGTTCCCACAGAGAGGGCCTCCTCAGGGTGCCACCGGTCAGAGAATGCCATCTGGTGGCCCCCAGGGGGAGATCCTTCTCTGTGGGCGCCCCGGAGCTATGGAACCTGTTACCGGTTGAGCTCCGGACGGCGCCCGATCTGCGCTCCTTTCGCCGCGATCTGAAAACATACTTGTTCGAGCAAGCCGGCCTGGCCTGAGGGGGGATTGGTGGGGTTTTTTATCATTTTTATTGGGGTTTTTATTATGTATCAATTGTATTTTAATCGGGCATGCATTTAATTATTTTTTAATTTTTGTAAATTTCTGTGTTTTATTCTTGCCCTGTACACCGCCCTGAGTCCTTCGGGAGAAGGGCGGTATAGAAATGATAATAAATTAAATTAAATTAAATTAAATTTTGGGGGCCTCAGGCCAGTTGGCAGAGCCAAGTTGTAATTGCCACCTCCTTCGCTGACTTCTGTGCTGTAGGATTCATGACCAGACACACAGCTTGAATTCTCTTACTTAGCCTCTCACTTGGGTTGCTCTCCTGGCATTTTGTTTCTGCAATTTACTTTTTGCTGAATTTTTGTCCTCCCTAAACCCCGCAAAGCAATTAGAAGGCAATCCCTATTGCCTTGGAATGTCAAGGATGCTTTGAGCTGCTACAGGACCAGCACTAATTAAAATGACCCCCTCTTACCTTGTTGCTAAAGGAAAACAAACATAAGTTGCTTAAACACTGCCTTTACTTCCTGCTATGTGCACTTTCCTGATCATATGCAGAGAAATCTCAGTGATGTGCCACAGGGGTGGTGAAAAGGCACACCATTCATTCATTCATTCATTCATTCATTCATTCATTCATTCATTATTTATTTATTTATTTATTTATTTATTTATTTATTTATTTATTTATTTATTTATTTTATTTTATTTAATTCATTCATTCATACATTCATTCACTGAATTTATTTGCCACCCGTCTCATAATGGAACAACTCTGGATGGCCAGAGTCTTTCCATCTTTCCCTTCTAAAGACCTAAAGCTCAGAAAGCAAATGGCATATCAAGGCAGGAATTCCAACAAAAACAGCAGTTTGAAACATACAAATTATTTGTCTCAGCTCTCAAACAGCAACGTTAGAGAAACACAGAGACTAGTGTTGTTTTCAAAATTTGGGTGGAAGTGTCCCCTGTAAAATACTATGGTCCATTTCAGACATATCCATCCAGTTAAAAACTCTTGGTTAAAGAATTAGACAAGGATTTATGGCTAAACAGACACGTGGTGTAACTTAGAAAACCTCTACAATGTAATGTTTGAAGTCTGAAATGCTCAATGCTTGGAAGTACTGCATTGATTCAAATGTTCTTGGCTAGATCTTGATCGGGTTTTCCAATTCCAAACTTTGGTTATCTAATGGAATGTGCATCTACAGCAGCAGAGGGGGAGGATTTTGCCAACTCAGAACTTCCCGGAGGGAAACCTGGATCAAGAGACCCAGGTTTCCCTGGAGTGAGGACGAGGTTCAAGGTAGTCACACATAGAATCTCTTCAGGTATATCTACTGGCTTAGAAATTTATAGCTTTAGTTTGGCAAGATTCTGTCTATTAAATGTAAAGAAATACATTTTTGGACTTGATTGGATCTCACTGTGTCTTCTCTGGACTTGAGCCTGACATGATAGCAGTGTTCCAATATCTCAGGGGCTGCCACAAAGAAGAGGGAGCCAAGCTCTTCTCCAAAGCACCTGAAGGCAGGACAAGAAGCAACGGATGGAAACTAGTCAAGGAGAGAAGCAACCTAGAACTAAGGAGAAACTTCCTGACAGTTAGAACAATTAATCAGTGGAACAACCTGCCTCCAGAAGCTGTGAATGCTCCAACACTGGAAGTTTTTAAGAAGAGACTGGACAGCCATTTGTCTGAAATGGTATAGGATTTCCTGCCTTAGCAGGGGGTTGGACTAGATGACCTCCAAGGTCCCTTCCAACATTATTATTATTATTATTATTATTATTATTATTATTATTATTATTATTATTATTATTATTATTATTATTATTATATGGTTTTCTTTGATTAGAGAAATGGAACGAGAAAAGAAATACCTAGAACCTTCAGCCTCTCACACCATTTGTGATTTTTGTGGATTGGTGTCATATTTTTTTCCTTATCATAATATAAATCTTCACATGGTACCCAGAGGATATCCCAACTTCTGAAATAAGTTAACGTATCCTCACTTTGATTATGCTTGAGAAGTAATCTCTTCTATTTTGCCCTTCCTTTTCCACTTCTCTTCCCTCTCTCCTCTTCCCTGTCTCTCTAGGATGTCCTTATTTCCGAGCCCAACACACATGATTCTGGTCCTGCTGAGATACCATCAAAAAGTGTCCCAATAAACAATGTCAAAACAGTAAGTAACATAATAAAACTAACCAGAGTGTTTGAAGTGACAGAATCACCAATTGTAGAAGAGACAACATCACTGCAAATTTCTTCTCATTCTGCCCCAAATATGAAAGTTATAAGGACTTTTTGAACACCACATAGATCAAGGGTCTTCAAACTTGACCCTTTTATGACTTGTGGACTTCGACTCCCAGAATTCCTCAGCCAGCATGCCTATAAAGGGCCAAGTTTGAAGACCCCTAATCTAGATGATAAAGAAGCATAGTTTGGAGATCTGTGTGCTGATTATTACTAATTTTCACATGCTTCATTTTTTTTCCATAATCCTCCAGCCTAGCTGCAAATTCATCAAATCCTGCTGAATAACAACAAAAATATATAGCCAGTTGTTCTCATAATAGAATATGGCGAATGAAAGACTCTGGAACAAGATAGAAACCAATACGAATTATTTTTAGTCTGCCTCAATTAGGCCATTTCTGGAGCTTTGAAATTCATCATCTTTGCACATTCCTAATTTGCATCAATTTATAAATTTACCAAGTATTATGTATTAATAATTAGGAGATTGACATCTTTTTAAAAAAGGGATGATACCTACGACGTTGAAAAAGACTGTGATTCATCCAGTCCTCATAAAAACCAAAATAGGTAGTCCTTGACTTATGAATGGTTGCTTAGTGACCATTTGAAATTATGGCAGACTTCCTAAAAGCTAGACCCAAAGTTATGGCCACTGTAGCATCCCTGAGGTTGATCACCTTACAACCAACCACAGGGATACTGCAGCACCCTCCCCACCCCCACCCCCCGCCTATCTCCCTCCCCACCCCCCATCTTGGTGGGATAAGGATAAGGACTGAAGTGGTTTCCCTTAGTGACTGCTTTGTCTAACAACTCAGTTGCTGGTCCTGATTATGGTGGCTAAATTAGGACTACCTGTATTGTTATAAGGTATGATATACTACAGATGCAGCATTGGTAGCTACTAAAATGCTATAGTAAATCACAAGTATTGGTATATGCAACATCCAGAAAAGATATGCTACAATGTTTAGTTTGATTACAAGCTTTGCAGAAGAGAATGTGCGGAACTTTGGGAAGAGATAAAGACAACAGCAGCAGAAAAAATGATTACCAGATTTCTAAGTGGAAAAGATCCAAATAGATGCCAAAACAAGCTATCGTGACAGCCAAATAAAGATAGTGGATAAATAACCTGAGCCATGAAAAGGATGTACAGTCACTGAATGCTGACTCACAATGTCAAACAAGGAAGTACAGAGGAAGATCCCTTAATAAAAAAAATGTCAACAAATAGGAGATAATAATAAGAAAAATTATAGATAATTTTAAGAAGACCAGGAAAACCACACAAAAAAATTACAGCTGTGACAGGAATGCAAATGACCATACATTTTCAGACGGAGAATAAATATTAACACGATGTATGACAGATAACTGTCAACTGTCAAACGTGCAACTATCAAGCATAAATGAATACCCACTAAATAGTTTAACTCCTTTTTCTCCTGCAGCTTCAGAGGGCTTGTTTATGTCATGAAATATGGAAGAAAACTAGAACTCAGAAAGATTAGAAACAATCTATACTGAAGAAGGAAGATGCATGAGAATTACAAATGAGCAAACTTTGGTGCTAACTATTCACAAAAGCAACATTTTGTTTAAAATAGAAAGGACAGAAACAGTCATAGAGAGAAAAATGCCGAATGAATAGACAAGTTTCAGAAAAATGCAGATGTGAAACCAGATAAGGAATATAAGATGGATGATAAGAGAGTAAGACAGTATGATTGTAATCAATAAAGGGAAGAAGCTTACCTTTATTCTATTATTTACAGCAAACGGTTCTGGTTTGTAGAAGTAGATTAAAATTAACGATGATTGACTTAATGATTATTCTGGAGAACTTTACAATAACAGAGACATTAAAAACTGAAATTGGAGAAACAGAGTGGTTCAGAATAAATAAGGCAATCAGACAAGATGGGTGTTGTCCCCAATACGTTTATCCAGAAGGATACTTAGATTGGTGGTATCAAAAGCATCTGTGAAGTCAAGGTGACCCAGCAGAGTCAAACTTTCTCAGCTGAGCTCCAAAAATCATCCATCAGGCCAGCCAAGGCAGTTTCATTTTTGAAGCCAATTAGATAGATAATTTGCTTCTTCTAAGACTGTCTGAAGTTAAGAAACCACCACTTTTTTTGTCAATTTACCCAACTATACTAGGTGAGAGATTGGCTTATAATTGGGATCCCAGGTAGGCTTTTTAAGAAGCAGTTTAATAATGGTCTCCTGGGAGGTGTTCTGTTTAATGATGCATTTATGATTTATTTAAGGTGTCTGCAATTTACCTCCCAGCCAGAAGCCATAAACCAAATAGGGCTAGTGGTGGAATGTACCAACTCCATGCACCTTGCACACATCCTTGAAAGTCACAAAAACTTAAATCGGTCCAGTCTAACTATACAAGACTGGTTTCATAATAATGATCAGACTGAACCAATTTTATGACTGTTTTTGTGGAGGTTGTTAAGCAAACACTATAATTGTTCAGGGACCCAATATATTCCTTTGGCTATTTTTTGCCAGAAACTAGCCGAAAAAGCGTTTCCAGGAAAAAAATAACATCCTATCGCATGACTATAGAATGCTGCAGTTGGCCAAATCAGTTGCAAGTACCCAAAATGTTGTGTGATTGTGAGATAATAAGGGGTGCCGCCATCAGAATTCTGGGACTGGTTGTAAGAACCTTTGGGGAGGTCTGACATGACTTTGAACAGTTGCTAAGCAACCGGTCATTAAGCAAAGACTATCTGTACTGTAAGGGACGTGGTGGCTCAGTGGGTTAGGACGCTGAGCTTGTCGATCAGAAGGTCGGCAGTTTGGCGGGTCGAATCCCGAGTGCCGCGTAACAGAGTGAGCGCCTGTTACTCGTCCCAGCTTCTGCCAACCTAGCAGTTCGAAAGCACATAAAAATGCAAGTAGAAAAATATGGACCACTGCGGTGGGAAGGTAACAGCGTTCCGTGCACCTTTGGTGACCACATGACCACGGAGACGGTCCAGTCTAACTATACAAGACTGGTTTCATAATAATGGGTTCTTGATCAGACTGGACTGAATATGAAAGATTTTATTGGAAAAAAAAAGCTCCCTGGAAGTATTACAACAAGCCTTTGTAATAGAACTCTGAGAGAATGAGGCAGGGGTATAAGTCACTTCCCTGACAACCCCAAACAACTCACAACACATCAATTTGCAGATGCAATGTGAAAAATAATATCTGCAGTTTCTACTGCCACAGCACAAAACTTCAGACTGGGCTTTGTGTTGTGCCTTCTCAGTTTGAATCTGTAAGGAGCCAAAACACAAACAACTTGTGATATGCAATTGAAACCACTTTTTTGCCGGTAAATAAAGAAGTTTTAGAAGGCCTCACGAGGCAAGATGGAATATAAAGGTCTCGGCTTATGCTAAATATTAAGGAATTAAGTCAACCAGCATACCTAGGGAACTTTCAGATGACAGTAAAGAAATGAAGCATAAAGATGATAATGTACTGAAGAAATTATAGAATGTGAACTAGAAAGGAAAGCAATGGCAAACTGAGACAAGATCATGCAAGATAAAAATACTGTTTTTGTAATACCAAAAATAACATTGGTTAAAGTATGGCTATGAAAACTCAACATTGAAAGTGAAACAAAGAGTGGCACGAACCACAATAAAAACAAACAAACAAACAGGTGAAGATCAGCAAACAGAAATGCACCTAGTTTGTGCTGGGCTAAAATGATTATACTTGGCAATGTGAAGGGAAGTAAAAGAAAAGGAACAGTATTGATAAAATGAAAGGACAGTATCAAAGAGATTTCCAGATTCTTCTTAAAAATATATAGGTTATTATTAGAGGAGGTTGATATGGTGAACGTTTGTTGATGTAGTCATCTGGATGATACTATCTTCCCAGTCCAAAACCATTTTCTAGTGGATCATTTCACTCATAGACATGACAGTCAGTTATCTTTCTGATCGATCTGTTGATGGTATAGTCCATGTTTCAGTTTGCTAATGTACTCCATATTTCAGTTTTTATGCTATCATCTGTACAGATGTTTTCCATATAATCAACTTACCCATTTGTTTGGGGAAGTCTGTTCATTTGCTCTTTTATGCTGACATTCATACTATAGCAGGGGTCTTCAAACTTGGCTCTATGCTGGATGAGGAATTCTGGGAGTTGAAGTCCACAAGTCATAAAAGGGCCAAGTTTGAAGAATTGCTTTCCTGAATTAGATGTAGCAAGATGGTGGGGATGTTAAATTGCTCGCTGAACATGCCAACCAATCAGCACTTGCCTTCATTGTTTCAGAGCTGGCCTATCAATTACCACCTTTGGCACTCATCCGCAAATACTGGTTCTCATTGCATCAGAACATGTGCTGGTCATGAACTAATAAAATTCACTTTAGTCCCATCTGCATACAATACAGTTAAATAACCAGCTAGCAATTCTCTTTCCATTCTCCTCAGTCCATGTGTCTGGTACAAATCTAATGCAAGCTAAATGGAAGTCAGCTAGGCAGATGTTTGGAAGTCCATCTAGGCAGTTAAATTCAAGGTAGTTAATTCCAAGGCAGAAAATCTATGATTAGGGCTCAAGGTGACATGAATAAATCAGTTCCATGGGCTTTTTTTTTTCTTCTGAGAATGCCTTGTTGTGTTTTTCCTCACCTGACCCTGCTATTGCAAGATTTATTACATGCCTTTCTCCTTAGTTTTATCTCTGGAACATATTAACACTGATTGAAAGCTATACAATTTAAATACTTTGTAAGGCTTTGCCCAGAATTTGTTTCATTTTGAGGGAATGTGGTTAATTTTACATTCCTGTTTAAGTGAAGAGGTTGTTTTTGTGTGTGAAGCCCAGCACAGCTCAATGTGATGACACTGCAGCTTAAATCTTTCCCCCCAATTCATCTTCACTTTGCAGCCGCTTCTGTCAAAGATATACAGGCACTTTTTGATAGCTATCAGTGGGAGAACTATAGGTTGAAAATTACAACAATCTATTCCTCTATATATCAGTTAACACTATTGTCTTTTGCTAAATATGACGTGTTTGCTTTCAAATGCCAACACCACTATCTCTGGTGGCTTTCTTTCATATATCCAATGTTTTGAGAATATGGAACTTTGTTTATTTGCACACATACAGGTAGTCCTTGACTTATAACAGTTCTCTTACTGACTGTTCAAAGCTGTAGCATCACTGGAAAAAGTGACTGACGGACATTTTTCACACTTATGACCGTAGCAGCATCCCCGTGGTCACATGATCAAAATTTGGATGCTTGAGCAACTGGTTCATATTTACGACAGTTGCAGTGTCCCAGGGTCATGTGATCGCCTTTTGTGACCTTCTGATAGGCAAGGTCAACGGGGAAGCCAGATTCACTTAACAACCACATTACTAACTTAACAACTGCAATGATTCACTTAACAACTGTGGCAAGAAAAGTCATAAAATTCACTTAAAACTGTCTCACTTAGCAATAGACATTTTGGACTCAGTTCTGGTTGTTAAGCTGAGGACTACCTGTACGTATTACATTATTTATCTGCTGCTTTTCATTCAGAAGCTCAAAGTAGGCCGCGTGACACTGCCTCCCTCAGGAACTCTGTGAGGTATATTTGCGCATTCAGAGATGGAAATGGTCACTGTTCTCAGAGGATTGCTCCCTAAGGAGAGATATGCGATATGTCATTAGCTTTCCTTTCTGGATTTTCATATCCAATGCCTGTTTTCTTTTCTCTGCTTTCCGATGGCATCCTAGATACCTCGAATCATCTTAACACACCCTTCCACTTCAGATGAAGATCCGGACCAGATCACCCAAGATCTCGATGACTCTGGGCCAGAGCAGCTGAAGAACACAGAAGGCCATATTTATTCAGACTGTTTAAATCACGCTTTCTATCCTTCTTAATAAAATATTCTTTTTAGAAAAAAAGAAAACAACAGATCTTTGCTGTTTTTCTGGGATGCTGACCTTAATTTGCAAATGGCTTCCTCTTACTTAGCTCCTAACTGTGGTGCAATGGGCTGCCCTATTCCTGTCTATTTGTCTGGACCTGTATTTGGGCCGGGATATGGAAAACTGAATTCATCAACTGGAAGCATATTATTTTTGAGAAAAGTTGAGAACATTTGAAAGTAAAGCCTTAAGTAAATTTTAATTAGAATAGTGTCATCATTCATACAGACATGAACTCTTTTTAATTGGTTGGGTTTCACAGATTAATTGGGGAAAAAGGCATTTTGTAGGGGTTTTTAAAATTTTCTATACATGAAACTGCACTCTCCATTCCAACTATGCATAAGATGCTACATTTAACAATCAGCAGGTAAGTTTCTAGCAGGGAAACCCTGCTGAGCTCTGCCTCATATTACTTAAATCTTTGTTTCTTTGAGGAGCAATCAAGGCAGTTCCTATTATCCCAACCAATTTACCTCATGACAGGAGTTCTGCGTGAACAGATTCTCTGACTTTTTTTTCGAAATCTCAAAGACCTGTACAGATAGTCCTCAACTTATGACCGTAATGGAGCCTGGCATTTCTGTCATCTTATGACAGTCTTAAGTTGAGACACCCATGTGACTGAACCAATTTTATGACTGTTTTTGTGGAGGTTGTTAAGCAAACACTATAATTGTTCAGGGACCCAATATATTCCTTTGGCTATTTTTTGCCAGAAACTAGCCGAAAAAGCATTTCCAGGAAAAAAATAACATCCTATCGCATGACTATAGAATGCTGCAGTTGGCCAAATCAGTTGCAAGTACCCAAAATGTTGTGTGATTGTGAGATAATAAGGGGTGCCGCCATCAGAATTCTGGGACTGGTTGTAAGAACCTTTGGGGAGGTCTGACATGACTTTGAACAGTTGCTAAGCAACCGGTCATTAAGCAAAGACTATCTGTACTGTAAGGGACGTGGTGGCTCAGTGGGTTAGGACGCTGAGGTTGGCAGTTTGGCGGGTCGAATCCCGAGTGCCGCATAACAGAGTGAGCACCTGTTACTCGTCCCAGCTTCTGCCAACCTAGCAGTTCGAAAGCATGTAAAAATGCAAGTAGAAAAATAGGGACCACTACGGTGGGAAGGTAACAGCGTTCCATGCACCTTTGGCGTCTAGTCATGCTGGCCACATGACAATGGAGACATCCTCGGACAAGCACTGGCTCTTCGGCTTTGAAATGGAGATGAGCACCGGCCCCTATATGCGGGGGAACTTTTACCTTTACCTTTACCTATCTGTACTGTGGGAAATAGCTGTACCATCAGTCTATATTTCTGCAGAACCTCTTTCTTCTATGGTGTTATGATTCATGCAATGCTTTTCCACTGGTAAGAGAGAGCAGTAAGACCAGAGAAATCAGCCAATCTTTCTGCTTATAACATGCTGAACATGCAGAACATGCAAAATGCCATTTGATAATGAGACACAATGCAAACAGGATAAGGTTTGGCAGTTGGGGAAGCCACGTTTGTGCCATCATAGCTTTCTGGTGGCTCCAGAGTGGCAGGTAGCATTTGAACTTAGCCATGTGGAAAGGCCCAAGTATTTCCAGGGAACACAGAGGCGGAACAGAAAGCAGTATCTTGGGATTACTGAAATGTTCCCTTTTTGCTTCGCTGTCTCTTCCTGGTTGTACTTCTTTAGTTGTATTGATCATTGACACACATTGGTTGAATCTTGGCCATCCTGCCCTTGGAACAATGAAGACCATACGTTTTCAATTGTTCTTACAAAGAAAAGTCAGCCCAGGCATGCAGAGCAAAGCTTTGGTTCTTCAAGATCCCTCTCTCCTGAGAATGCACAATCACAATTTTCCTACTATTTTACCTTTAGCCACAAGGTGGTAACCAATCCTTGTAGAGTTCCTATTCAGGCATTCTCAGCCATTGGGACCAACCAGCCAAAAACAAAGCTTAGCCACTATCCATATTTCAAGCTGATCCTTCCTGTTTATCTATCTATCTATCTATCTATCTATCTATCTATCTATCTATCTATCTATCTATCTATCTATCGATCTATCATCTATCTATCTATCTATCTATCTATCTATCTATCTATCTATCTATCTATCTATCTATCTATCATATGGCAAAAATATTAAAAAGCACATTACAATTATGTCTTAATGAGCAAATACTGTATAAGGCTATTTACTCTATTTAGAAATTCAAAGCTAGACTATTTATTTGGTCAATACATGATGGAGTCTCATACAGAATGTCTCTGGAGTTTCCCTGATATGCGCTTAAGGGTAAAAAGACATATTGGAGCACCACAGCTACATTCTGAAGATGGGAGCTTTCCCCATTCATGGAAGAGGCTAGTGCACCTGCCATGCCGAATCCTAATCCTATGAAGGATTGACCAGGTTTTACAGGGTAGATTGAATCCTTTTGGTTCAGCCATGAAGAAGGGAATGTCGGGACACTCTGCAGGAGCCATGGAGAACCATTCTTGCAGCCAGGCCTGAAGCAGATTGAAGTTGTTATCCAGCAAGTTTCTGGCTGTCCTAATAGGTGGATATCTGGAGCAAAGCCTGTTGTTTATTATATCAGTGATATCTGCACTGATTGGCAGATGAATATTGATCCTTCCCGTAAAGCTACCCTTCTGGTGAGTAGCATTTGGAACAGCTGGGCAACTCTTCCTCCCAAGCTCCTCCCCCCTCTCCTTGTCCTGCTGTTCCCAGACGGTATTGTCCAAAGAGTGACGGGAACAGTTGCTGTTGCAGGCATGTGGAATGTGCTCTTTCACAAGCTTAACTTCCCTCTTCGCCTCAGATTTTCTATCAGTTGAAAGGTAGGAACGCCCGAGGATAACCAGAGCCTTTCGTTTCCATTGAAATCCATCTATGGGCAGAGTGTAATTTCAGCCAGGGGGTCACCAGGGTCTCCTCAGGAACATATTTGAATGATCCTGAGCATGTTCAGAATGTACTTCCCTCAGTATTCACCAACCACAGCCAGCCTCAATACTTCTAGAATTATGAAATGATGCTTCTTGCTGGCTAATATTTCCAGCCTTCCTAATCTTTGGTACTTTAGTTTTTAGATGTTTCAGATATCAGTTTTATTCATGAAAATAGTAGAAAGGGGAAGGAGAGGAGGAGGAGGAGGAGGAGGAGGAGGAGGAGGAGGAGGAGGACTGTATCACTACAGTGATACACATATCAAAAAGGTCACCTGACAATGGTCCTCTCCATCTTTTTGCTTGTTATAGGGAGCCCCTGAAGAGAGGATGTGCTATTGAGAGACTCTTTATCAGCATGCTGACCATGGATGCCTTCTTCTGAAGGCTTCCAGTTTTTGTGAAGTCATGCAACCCGAGGTCTCTTGAGCCCCAGGAGGCCTAGCTCTTGCAAGCCGTAGGTCACCATTTGCAGGACTTGTTGAAGCTTTGCACACCGGGCTCAGCCTTTAAAGTATTCTGAACAGGTTAGCAGAGGATACATACACATGTTATAAATGTCTGGGCTAGCTGAGACCAGCAGCTATCATCCATTTAGGAACCAGGAAGGGATTCAAGTTCACTAAAAATGAGATGGAGCATGTTTTCTGCCTTCTCTGAAAGTGGCGCTTTGAGGAAATTATAAAGCATTTATTGCAGAGAGCAAGACCAAAAGGAAGTTTGAGGAACTTTGCATGGGGAAGCGCTACAAACTGTAAAAATCATCTTGCAGATTTAGGCAATTGCCAGGAACAGGCGCCCATGATTCATAGGGTTTCAGGATTTTGCCGGAACATTTGGCTGAGTGGAAACATCATTGGGGATGAAAGAATCAAGGGCCAGCTTCCCATGGAAGAAAATAGACATTGTGACTTAAACGGTAGCTCTTCTGCCATTATTGTAATCAAATTAAAACATGAATGTGTGTGTGTGTGTGTGTGTATACATTCTCATCTGAATCTGAATCTGAAGTGGGATACCTTAATCAATAAGAAGCATTTGCCAAGTGAAGATTCTTTAATTCTGCATCCAGTTAGCATTGTATTCACTTATGAATCATGAGAGCATTCATTCGGAGTTAGATAAATTGTTTTACAGGTAAGCCACGTGACAGCTGGTTAAATTAGGGTACGAAATCTAATCATATATTTTCTCAAAGATATGACAGCTGAATTTCTGCTTCTTCCCACCTTTCTCCAGTTGGCTTGGATGATAATTCTGATACATGCCAGCCAGAATGGTAAGTGGCCAAAGATAATGGGAAATTCCACTTGTAAACATCAGGAGAGCCCACTTGGAAAAAATGGAAGCTCTCTTACACTACAGTACATCCAGCTATGGCGGAAGCTTTTTTGTATACTCACTTAAGTCATATATTCACATAGCAGCCTATAAAAGAAGAATGACACTAGCCACATACTATGAAGGTAAAAGCAGCAGCAAAAACAAAGAATTCCGCCAGATCCCCAAAACTAAAATCATGAGTAATATTAAGCATCTGCCAATAGAATGCTTTTCTGAAAAGGAAGTGTCTATATATTCCGAATAAGTATAGATGATGGATTTGACCACTTGTACCACCATATTTCACAGATACTGAAGAGTTTTATTTTTCTGATTAAGGCTATAATATAGTCCCACAAACACTCAAGAGCATCCTCTTCTCCCTTCTCCACCAAAAATAAGAACATTTTTTCCGCCCAGGGAAAACAGTGTGTGTGTGTGTGTGTGTGTGTGTGTGTATTTAACACATATCTCCCTTGCTTCTCAGCTAACAAAGAGAGAGAGAGAGCCTGTGGCCTAGGGGTTAAAACAACTGCTTAAGACACAGTCGGCCCAGGTTCAAATCTCAGAAGGGTATGGCTGACTGATGAGAGCAAATAAGTTTGAAATGATCATATCTGTCTCCCAATATTCTTTGTTAGCAAGCCAAAAAAAATTACATATATATACGTATGTATATATACACACACATCCATCATGCCAGAGTGTGGCAATGCACTGCATATAGCTCCTTGATATTGTGAGGTGGGAAACTGTACTTATTAATCAAATTTATATAGCCACCCATCTCACAAGACTCTGGGCAGCATACAATAGTCATTAAAAAGAATACATGTATAAAAAGAGACATTAAAAATAGAAAATCAGCATTGAAAATGAATCTTTGCTGGCCATCTAAGATAGTTTCTAGATTAGAAACCCTATTTTGCATGGAATAATGTGAGCATGTTTAGAATGAACCTGGGCTTTGGTTGCTCTTAGGGCATCCTGGCTAACATTTGCCCCAAATGACTGCTAAGGTCCTTAACAGGAGCAGAGGAAGCTCCATGTGCTGCTGGTAAAAGAAGTCTGCTATCTTCATCCATGCCTTTTTCTGTCTTACTAGAAAGGATTTTATAAAAGCATTAGGTAACAATGGCTCCAAGATTCAATATTGCACAATTTGAAAACCAAGAGCAGTGAAAAGGACAGGATCTGATTTCTTTAGAGACATTCCCATGGTATTTCAGACTGTCACAGTGCTAGGTGGCATTAACAGAGGGATAGAATCAAGATTACGTAAAGTGTTAATACCACTTTACAATGCCTTGGAAAGGCCACATTTGGAATACTGCATCCAGTTTTGGTCACCACGATGTAAAAAAGATGTTGAGACTCCTGAAAGAGTACAGAGAAGAGCAACAAAGATGATCAGGGGACTGGAGGCTAAACCATATAAAGAACAGTTGCTTGAATTGGGTATGTCTAGTTTAATGAAGAAAAGGATGAGGGGGGATATGATAGCAGGGTTCCAGTATCTCAGGGGTGGCCACAAAGAAGAGGGAGTCAAGCTATTCTCCAAAGCACCTGAAAGCAGGACAAGAAGCAACGGATGGAAACTAACCAAAGAGAGAAGCAACCTAGAACTAAGGAGAAATTTCCTGACAGTTAGAACAACTAACCAGTGGAACAACCTGCCTCCAGAAGCTGTGAATGCTCCAACACTGGAAGTTTTTAAGAAGAGACTGGACAGTCATTTGTCTGAAATGGTATAGGGCTTACTGCCTGAGCAGGGGGTTGGACTATGTGACCTCCAAGGTCCCTTCCAACTTTATTATTATTATTATTATTATAAAATTTTTATTCATAAAACATGAAACTCAGTCAACTGAACACTCAAATTGACTGGCACTAATGGTCGACACGGGTTGCTGCCAGCATCCTAGGTATCAACCAGGTATCTCCTTAAAATGTAAGATGTTCCGAGTAGCGCAGTTTTTTGTAGCTTTGCTGGAGTTATTGCAGGAAGCTGCAATTTCTTGATGTGTTTGGCAAAGTTTTTGGACATAGTTCCCAGTGCCCCGATGACAATGGGTATCACTGTTACATGTTTCATCCATGATCGTGCAGTTTCGATGGCCAGATCGCGGTATTTTGTAATTTTTTCCAGTTCTTTTTCTTTGGCATCTCCTGGTACAGCGATACCAATCAACTGTATGTTTCGGTTCTCTACAACTGTGATATCTGGTGTGTTGTGTTCCAAATGGCGATTTTTTTTTATTATTATTATTATTATTATTATTATTATTATTATTATTATTATTATTATTATTATTATTATTATTATTATTGTTGTTGTTGTTGTTGTTGTTGTTGTTGTTGTTATTATTATTATTATTATTATTATTATTATTATTATTATTATTATTATTATTATTATTATTATTATTATAATTAGACCATAATCCCTCCATATTTCTATAGAAATAAGATTTGCTATATTTGCAGAGAAATGTGCATTGGTTGCAAACCTTGATCATTTTTATTCATTGATAAAAACGCAGTTATCACTTTTCTATCAGGATCACACAAAAAACCAGAAAACACTTAAAGCAGCAAATGTGATGGTAAAAAGACAATCACTCCCCAATTAATCTTGAAAGTCCTACTAGATTCCACATTGATTTAATTGCCTAGGCCAGGGATAGGCAACCTTGGCTCTTTTATGACTTGTGGACTTCAACTCCCAGAATTCATGAGCCAGCATAAAAGAGCCAAGCTTGCCTACCCCTGGCCTAGACTAATATGGGCCTTCCTCCCCATTTCCGAGATATGTCAAACACCATGATGTTTTTTAGAAAGCAGGACAAATATTTATTTATTTATTTATTTATTAATGGGACTTATATCCCACCCTATCTCTTGAAGGACTCAGGGCGGCTAACAACAATAATATACAATAAATACAGAAATTAAGATAAAATTAAAGTTAAAGGCCTCTGTGCAATAAATTAAAATTAAAAATTAAAAATAAATTAAAAATTAAAAATAAATTAAAAATTGTAAACATAATTAAAATCCCTGTCAGTCCAGGTCAGCCAGGTGAAAAAAGGAGTGTTTTGAGGCCGCGGCGAAAGGACTGGAGATCTTGGGCCATCCGAAGCTCAGGGGGGAGCTGAATCCACAGGGCTGGCGCTCCCATAGAGAAGGCCCTTCCCCTGGGGGTCGCCAGCCGACATTGTCTAGCCGACGGTACCCTGAGGAGGCCTTCTCTGTGTGAGCGTACTGTGTGATGGGAATTCGTTCCTGGTAGCAGATGGTCCTGCAAGTATCCCGGGCCTAAGCCATGTAGGGCTTTAAAGGTAAGTACCAGCACCTTAAATCTCACCCGGAGGGCAACCGGTAACCAATGCAGCTCATGGAGCAGAGGTGTTATATGGGAGTATCGGGGAGCTCCCATCACTACCCGTGCAGCCACATTCTGCACCAGCTGAAGCCTCCGGGTGGTTTTCAAGGGCAGCCCCATGTAGAGAGCATTGCAGTAGTCTATACGGGAGGTAACGAGTGCGTGGGTGACTGTACGTAGGGCATCTCGGTCCAGAAAGGGGTGTAATTGGTGTACCAGGCAAATCTGGGCAAATGCCCCCCTAGCCACCACTCCAATATGATCTTCAAAACTGAGTCGTGAATCCAGGAGGACGCCCAGATTGCGTGCTCTATCAACGGGAGGTAACATCTCTCCTCCTATAATCAAAGATGGAACCTCTTGGACTAAACGAGATGTCGGTACGTAAAGCCACTCAGTCTTGGCCGGATTGAGCCGGAGCCTGTTCTTTCCCATCCAAATCTGTACCGCTTCCAGGCAATGGGACATCACATCTAGGGCATCGCTGGGTTGGTTCGGGGTGGAGATGAAAAGCTGGGTATCATCAGCATATTGATGATACTTCACCCCGAAGCCACGGATGATCTCACCCAGCGGCTTCATATAGATGTTGAACAGGAGGGGCGAGAGTACCGACCCCTGAGGCACCCCACAACTAAGGGGCCTAGGGGTTGACCTCTGCCCTCCTGCCAACACCGTCTGCGAACGGCCCGAGAGGTAGGAGGAGAACCACCGCAGAACAGTGCCTCCCACTCCCAACCCCTCAAGACGACGCAGCAAGATACCGTGGTTGATGGTATCAAAAGCCGCTGAGAGATCTAATAGGACCAGGACAGAGGAATAACCCTTATCTCGGGCCCGCCAGAGATCATTCACCAGCGCGACCAATGCCGTCTCTGTGCTATACCCGGGCCTGAAACCCGATTGGTACGGATCCAGATACTCAGTTTCCTCCAGGACCAAAGGGAGCTGCCGTGCCACCACGCTTTCAACGACCTTCGCAAGAAAGCGAAGGTTGGAAACAGGATGAAAGTTGTTTAAAATAGCTGGATCCAATGCAGGTTTCTTAAGGAGGGGCCTTACCACCGCCTCTTTCAAGGCGGCAGGGAAGTACCCCTCACTCAGTGAGGCATTGATAATTGCTAGGAGCCAGCCTCATGTAACCTCCCGAGATGCATAGACCAGCCAGGAGGGACACGGGTCCAACAAACATGTGGCGGCACTTAATTTCCCCATGATCTTGTCCACTTCATCCGGAGTTACAGGATCAAACTCTTCCCAAATGTTCTCGGCCAAATTCATCGTTTTCCTCTCATCAGATACTGCCCAGTCAGAGTCCAAACCAGCCCGAATCTGAGCAATTTTGTCCACCAGATATTTACTAAATTCCTCGGCCCGTCCTCGTAAGGGGTCCTCTCCCGTCCCTTGATTTAAAAGGGAGCGGACCACCCTAAACAGGGCGGCCAGGCGGTTATCTGCAGACGCAATGAGGGTGGTGAAGTAAGTGTGCTTTGCCACCTCCATTGCCACAAGATAAGATCTAGAAAAGGATCTTAACTGTGTTCGGTCAGACTCAGACCGACTGGTTCTCCAAATGCTCTCTAGGCCCCTTCTCCGGCGTTTCATCTCCCGCAGGTCCTTGGAGAACCAAGGAGCAAGTCGGGACCTGCGCCGGGTCAGAGGACGCAAAGGCACAACGCGGTCGAGAGCCTCCGAAGCAGCCTGTTGCCAGGCATTAACTAAGGACTCGACCGGGCTGTGGGAGAGGGGGGTGGGAATCAATCCAAACGCCATCTGGAACTTATCTGGGTCCATCAGGCGCCTGGGGCGGAACCATCTGGTCGGTTCTGCCTCCTGACAGCAGGGGGTGACGTGACGGAGGCCCAACCGCAGGAGATAATGGTCTGTCCATGAGAGGGGTTGAGATGTTGGAGTAACCCCACCCAGCCCATTAAGCCACTGCCCAGAGATAAAAATAAGATCAGGCGTGTTTCCTCCCTCGTGAGTCGGGTCCTGTATAAATATGACTAAATATTATAAAAATGTTATGTTTCATAAATCAGTTAGCTTGGCGGGATAGCATTAGGTGCCTAGGTCCTCCTTGTTCCACCTGCTCTGCTCTTCTGATGACCTTGATAAAGGCCCTAAGCAGTGAAGCCTCAAAACCATGTTTAAAGAACTGCGGGAAAAACAACCTAAGACAACGTGTTCCGACTACTGGGCAGATGTCCCTCATTCGGTGATAACTGCTGCTGTTCAGTGGGGGGGAATCACTTCCAAGACAACATTGCTTTAGTTGGGGTAGCAACTGGTGGGTGTGCTGCTGCTGTTGTTGTTGTTATCAGCGGCCTTGGAGTCTGTCTGGGAGCCAGGGAATGCTCCCCTCCCAGCTGGGTTGCTAATATTGGACTCCTGACTCGATCTGCCAGGAACTGCTGCCAGGTTATTCTCCTATGGCTAAGAAGACATCACAGCCTCTGTCCCATGCCAGGCAAATATAGAAGGGCTGGATAAACCAGCAAAGAGATGCTTTGCTTTGATGAAGTTTCGTGCGAAGCCCTCTTTTAAGGCAGCTTTGCCAGCCTGCTTTCTAAATAGCACCGCATATGAGCTGCTTCACTTCCCTTTGTTGAATGAGATGGACTTCTCTGGAAAGAAGCATACAACACCACCACCCCCTCCGCACACAAACACACACACAGTTTATAAAGGCCAATTGGGCCATCTTGCACTATCCTAAAAAGTACCTACTGATCTTCCTTGCTTCCTACCTCAGACAGGTAAGAACTGTAAAGAAAAAGAGCTTCCCAAGGAGAAACTAACAACTGATCGTCCAAATATTTGCTACATTCCCAGGTAGACAGACCTGAGCTAGCTAGCTAGAAGTTCAAACTTGTTCCCAGCATTGCTCAACAATCCCATGTCACCTTCAGTGAAAAGGATGCTCCTGGCCAACCTTTGTTCATCTCATGTCGAAGGTTTAATGTGAATCGTTCAAATATAAAAACAGGTGGTTTGCAAAGTATTAATGGAATAAGGTCGGGCTTGATTAGAAGCCCCTGCCCTAAAGTGCTTACAGTCCAAAAGGCAACCCTGAAATCAACAGCAGAGAGGACTCCCAGGCAAAGGAAATAGAAAGAACATTAATTCAATTCCGTTCTTAGATAGGCAAGTTTAAGCTGGTGGTTCCATGCAGTATTAAAATAAAGGAATAAAAACGATATTTCTTTTTTTAAAAAAAAACTCAACAATTTCAACGCCTTCAGATGAGTCTAATAAATGCTTACATCATATCCCTTGATTAGAGTGATTCCTGCCGCCATCTGCAGCTGACCCCCGTTTTCCCCCTGTCCCTTTCTGTTTGTGCAAGTAAAAAAGCTTCTGCCCTTTTATCTAATGATTGCCTATTTACACACATAGTTACCGCATTCCTAAAATGCCTCCCTGTTAGTCCTGTCTCATTCCTTGCAAAAGTGCGCTTTGAATGCCAAGATTTTTGCAACTAAAGTAATTACACATTATTTCTATTTGTTTGTTTTTTAAACTTTGCGGGATTGCTATTTGAATGAAAACATAGTAAGGATAGATGAAAATTTTCTCTCAACTTACTATCAAAGTAGACCTAAAGGACCAGATTCTTAGAATTTCCAGGCAGACCTTTCTGTTTCTAGATATTGCTCTGATTTCTTTCATTCCTGGATCTCGTTGAGCAATTAATGCCTTCAGATTACAATTGGTCGTACGTTTCTGTGGGCAAACATAGCTTGCTTGTTTATCTAACTACATAACTGGAGAAAGCAGCTTTGAGAATGGAATGTGATTCTCTTCCCCCAGGGGCACTTAAATTACTTTGCTTCCATTCCCCAGCACGTATATACCCACTGCAGAAGATTTGTAACCATTTGCAACCAAGTGCAATCAACCTGTTTGCATGGACAAAATTGCTGAAATGGCAGAATGTTGGAAAATCTCTCTAGTTCTGTAACAAAACCTGCCTAAGATGATCATATGGATGTATTTCCTTTCTAGCACACGTCTCCGGAGGATAGCCTGAAATTTGTGCTTACATTTATAGTCATAAAGGGAATTCAGAGCTTTGGCAGGTCATGTGCAAAGAACTCCTGGGTTAAGGATGACATTTCCCTTCTCTTTTACCACAAATCCCCAGACCATTGGCCTTCCAATGTGAACTTTTAAAAAGGATTTGTCAGGTTCTTTTGCGACACCATCTATTGTGTGCATGCCTCGATGTTGGGAGCAGCAACAAGATGTCCACTGGAGAGGATTAAGAGAAAGTGAGTGAAAGATGACTCAAAGTGACAGCTGATTGACTGTGGACTTTTAGCTCAGGCTGCCATCTCCTAATTCCTTCCAAATTCTCCGAGCAAGTTCTAGCGAAGGTGGTGGCATGAACTCCAGGTGACCAAAATCATGCTGGGTTTCAATGGGTTCAGTGCCAAAAGGGCATTTCATGTTATCTGAAGCCCGGGTCTCGCCTTCCTGCCAGAGCACTCCTGTTTGTGAGTTTTCTAAAGCTATAAATGGAAAGTCTAGCTAGGAAGAAATTATCACCCAGGCATTCCGATCCAGTTCAGTCTCACCACTAGAGTGTGGGCAGTCATGGTTTCCACCACCTAGCCAGTTAAGCTCCTTCTTTTTGGGATTTAAATCTTTCTCTTGCTGGGAAATGGAGATAGAAAAATGTAAAAGACTCTCTTCAGCAAAAGACAAGTTATCCCAAGAGAAGCTGAAGGTAAGATGCAATTTTCCTTGGTGTTATTATGCAATATTAGGATACTAGAGGCCGAGAAGAAAAATAGTTACTATTTTTATACTTCCTCCAGTGACCTTAATGATTAACTGGTTCAGCCGTGGGGTGTTGAAATTAATTATGCCATAATCTTTCAGCAGGGATTATGGAACTTCTTAATTGATATTTCTCTGGCTATGAATTTTTCAGATGGTAAAGCCTGGATCTGCAAATGCTCAGTGTGTAGTGTTGTCCCAAAATAAAACAATTCTATAATTTGCTAAATCTTACAGTATGCTGGGTATTATACAAATGGATATGAGAAAGAGAATCTTGGAAGAAGCAGCTGACAAAATGTTCTGTTTCATTTTGTTTACGCTACTTCCTGATTACAACTTCAGTGAGAAAAATAGAATTTGCTTGTGCCAATAGTTGTTATTCCCAGGGACAACGAGGTGCCACGTTATTCCTGACACTGGAAATTATATGAGAGAGAGAGAGAGAGAGAGAGAGAGAGAGAGAGAGAGAGAGAGAGAGAGAGAGAGAGAGAGAGAGAGAGAGAGAGAGAGAGAGAGAGAGAGAGAGAGAGAGAGAGAGAGAGAGAGAGAGAGAGAAGAATGGAAAAAACCTTGCAGTCACTCATATTGAATGACAAATTAGAAATAGTATCATATTCTTAAATAAGAATGTCATAATTTAAGAGCACTAGAGTTATCGGTTTTCTGTTCTAAACAGAACTGTCTGCATCTATGTCTGGCTGCAAAACTCAGACAAGGCTAGATGGTAGCAGATGTCAGATAAACAATTCTTAAAAACTCTACTGCCACCTACTGGTTGCTTAGGCTTTTGCATTCCTGATATGGTAATCTTGGACTCCTCCTTTCAGAATGTATATGTTAGCAAGTCCTATTTCAATCCTTTTAACAATTTAAATATAGGAGAAAATATAAAAACTGAAGTGGGCCACTCCACTACTTTACACCTGTTCCTCATTTATTGAAAGGTTTCTCCTCAACTGTTAAATGTTCCCTGGACTAGTGAGAGGAGGAGGAAGGGGAGGAGGAGGAGAAGGAAGAAGAGGAGGAAGAGGAGGACGAGGAGATGATTCAGACCAGAACCAGAAACTGTCCAAAACATTTTCCAGAGAAATAATTTTAAGCAGTACAGTTAGTCCTAACTTATGATTACAGCTGAGCCCAAAATTTATGTTGCTAAGTGAGACTTTTGTTATGTGAGTTCTCCCTCATTTTATGATCTTTCTTGCCACAGTTGTGAAGTGAATCACTGCAGTTGTTTAGCAACATGGTTAGTAAGTGAATCTGCCTTCCCCCATTGACTTTGCTTGTTAGAAGGTCACAAAAGGTGATCACATGATCCATCCATGTAATCATCATAAATATGAGTCAGTTGCCAAGTGTCTGAATTTTGATGACATGGCCATGGGGATACCACAATGGTTGTGTGAGAAATGGTGATATGTCACTTTTTTTGTTGCTGCTGTAACTTTGAACTGTTGTAAGTCAAGGGCTACCTGTATATGAGTGTATAAAGTAACATCAAGAACTGTTTAAACAGATCCTTAAACTACCGGTAACCAAAGGCAGGGCACAGGGCTGGCCATTGGATTATTAATAACATTGGAAGACATCACAGATTATTTTATTTATTTATTTATTTATTTATTTATTTATTTTATTTTAATTCCATTTATATCCCGCCCTTCTCCGAAGACTCAGGGCGGCTTACAAGCTTAGCAGTAGCCTTCATTCTATGTATATGCCTGCTTATTAGGGCTTTCACACAAACCCCAAGCGGCATTATTACAAAGTCAGCTTAATTGCCCCCAACAATCTGGGTCCTCATTTTACCTACCTCGGAAGGATGGAAGGCTGAGTCAACCTTGAGCCTGGTGGGATGCGAACCTGCACTAAAAATTTAAAAATTTAAATTTAAAAAATTTAAAAATCTAATAGTGCTATAAAGTTTTTGCAGGCTGGACACAGCTCCTAATTTTCAAGGCCACTTCGGACATTTTTGCACCCCAGACAGAACATTTCCTAAACTCCCTTCACCTTATTAATGGTAAAAAAGGTAAAGGTAAAGGTTCCCCCACACATACGTGCTAGTCGTTTCTGACTCTAGGGGCCGGTGCTCATCTCCGTTTCAAAGCTGAAGAGCCAGCATTTCTCCGAGGATGTCTCCGTGGTCATGTGGCCGGCATGACTAGACACCAAAGGCGCACGGAACGCTGTTACCTTCCCACCGTAGTGGTCCCTATTTTTCTACTTGCATTTTTATGTGCTTTCGAACTGCTAGGTTGGCAGAAGCTGGGACGAGTAACAGTCGCTCACTCTGTTACGCGGCACTCGGGATTCGACCCGCCAAACTGCCGACCTTCTGATCGACAAGCTCAGCGTCCTAACCCACTGAGCCACCACGTCCCTATATTAATGGTAAACATTGCAATAATTATAATCAATGAAATATCCAAGAAGTTATTGCCCCTTGAGGATACCTGAAGTAAACCATCTAAGAACGGCAATATTATTTTACCTAATGGTAGGGCTGGCCTTTAATGCCCTGCAGTGAAAAGAAGGGAAATGCACATGGGAACCAGCCCTGAGGAGCTTCCCTTGCAGCTGTCTGCCACATTGCCTACAGCAGTCCCCGGGTTCTTTTCACACGTCAGACATTTCAGCTTCTATTCAAAATGATGCAAATAGATTCCTAGCGTTATAAGCATCTGAATCTCGATTCTGCCCAGCTTAGTATATGTGACCATGTAGGCTGAGAGATCATTTAAAGAAACAAATAATAATGCCCACATGATGCTGGACTAAGATTACTGAGCATGCTAGTGATAATTGGGCATTGGGTACAGACTGGGTCCCTTTCAAAATTCTGCCAAGGATAGCAGATAAACATGTTGCTCTCTTGGCCAATAGACAAGGCATTCCCAGCACCCATCCCCTTCCCCCAGTTCCACAAATAGAAAGCAATCTCACTGGCAATTGAATCTTTCTTTCTATTTCAGCAGTAGGACAGTGTCCTTAAGGATACCTGATAATTATCACTTATAAGTGAACTCTACCTTACAGCCCTCAACCTTGGCAACTTTAAGACTTGTGGATTTCAACTCCCAAAGCTGGCTGAGGAATTCTGGGAGTTGAAGTCCACAAGTCTTAAAGTTGCCAAGGTTGAGGACCCCTGCATTACAGGATATAGGATTGATCTTGATTGCTTGAAATTGCTATCCTGGTATGCCTTAGGTCAGGGGTGTCAAACTGCCAGCCCGCGGGCTGGATGTGTCATCCAGAAGCTGCACCCACCCCATTGCCCACAATGGCAAAACCGTCCTGATACATTGTGTGATGTCACGTGACATCGCGAGTTTGACATGTCTGCCTTAGGTCTTAGGACAGGGGTCTTCAAACTTGGCCCTTTTATGACTTGTGGACTTCAGCTCCCAGAATTCCTCAGCCAGTGTGCCTGGCTGAGGAATTCTGGAAGTTGAAGTCCACAAGTCATAAAAGGGCCACATTTGCAGACCCCTGTCTTATGACAACATCAGCGACTCTGACTGAACAGAGAGACTGAATCCTCAATTGTCCTCAAAGTCAGAGCATCTGTGTCCTTGGCCACAGATTGAGGGTTAACACTGCATTTCTTACCCCATTTAGAACTATAAAAATGTGGAGAAACTGCAGCATTCTTGGAAATCAGGACTCTTAATATTTGGATTATCAAGGTGCTGCTTCTCTCAGGGATGATCATGTGTGATCCTTTAATGATCTCCTGTCTCTGTGAAGAGAAGTTGCAATCCTTTCATGAAATGTGGCTTTTTCTGATGAGATTCTGTCATTAATACCATATACCATATGGACTCCAGAAGATGGACTCCAGAAGATGGACTCCAGAAGATGGTAGAGGACAGGAAGGCCTGGAGGAACATTGTCCATGGGGGTCGCAATGGGTAGTACATGACTTCGCAACTAACAACAACAACAACAACAACAACAACAACAACAACACCATAGCCTTTCTTAAACATAAAACTATTGGTTCAGCTTTTTCCCCAAGATATTGGAGAATATCATGAGTTCCTATAGATACTAAATCCCAAAGACTACAAAACAAGACATCTTTTGACATTTGTATTCTCAACAGCCTTTGGAAACTGTTATTTTACTAATTATTTAGGAACTCTTGATACCCAATTTAGCGGATTATCCTTTTTTGCAGGAGTGGAGTGGAAGGTGGAGTGCAAATTACTACTTCACAAATGGATTACAATGTATGTCTGACCTTCCTATACTAAATCAGGATTCAGGACAATTTCCTGAAATTAGCATTCCAAACATGAGAGTGGTTGACATTTTTGAACAAACAGGCAGAGTTGATCGCTGTGAAGGTTCAGTCTGAATATTAATTCAAAGCCTCCTTTATCTTGCCTAACAACTGATTCTCTTTGCCAATTCTGATGTCTCTCACCCTCCAGGGAAATTAATTGTGATATTTTAATCTCTTGGATAATTAGAAACTTGTCAGTGGCGAGGAGCTTCAGCTGTCATAAGTACATCATTGCAGTTGTTAGTAATGTGGTTGTTAAGTGAATGTGGCCTCCCCATTGACTTTGTCAGAAGGTCGCAAAAGGTGGTCACCTGAGCCCAGGATACTGCAAGCGTCATACATATGAGTCAGTTGCCAAGGGTCTGAATTCTGATCATGTGACCATGGGGATGTTACATTTGTCGTGAGTGTGAAAAAGGTCATAAATCACTTTTTCCAGTGCTGTTGTAACTTCAAATGGTCACTAAATGAACGGTTGTAAGTCAAGGACTACTTGTACATCTGGTGCCAAGTGAATGCTTCCTATTCAAATCTCCCCTTTGATTCTAAAAAAACTTTGGGTCATGGTTGCAATTGCTGGGTCAATAATTCCCAGGTCTGAATACTTTGCAATACTACAGTGAAACTATTTCCCTTTTTTTTTCTTTGCACTGCATGTTCACATGGCTAACTAACTGGGTTGAGCTTCCTAGGATGACCGAGGGAGGAACTGAAGCCGGAGATAAAGTTACTGACTGGCACATCCATCCTAAACATTCAAGACAACATGGCTGTCAGGCACTACCACAAAAAGGGAGTAGTAAGGCGTTTGTAATGTTGAGCTGCTGGGCAAGCTGATACATGCCTCTCGTTGAAAGCACACATTTCTTGGTGGAACAAATCTCTGGATCGGGATCAAAAGGTGCAGAATATCAAGGACGCCAATAAATCCATCCAAGTTACTCAAAATGTATGGTCAGCATTATTTGCCTAAATGTGTAGCTACTGGGCAGCCTGCTATAAATATACTGCTATGTTTGCTGTAAATCAGCAGCAGGAGAACCACTATTTCCTTCTGATTTGGATGAGAGGACTAGTCTGCCTTTGATGTTTGATGTTTGAAGCTACTGTCCCAAAGGAGGAAGGGTACAGAACAAAAATTGGGTGAGAACTAGGGCAAAAATGAAATGTTAACATAATAATAATAATAATAATAATAATAATAATAATAATAATAATAATAATAATAATAATAATAATAATAATAATAATAATTATTATTATTATTATTATTATTTAACATTTCAAATGAAATGTTAATTTAATGGATTCACTTTAATTCAAGTTAATATTCTGCATATTTCTGCATATTTTTTAAAATATCCATTTCCCCCTACATTAATAATTGCAATTCAGGGTCAATGCTTGATGCAGTTCAAATCTAGAAACTTGTAATGTATCCGTTCATAGGTAGATGACGTCTGTGAGCAACTGGTGAAAATGGGATGTCTTTTCCCACGTACTTGATTGCGCTTGCTCAGTTCCATTAAGCCATGAGTTTTGTTCTGAATTATGATTTGTATCCAAATGAAGTCCAACAAGTTTATTCTAGCCTCTCTCAGGGATCGTGCTAAGCCATGGCTTTAGCCGTGTGTGTTGGATAAATCACAATTGGCTCGCTCAAATCCAACCACATTGCAGTTTAACATGAATCCAGCCTCTGATTTTCAGTGGAATCATAATTGCCATAAACTGCAATAACAGCAGTGCCTGCACTTTCTGCGTCGCATGAGAAAAGCTCATGTTCCTTCCCCTGTCCAGACCACTTTCTACAGGGGAATGATCAAGAGCATCCTGTCATACAGCATCACAGTCTGGTTTGGAAGCATCGCTGCTTCAGACAGGAAGGCGGTGCAGAGTGTGGTGAGGATGGCAGAAAAGATTATTGGCAGTTCCCTCCCTCCCATCCAGGACATAGCACAGAAGCGTTGCTTGAGCAGGGTCCACAAGATTGTCTAGGATGCTACACATCCTTTTCATGACCTGTTTTCCTTGTTACTTTCAAGCAGGAGGCTCCATGGTATCCGAAGCAGAACATCCAGATTCAGTCACAGTTTTGTTCCATAAGTATTAACCTTGTGAACTCTAACGCTTTCTCCTTCCATTATGTATTCAAGTTGGACAGTGAATAAAATTTATATGTTACTTATATGTAAGGGTGTAGATCTGTACATACGTTGTATATAGTACATTTAAATGTTATGTACATGTACACTTGAGACCAAACAACTAAATTTCATTTTTAATGAAAAATCACTATGGTAGAAATGGTCCTTGAGAGGCTCTGGGCTTTAATTTCTTATGAATGCACAATGTGAGAACTTATTAATCCAACCTTGGTGCAGAGTCCTTCTGACAGACACCCAAAATGCCCCATACAGTCTCATCTTCTTTAAATCAATTCTTTTTTTATCAGTTGTTACAGCTAAGCTGATACGGATGAAGTAGCAGATGTTGCAAATCAATTTATGGAGCATCTTTTGAGGGCCAGAGTCATATACCCTACCAATTTTTTCCCCAGGCAATAAATGGAGAGAAAAAAATATTACATGCCCTGGTGGTCCTCAACTTCCAACCATTCATTTAGTGACTGTTTGAAGGTACGATGCTGAAAAAAGTAACTTATGACCAGTTTTCGTATTTACAACCATGGCAGCATCCTCACGGTCACGTGATCAAAATTCGAGCACTTGGCAACTGGCATGTATTTATGACAGTTGCACTGTCTTGGGGTCATGGGATTACCATTGGTGACCTTCACAGCTGGTTTCTGACAACCAGAGTCAATGGGGGAAGCCAGGTTCATGTAATGATTGTATGATTCACCTACTAACTGCAGCGATTCACTTAACAGCTGTGGCAAAAAACGATTGTAAAATAGGGCAAAGCTCGTTTATTAGCAATGCAAATTTTGGGCTCCATTGTGGTCATACGCTAAGGACTACAGTATCTTATGGAGCTGAATCAATGTAATTTATTAATTCAGTGTTAATTTAAAATAATTAATTTGGACTTCATTTATTTTTTTACTCTTGTCCCACCTACTCTTTGACATGTATACATACTTTATATAGGTCATATGTGGCTCCTACTCATCTTTTCCCTAAAGATATATATTCTTCATTTAACAGCTAGATACAACTGTGGTTTACTTCTAGTCATTGGTTGATTTGAAGCTATTTGGATCTTATGAAATACTTGCCTTTTGGTGAGAGGAGGGAGGAAATGAGAAATAATGTTCACCACCTTTTTATTTACGCTAAAGACTCAGCTTACTGTACATTATGCAGACTTGACAAAGGAGAATAGACAATAATGAAATTGGAGATGTCCTGAGTGTTTTCTTGTTTTTTTTTTATTATGTATTTCAGAAGAGTTTCCAATTTTTAGTTCAGTTTTAATTTGTATAAACAGGGTGCCTTGAGTGCTCTTTATGGGCACAAGCTAGCTAGGATATACATATGGAAATAAGAAATTATCACTGAGTATTGAAAAGCAGAAAGAGCTATTTCTCCTGTCGTTTTCTTCTCCTTGCCAAAAACTCAGTTGAGTGGCCAGGTTTGAGAACAACTAAAGACAGCCTCAAAAGCAGTTGGACTTCTCTAAAGTCAAATCCTTCGCTGATCTGTGACCATAATAATAATAATATAAAAAAGTAAAATCCAGAGTGAACGGCTTTGTTGCCTTGTACACCTTCACCCAATGAGGAAGTCATGGATAGAAAACAAGAAATGCACATGGAATTCATAGTTCTCACTTCCTTCTTGGAAGAAATGATCCTCCATTCTTTTTTTTGGAACATCCAAACCCAGTACTTTCATTGTCAATCTTACATAGGTTACATAGGTTTAAGACCAACAATATTTTCTTTGTGCAATCCCAACCAACCTCAGAAAGTATTTGATACCAAAACTGGATGAACAGATCCATCTGGTTTTTTTTAGGACAGACTACTTTGCAAGCATGCTTTCCATTCAAATATTTTTGTCATCTATCTTTAAACATCCGTATGAAAATTCTGTGCTGTTGTAACTGTACCTATACACCTCAGGAGTATAAAGCTTTCCATTCCCCACCATCCAGTCAGAGCTGAAGAAGCTTCTTGGATGAGAAGCAAAACGTCTTCAAAGAAAAACAAGAAAGTCCAGTTGCCTCTTGGAAAAGCATCTTTGGGATTCCTAAGCTTTTGCTAACTTGCTGACTAAGCAGATTTGCCAGCAGTGGTTTCCATTTGGCCAGATGGAATATATTAACTTGCTTGACAATTCTGCTGGCCAACGCAGGCTTGATATCTTCCTTCTGGAGTGCATCAGCTACCACACCAGTTAACAATTTGAATGTTGTTGGTAAGCAGTTAATTGGCCTATAGGTTCTGCCAGATGTTAGCCACTCTTCAATTTCACCTCCTTGTAGTATGTTGCTACACTGCTTGGCAACGAGTGGGTATAGAACAGTTAGATATTTTAACCAAAAACCATGCAGACACCTTCACCTGGTACCGACCAATCTTCCTTGCTTTTCTTGTCTACCATTTCTGCGGTTATTCCTAGCTCTTTCATTTCAACTTCTTTTTTTATTCTTATGCACCTTTTTAACCAAGCGGTGTCCTTGTTGTATTTTGTTGGGTCATCCCATATCTGCCCCCAGAACTGCACTGTTTCTATTTCCACTATCTTTATTGCTTCCACTATCCTGACTTTTTTGTCTTTCTTATTGACAACTGTTAAGCCTAGGGTAGTTATGTAGTAGGTGTCTATTTGTTTGATTTCTAAAGTCCCAGAACAATTTACCTTCTTCATTTTCTATGACTGTCTCTATTTTGTGATCTCACCAGTTCTTGGTTGCAGGCGAATAAGATTTCTTGCAGATCTTCCAAAGGAGCATTGTTACTACTCTATCATGCCATTGTTGTACTCAGTCCGTTCAATCTTCTTGCAGCAGCTAACCAGGTGATCCACTGTTTCTGCAGTTTCTTTGCATAGGTGGCATTTGCTGCCTTTTTAATTTTTCCTTAATTCTGGTTTTGTATCCATTTGTTATTAAGGCTGGCTCTTGTGCAGCAATAATTAGCCCCTCTGTCTCTTTCTTCAACTTTTCTCCTCTTAGCCATTGTCAGGTCCTATTATTGTCTGCTTTGCCTATTTTTTTTTAACAAATTGGCCATATAATGCCTTTTCTTCGCATGCCTCCTTTCTCTTCCTCCTTTGATCTTTCTTGTAGGCCAGTTTGGTTTCTCCAATACTCAGTATGCCTTCAGTGCATCTTCCTCATCTTTCAGAAATTCTTCCAATGCCCCCTTTTTTCCCTTCAACCATCTGATCTACTTGTACATTCCATGCCTACCCATTTTCCTTGGTGGGTAGAGTCTGTCAACTTCACTGCATGGATGAAGGGCATGATTCATTGTCATTATTGTTTTGGTCTTCCTATCCAGGGCCTTTGGTTCTGGTTGAGTCCAGTCAACTATTCCAGCAGGGTATCTAATGATAGGAATTGCCCAGGTGTTGATTGGCTTGATGGTATTTCCTCTACTGACTTTGGATTTTAAGATCTTCTTCATGTTCTTGATGTATTTATTTCTAAACTTTTTTTTTACTTTATTGTGCTCAACGTTGTCAGCTTGAAGGATGCCCAGGTATTTATAGTGATCGTTTTCATCTAGACTTTTCATATGATTTCATACGTCATCTTGATTGCATCAGTTTTCATTATTTTTCCCTGTTTCATGATAAGACTGGCATATTTGTCCAGTCCAAACTCCATTTCAATATTTTGGTTGTATATACGGACAGTGTTGAACAGAGATGCTATTTCAGATGGTGCTTTTTCATGTAGCTTCAAATTGTCCATGTAAAACAGGTGGGGTAGCCTGGCAGATGTTTTTGATGTTTGATAGCCATGGCCTGAGTTTTTCAGTATTGTTGACAAAGGAATAAGTGCAATGACAAACAGTACTTGTGATTGTGAGTCTCCTTGAGATATTCCTCTTTTAATGTCAACCTCTCTCATTATATCACCAGCAACCATGTCCTCCAATATGCTTTCGATCTTTGCACAAAGCTTCTGATGTTTCTACTGAATCCTGTTATTTCTAGGCACTTGATTACCCAGTTAAGTGACATGAAGTTGAATGCCTTCCTGCAATCAGTCCACACCACATTCAACTTGGTCTTCCTTCTCTTGTAGTTTTCTAGAATCGTCTTGTTGATCTTTTGTTCCTCTGCTGTTTGAGCGGTTTTCTTTCTTTTCAGCTGCAAAGAACTTATTTTCTACTGGATTCTGTTGGAGTTCATCAGCTACCGTACCAGTTAATAATATAAAAGTAGTTGATGGGCAGGTAATTGGCCTTAGTTGCCTGGGGTTGCCCTTTTTCTGGCTCTTCCATTATCAGGCAGGTTTTGCCAGATGTTAGCCACTTTTCAATTTCACCTCCTTGCAGTATGTTGTTAAACTGCTTGGCAATGAGTGGGTGTAGACCAGTCAGATGTTCCAACCAAAAACCATGCAGCTCATCTTCACTTGATGCTGACCAATTCTTGATCTCCCTTGCTCTTTTCATTACCATTTCTGCTCTTATTACAAGTTGTTTCATTTCAGCTTTTTTTAAAAAAAAACATTTTATTCACCTCCTTTAACCAAGCTACATCCTTGTTGTACTTCTTTGCATTATCCCATATCTGCACCCAGAGGTGCACTGTTTCTTCCTGCTCAGGTACTGATTGATTGATTCACTGCAGTCTCACTGCAGATGAATTGGTAGAACATTTATAATTGAATTGAATTGAAATTGGAGGCTTGGGCTATAATTTGCAATTTGAGCTTTGTATCTGCTAATCTTCTTGGCTATAGCATTATTTACTGAATTGTCATTTCCAGTGCTTCCTTAATCTTCCTTGTACCAAGGTGATATTTCTTGATCCAGTATTATTTGTTTTTTTTTGTTCTTCTGGTTCTTTTATTTCATCTGTTCTACCTTGCTTGTATCTGATTAAGTTTGATCATCTTATTTTCCAGCCTGATCTTCAAATTTGGTGGTGTACTGGTTGGCTTTTTATCCCTCTTGGTTGATTTTGCATCCCAGATATTCAGTTTTAACTGCAGATGTGCTGTAGATTAGTTGGTTTGTTTCTTGCATTGAGCTAGTGCTTATATTTTCTATTACAGTATTGGCATCTTTTAATGCTTGTGCTAGCTGTCTCTTTGGAACAAGCTTCAATGCAGGCCACCTTATCCTGTGTTTTTGTGCTGTTCTACATGATCAGTGATTCTTTGTTTCAATTCTTTTTCTTTCATTAGAGAATGTTGCTGTTTCTGAGGCAAAGGATAGGGTCCTGCTTTTTGATAATAAACAGTTCAATAGCTGTGCTGGCTTCTTCTACTGCCAATTCCCCCTGGTTTGCCTTTACAGTTTGACTTACTTCTGGCAAGGCTGTGGGCCCTGCGGCAGCTTTGAGTTCTAAAGCCCATTTTTCATCAAATGTTCAGGAAATCAAAATCTTAGTTCACGCTGACCCTTAGCTTTCCTGACTTTGTAGAGTCAGATTTTTTGCTGCTATTCTGTTTTAATTATGTGTCCCCCTTTCCATTTTTTATACTTGTCCTTTTTGTCTCTCAATTTCTCAGAGAGTTCTTTATACAACCATGTTGGTTTCTTCTGGGGTCTCTTATTTTTCTTTCTCAGTGGTATTGTGCTAGACTGGTCTTTTATAATCTCATTTTTCAGAGTTTGCCTAGTTTCATGAGTTCTTTTTCCCTTTAAGATTTCCATTTATGGAATCCTTCCTAAGCTGTTGCTAACTTGCTGACTAACTAGGGAAATTTGCTGGCAGTGGTTACCACTTGGCAGATGAAACATGTTAACTTGGCTGGCAAGGCTGGGCGTCTCCTCTTCCTGGGCATTCTTGAGGTTTTCTTTTGTAACACCCTAACATTTGAAGGCAGAAGCTTGAGAGACATGAACCTCCTGCTTGGCATTCAAATTGCTCAAAGCCTTTTCCTCACTTTGACCACCAGGAGGGAAGGGGATTTCATTTGTTTTCTATAATCCATGTGCAGGTCTTTCCATCTTGTCTTGTGATGCTGAGCATGCATCTTTCCATGGCTCTTTGTGCCACTCATAGTTTTAGTACTGATTTGTGAGGTTAATGTCGATGTTTTGCTGGCCTATGTTGGAACAGATAGCACACACTGATTGAAAAATTTTCTCTTCATGCATAGAGGGAGGTTGTTCTTGAAAATTATGCTTAGCTTGCTGAATCCATGCCAATCACATTTAACAAGCTGTTCAATTTCCTTTTTTGTATCACCTTCCATTGAGATCCATTGGTCAAGGTATACGTAGTGATCTACTAATCTAGTTCTGCTCAATATATTTTTTCTTTCTTTCTTTGGTGAATGTATTAATTTTAATTTAATTTAATTTAATTTATTATCATTTCTATACCGCCCTTCTCCCGAAGGACTCAGGGCGGTGTACAGGGCAAGAATAAAACACAGAAATTTACAAAAATTAAAAGATAATTAAATGCATGCCCGATTAAAATACAATAGATACATAGTAAAAACCCCAATAAGAATGATAAAAAACCCCACCAATCCCCCCTCAGGCCAGGCCGGCTTGCTCGAACAAGTATGTTTTCAGATCGCGGCGAAAGGAGCGCAGATCGGGCGCCGTCCGGAGCTCAACCGGTAACTGGTTCCATAGCTCCGGGGCGCCCACAGAGAAGGATCTCCCCCTGGGGGCCACCAGACGGCATTCTCTGACCGGTGGCACCCTGAGGAGGCCCTCTCTGTGGGAACGCACAGGGCGCAGGGAGCTTGATGCCGGCAGCAGATGTTCCCTGAGGTACTCCGGCCCCATGCCATGGAGGGCTTTGAACACCATTACTAGCACCTTGAATCTCACCCGGAAGACAACTGGCAACCAATGCAGCTCACGGAGCAGAGGTGTCACGTGGGAGTATCGGGAAACTCCCAACACAACTCTCGCGGCTGCATTCTGTACCAGTTGGAGCCTCCGGGTGGTCCTCAAGGGAAGCCCCATGTAGAGGGCATTGCAGTAGTCTAGACGAGAGGTCACGAGTGCGTGAGTGACCGTGCATAAATCATCCCGGCTTAGATAGGGCCGCAACTGGCGCACCAGGCGAACCTGGGCGAAAGCCCCCCTAGTCACGGCCACCATGTGATCTTCCAAGGTAAGCCGCGAATCTAGGAGGACTCCCAAGTTGCGAGCCCTATCTACGGGGGGTAATAATTCACCCCCCATAGAAAGAGATGGAATATCCGAATAGACCCGGGATGAAGGTATGCAAAGCCACTCGGTCTTGTCGGGGTTGAGTTGAAGTCTGTTCCTCCCCATCCAGACCCGAACCGCCTCCAGGCAACGGGACATCACGTTGAGGGCATCACTGGGGTGGTTTGGGGTAGAAAGAAAAAGCTGGGTATCATCAGCGTACTGATGATACCCAACTCCAAAGCCACGAATGATCTCACCCAGCGGTTTCATATAGATGTTGAACAGGAGAGGCGAGAGGACCGACCCCTGAGGAACTCCACAAACGAGAGACCTCGCGGTCGACCTCTGCCCTCCTGTCAACACCGACTGCGAGCGTCCCTGGAGATAGGAGGAGAACCACTGTAAAACCGTGCCTCCCACTCCCAATCCCCTGAGACGCCGCAGCAGGATACCATGGTCGATGGTATCGAAAGCCGCTGAGAGGTCCAATAGGACTAGAACAGAGGAATGACCCCTGTCCCGAGCCCTCCAGAGATCATTCACCAGCGCGACCAATGCCGTCTCCGTGCTGTGCCCGGGCCTGAAACCCGATTGGTACGGGTCTAGATAATCCGCTTCATCCAGGACCAAAGGGAGCTGATGCGCCACCACACTCTCAACAACCTTCGCAAGAAAGCGAAGGTTGGAGACCGGACGAAAGTTGTTCAATACAGCTGGGTCCAAGGCAGGCTTCTTGAGGAGGGGCCTCACCACCGCCTCTTTCAAGACGGCAGGGAAGCTACCCTCACTCAAAGAAGCTGATATAACTGCCTGGAACCAGCTGCGTGTCCTCTCCCAGGCTGCATAAATCAGCCAGGAAGGGCACGGGTCCAATAAACATGTGGTGGAGCTCAGTCTCCCCATAATCCTGTCCACTTCCTCCGGAGTCACAGAATCAAACTCCTCCCAAGTGATATCGACAAGACCACCCGCGTCCTGATCGCCAGACTCTGCCCAGTCGGAGTCCAGACCGGTCCGAATCCGAGTGATTTTGTCCGACAGATAATTGTTAAACTCCTCGGCACGACCCTGCAAGGGTTCCTCCCTCACCTCCTGATTAAGGAGGGAGCGAGTCACCCTAAACAGAGCGGCCGGGCGATTATCTGCGGACGCGATAAGGGTAGCGAAGTGATTAGACCTCGCCACCCTTATCGCAGCGAGATAAGACCTAATATGGGTTCTTAGTCGCAATCGGTCGGATTCGGATCGGCTAGACCTCCAACCGCTCTCTAGGCCCCGTCTCCGGCGCTTCATCTCCCGGAGCTCCGCGGAGAACCATGGAGCTCGACGGGATCTGCATCGGGTCAGGGGCCACAAGGGTACAACTCGGTCAAGAGCCTCAGTGGCTGCCCTTTCCCAAGCTTCCACTAAGGCATCTGCCGAGCTGTGAGTGGGGGAGGCAGGTGGGGACCCCAGCGCTGCCTGGAATCTCGCGGAATCCATTAAGCGTCTGGGGCGGTACCATCTAACTGGTTCCACACACCCACGGCGGGGGGTGGCAAAACGGAAGACCAGCCGCAGGAGATGATGATCGGTCCATGACAGGGGCATAATAATTGGGGAGCCCCCACCAAGATCATCTAACCACCGCCCAGATAAGAAAACTAGGTCAAGGGTGTGGCCTCCCTCATGAGTCGGTCCTGAAATTACTTGCGTCAGGTCCATGGCCGTCATGGAAGCCATGAACTCCCGAGCCAACTCAGATGATCCTCCCAGAGATGGTAGATTGAAGTCCCCCAAAACTATAAGTTTCGGGAACTCAACCACCAACCCAGAGAGGACATCGAGAAGCTCAGGCAGGGCTGCTGCTGCGTGACTAGGCGAAAGGTACACCAGCAGCAAGCCCAACTGCGCACCAGGGCCGCATCTCAAAAAGAGAGACTCACAACCGACTATCTGCGGAACGGTGGCCTCCCGCGGAGCTAAGGTCTCCCTCATAACAACAGCCACTCCCCCACCCCTACCCTGAGCCAGAGGCCGGTGTAGCACCCGGAAACCTGGTGGGCAGAGATCAGCCAGAGGAATACCGCCCTCTGGGCCCAACCAAGTCTCCGTGATGCAAGCCAGGTCCGCCTGCTCACCCTCGACCAAGTCACGGACGAGAGGAGCTTTATTAACGACAGACCTGGCATTCAGGTACACCAGCCGGAGCTCAGGAGGCTGCACATCCTCACTCCCGGGACCTCGGGGTAGAACAAGAGGGTTGGAACGCCTCACCGCTTGCAAGTAGCGGAGAGGCCTTCCCTGGAGTCGATACGGCCCTCTGTTCCTGCACCTGCTGCCATTCCCTAACGTCGTGGGAATAGGCATTCCCACGACTTGCCCTGGAGCCCCGGGGGCGACCGACCTCCGCTCCTCCCCTCCGCGATCAATCCCGGCCCTGGCCTGAACAGTGGTTGCTGGACTGCCCCCCATATCCGAACAACCAAAAGAAGTTCCCACCCCCCTCCCTAACCTCCTAAAAAATTTAACCAAAAAACTAACCAGGGGCCTCCTATTTGGCTTATATCGGAGGCCCCTACCCATGCCCAGCCATCTCTCAGGGTCCCAACACTCGGGCCCTTCATCAAGAGGAGGTGTAAAAAGTAAGGCGGGTCGCTCCCAGGATGGGGGGGCCCCCCTGAGAGCGTATAAGGTCGTGCTCGAATAAGTCAGACGCATGATCTTAACAAGTCCGACAAAAAAAACAGCAAGGCAGACCAGATCAACTCAACATGGGAGGATCTCAAAATAAATAAATCGAAGGCAAGTGTCCAGAGAGCCAGCCCAGCTCCACTGCCACTGGAGCTGGGAAATCCCGGGATAGATCGAATCCCGCCCTCTCACGGCGGTCAAAGCCGGGGGGCAACCTGGTACATACAAACCGGGGGAGCAATACCCCCCAGAGCTCTCACCTCTGGGAGGCAGCAGATGTAAAAACTTAATCACTCTCCCACAGTGGTTACAACCCGGGCCTTCTATTATAGGGGAGGGGGGAGAAGGGGAGGGAGTTAGAGCAAAGAATCTATGAAATATATCAGGATTAATAAGCCGGCATGGTCACAAAATGGTAGGAGGGATTCTGGTTACATAAGTCACTTCCATGTTGCAAAAAAGACTGGATGATAGTCAGTCAAGGGGGGAAACCACAACATGGTCCAATGATTTTCTGGCGGCGCAGAAATTAAGTTTTGCCTCACAAATGTCCGAGGCAACAGCGTTCGCGTTCCACCACCAGGCCAGGTCACCATATCAGAGAGGCCCGCTCCCTTCACCGTCAGCCATCTCGGAAACCAGCTAAACGACGTCTCCACCACTCCAGCATTTTCGCGCCCCCGCCGCTCCAAGCCGCGATTCATAGTCATTCTAACAACACGCAGCTTCCCAAGCAGCAGGAAGGCGTTCCGGAGCATCACCGAGCTGTAAACAATTAATCCGGGCGTCACAGATCTCAGGAACACCACCAGGCTCCGTGGAAGGGGTCTCGGGACCTCCGATGCACAAACGGTCAGCCGGTCGGAGCCACACTGAGCGGAGCTTCAGCAAAAAATCAAGGTTTTTCCAGGCGCCTCAGCAGCCTCCGCAGTCTCCCTCGGGGCTCCGCCCAGCTCCTCCGCCTCCAACAGCCTCCATCGGAGTTCGCCGGGTCCCTGCGGCACCGATAAACAGCTGATCGGCGCCACACAACACGGGGCTCTGTTCAGCTCCTCCACGTCCACCAAGCCGTCCAGAAACTCCCGAAACTCCCCCGGGCTCCTCCAGGCTCCTCCGGGCTCAGCTGGCAATCCTCAGAAAGTCCTCAGAGAGTCCTCGGAGTCCTCGGAGCCCTCGGTGAGTCCAGGCTCCCAGAGCCAGGCAAACCATGTAGGCGTTCTTAAGGCAGGCACCAAAGCTCAGCTCCCTCGTCCTCGTCCTCCTCCTCCTCACCCGAAACCTTCACAGGACCCAAATATCACTGTGAAGCTCCCCAGGGTCGCCACATTGCTAAAATTGCCGAAGCTCCTAACGGAGCTCAGCCCTGCACGTCCGCCATCTTGGGCATGCTCACAACATATATTAAACATAACCTGACTTTTTTTCAGGTTTATTTTTAAACCAAATGGTTCTCCTTTGTGCTATACTTGTATGTGTCTTTGTAATGCTTCTGGATCTTGTGACAAGAAAACAACACCATTTGCAAATCTTCAGTGGTTTAAATAGGTGCCATTGATTTTTATTCCATCTTTTGCCCAGTCTAGTTTGCGAAATACTCCTTCAAGGCAGGCTGAGAAAAGGATAGGTGATATTGTATCATCTTGTCGTACACATGTCGTGTGTTGATTTCCACTTTAAGATCATTAAGACAAATTGTTGTTTTTGTTTTTTCATTGAATGTAATAAGTCTCTATGCCTTTGTTTTGCAATGCATTGTTTTGCAATAAGCTCACTATAGCTTATTGTTGGCGCATAAGCTTGGATTATTTGAAGCTTGTATTCTTTCTTCAACTGAATGATGCATTGGGCTATGCTGGTTGGCAGATGTGATTGCTGTTAGTCTGGGGTATCCATCATGGCCTGTTCGCCTTGGATGACCTTTCTGGACATTTACATGACTGATGACATAGCCCATGATTTCATTTACCCACACGAGCCTCTTTGCCTCGTCAAGGCCCCGATCATAGAAGAAGCTTTGGGAGTGTATTTGATGGAGAATATTCATGATAAGAAAGTTGTCATCATGTTGCGACTTCATTTGGGACCAAATTGGGACTGATTGCTGTTGCTGTTAAGTGAAACGGTGTAAAGCACGATGTCCCGTGACTGCCTCTCTCGGTCACAGCAATCCAGCCAGTTCTGGTGGTCCCTGATTGGGTCAAGCAAGAAGCAGAGGGAGTCCTCAATGGAAGAACTGCAGGTTTCTTGAAGTAGAACTTTTCAACAGTCACATTTTTTAACCAGAGGTTCCTGCAGAATCTGAGAAAAGTGAAACAAATATTTTAAACAGTATTACGTGTATATTTCATTGTTTTTATGCTACGACACATTAAGAAAAACTGCATTTTATTAACAGTGGATTTATATATAATCTTACAACTCCTTATTTTGCAATGCAAAATATTAATCGGATTGAATAATGCAAAAGAACTGGATTTCTATAAGAACTATTTTAGATGTATTCAAAGAAAGCGTGCTGCTAAAAGGTTATAAAATTCTAGCAAGGGAGGATGAAGGGACGTGTCAGAATCCATTTATATCATATTCATAAATGTATGTTTAAAACATTATTCCATGGATTCTGCCATCTCCCGAAGAGAAGAGAATGGATGTGTATTGAACTGGTATTAGGCATTTCAAAGGAAAGGAGAAGCCTTTTGAACTGGGGAAACAAAAGGGAGGGCTAGCATCTGGCTTGTGTCATGGAAGAGAGCAATAAACATGAAAGGTCCTAAGTTCCTTTTTCCCACGAAAGGGATGATACGAGAGAAAGGATGGGGGACTGACCAAATGGGGCTAAGGGGGGTTAAACCGGGAACTTTATATAAGGGTTAGTTCTTGGAATAATATTAAGTCCTGTCTCATTTCCTACAATCAAGCACGTCATAGTAAAGATTCTTTTTGGAATAGACTTGACTCCAAGAATTTTGTCTTCCTAAGACGTGGTTTGGGGTGGGTCCTGACAGGACGACATTCCCAATTGTGACTTCCCAAAGTAGAGAGTCATCAATTGAAATGTGTCTCTTTCCCAGAAATGGAAGGACCAATCTTACCATCATTGTCATCTGGTTCCCTTTTATTTGTTCAGGCAGATGGATTCAAATTCTGTGCACATTTCCCTGATGTTTTTCTCCATCACTTTTAAAAGTTGTTTCTGTTTTGTGTTCTCCTTTGCTACTTCCTATAAAACGAAATTGACTAAGCACAGTCAAAATTTAACTTTTAACGCATTATATAATTTTACTTACTGAGGCTGTTCTAATTTCTTACTAGCATGTAAGATATTTACCATTTTCAGTTCCTCCAGTTCTTTCTGGAACCTCTGGATTTCTTCTGCCAGTTTCCTGCATTTCTCGCAATAACAGCCAGCTCCTTGTTCATTAGCAGCCTGGGGGAAGGGAGTATAAGAGAAGAATAAGTGGCTGTAAAGGTGCACTGCAGATGTTACTTACTTGGGTAAGGAAATGTCTGCAAGAAAACAACCAAGCTACTATTGAGCCTGGTACAGCCTATTCTCTGCATTTGTTTTCTTCCTGCAAATTTGACCAGGTCCCCTTCTATGCTCTCATCTAGCTCATTGATGAAGATGTTGAGGAGGCCAAGACAGAACCTTGAGGTATCCCACTGCAGGCTTCCTCCAAGTGGATGTAGCTTCACTGAGGGCTACATACTGAGTGTGGTTCATCAGCCAAGCGTGAATCCATCTGATGGTCGTTCCATCTATCCCACATTGTTCTATTTTATCAAGACATAGGCTGTGGTTGCCTTTGTCAAATGCCTTACTGAATTCTGCATATGCTACATCCACAGCATTTCCTTGGTCTGCTAATTTGCTCCATTAATTAAGTTAGTAATTTAATCACAGGTCTTTATTTATATATAGTACCTGTGTTTTCCTTGGTTTTTTCCCCCCAGCCAGCTGTTTCTCTTTTTTTTATTGAAAAGTTTTACAGTACATTTTTGAATACAAAAAACCCCCCTCCTCCCCCTCCCCTCTCCCCAACCCCCCAACCCTCCCCTCCCCTCCCCCCTCCCCAACTTCTGAATACAGGGTATAATAATACAAACAAGCATAAGCTAAAATAAGCTAACAACAATAATAAAACATTAAATTTTATCACACTTTAACTCTCCATAGTCAAAATATTAATAAAATAACTACTAACTAATTATACGTCATAAAAATCCACTACTTATTCAAATGCTAAATGATACTTTTTAGTCCCATATTTATTCTGAATATATTCAATCCATCTTCTCCATTCCACAATGTATCTCTGTTGCGATTGATCTTTCAAATATGCTGAAATCTTTGCCATTTCCGCCAAGTTAGAGACTTTCAAAGTCCACTCTTCTATAGTCGGCAGTTCTTCCTTCTTCCAATATTGTGCTACTAAAAGTCTCGCTGACGTAATTAAATTCAACATCAACTTTATATCTATAACAGTAGTATCTGTAATAATACCCAATAAAAACAATTGCGGAGAAAACTTTATCCTTTTCTTAAATATCTTTTGCATATTCCACCAGATTTTAATCCAAAAAGCTTTAACCTTTTTACAAGTCCACCATATATGAAAATACGTTGCATCCTCACAGCCACACCTCCAACATTTGGGCTGGCAGTTCGGATACATACTTGCTAATTTTTTAGGGTCTAAGTGCCACCTATAAAACATTTTATAAAAATTCTCTTAAATTTTGGGCCTGTGTAAATTTTACATTTCTAACCCAAATCTTTTCCCAAGTGTCCATTGTTATAGCTTCTTGAAAATTCTGGGCCCACTTTATCATACAATCTTTAACAAGTTCCATTTCTGAGTCAATTTCTATCAATGCATTATATATCCTTTTTATATGTGCTTGACCTTGATCTCTAATTTGTTTTACCAAATTTTCATCAATCATCGAGAGCTGTTTCTCATTGGGGATGCATTCTTTCTCTTGGGCAGGCCCTGGCAAAAAATAACAAAATAAATAATACCTGTAAAGCTAAACTTAAGAAGAAATAAAGCACTTTTGTTTTCAAAACGAAAATAATTAAAATAAGCGTTGTTGAATTTAAATTATACTCACTTCCTTCACTTTGAAGGAGTTTCTCCCTCAGGTAGTTGGGGTGTTTTTTTTGGCAAGGCTGGTGACTTCACTGGACAATAAATTGTTTTCCTCCTCAAGCTAAGATGCAGAAATTACAAGAAACATTCATCAATCATAGAATACAAATAAGCAGACCAAAAAAAAAGCTTAAAACAGGATTGTAAGGGAAGTAAATTACTTACATTTCCTACTACGGCAGTTCTCTCAGCCATCTTTTCCTGGTGTTTTCCTCTAAGCTCTTTAGTCTCCTCTTGTTCTGTATTTTTATGGAAAAAACACTTGTGCTATTACACAATACTCATGAAAGACATTACCTGTTAAGCCACCAGCCATTTAAGATTGGTCATTAGTGCAGGGAAACAGATCTCTTTGCATCTGTTTCCCATTAAAGGGAGTTCAGAGTCTCTTCCAGAGACAGCAGTTCTGAAGGAAGGTTCCCCCCCCTGGGGTGCAGTGGAAGGACTGCCCTCCCATCCCCACTCCTGCTACAGGTACCCCCACAAACAATATGGCTGCTTACTCAACCCTTCTCTCTTTGATATTTCTTATATCTCTGGAGACAGAACTGCCAAAAGAAGACAAAGGGGTGAATTACGCTCATTCTTGAGGTATGGGTCAAAGTGCTATTAAAGAAAGAACTACAACACCCAGAAAACATGAGAGTATTATCTGGACTGAGTTTGATCCTGTGACTCCCGAGGAGGTGGACAGGATTATGGGGAGGCTGAGCTCTACCACCTGTTTATTGGACCCGTGCCCTTCCTGGTGTTCTGTACCAGCCTACTACCGGCCCTGCAGAAAAGGCAGGGACAACCCCTTTACAAAACGGCAAGAGGCTGGAACTAAGCCTGCCAAATTTATTAACATAAAACAGAGCAAACAGAGCAAACACGAACCATGAAACAGGAGCTATTTAAACGGTTCCCTTCAGCAAACCAGCCCTCCCACACATTCCCCTTTTATACAGTTCAGGGCATGGCTTCTCTCTGCCTCCTTCTGAGGTGCCCCATTGCCTTCCTCTGTTTACTCCTGCTTGACTGCCTCCTGCGTCGGGCGTCCTTGAACAGGGCCAGCTGTGGGTCATCTTCATCCACGCTATCAGGCTCACACAGCTGGGTCTGCATCGTAACCAGATGAGAGGGGCCTGGCTGAGGGCTCTGCGGAGCCTCAATACTATCCTCAGCAAGCTCTCCAACACCCCCCTCCTCCTCCTCTGAATCGTCCGACCCAACTGCCGAACCCACAGGCTGACCCTGAATCACAACACCTGGCTGGTTTATTCAGCTCGGGAGGAGACACGAGGCTGGTTCCAGGCAGTGATATCTGCTTCTTTGAGTGAGGGTGTCTTTCCTGCCGCCTTGAAGGAAGCGGTGGTGAGACCCCTTCTCAAGAAGCCTGCCCTGGATCCAGTTATTTTGAATAACTATCATCCAGTCTCTAATCTTTGCTTTTTAGCGAAGGTTGTTGAGAGTGTGGTGGCGCATCAGCTTCCTCTGTTCCTGGAGGAAACTGATTATCTTGACCCGTACCAATTGGGTTTCAGGCCTGGGTACAGCACGGAGACAGCATTGGTCGTGCTGATGAATGATCTCTGGCGGGCTCGGGACAGGGGTTGTTCCTCTGTCCTAGTCCTATTAGATCTCTCAGCGGCTTTTGATACCATTGACTATGGTATCCTGCTGCAACATCTCAGGGGGTTGGGAGTGGGAGGCACTGTTTTGCAGTGGTTCTCCTCCTACCTCTTGGGCCGTTCGCAGTCGGTGTTGACGAGAGGGCAGAGGTCCGCCTTAAGGTCTCTCGTTTGTGGAGTTCCTCAGGGGTCGGTCCTCTCTCCCCTCCTGTTCAATATCTATATGAAGCCGCTGGGTGAGATCATTCGTGGTTTTGGGGTGGGGTATTATCAGTACACTGATGATACCCAACTTTTTCTTTCTACCCGAAACCAACTCAGTGATGCCCTCGACGTGATGTCCCGTTGCCTGGAGGCGGTTCGGGTTTGGATGGGGAGAAACAGGCTCAGACTCAATCCTGCCAAGACTGAGTGGCTGTGCGTATAGGCATCTTGAGTGAACCATTCTATTCCATCTTTAATGATGGGGGTGAGGTGTTACCCCCCGTTGATAGAGCTCGCAACTTGGGTGTCCTCCTGGACTCGCGGCTCAGCCTTGAAGATCATATAGGAGCCGTGACCAGGGTGGCTTTTGCCCAGGTTTGCCTGGTGTGCCAGTTGCGGCCCTATCTGGACCGAGATGCCTTGTGCACAGTCACTCATGTGCTTGTGACCTCCTGGTTAGACTACTGCAATGCTCTCTACATGGGGCTGTCCTTGAGGACCACTCGGAGGCTTCAACTGGTGCAGAATGCAGCCGCGCGAGTTGTGATGGGGGTTTCCCGATACTCCCATATAACACCTCTGCTCCGTGAGCTGCATTGGCTTCCGGTTGCCCTCCGGGTGAGATTCAAGGTGCTGGTGATGACCTATAAAGCCCTAAATGGCTTGGGTCCGGAATATCTGAGGAAACACCTGCTGCCAGCATCAAGTTCCCTTCGTCCTGTGCGCTCCCACAGGGAGGGCCTTCTCAGGGTGCCGCCGGCAAAGGATTGCCGGTGGACAACACCCAGGGGGAGGGCCTTCTCTGTGGGTGTGCCTGCCCTCTGGAACCAGTTACCTGTAGAGCTTAGGACTGCCTCTGATTCTCGTTCATTCCGCCGGGACCTGAAGACCTGGCTCTTTGAGCTTTCTGGCCAGGACTGAGGATTTTTTAATTTTTTAACTTATTGTAATTGGGTTTTTAATCAGAGTTATACGGGTTTTAGATTTTAAGTAAGGAAAATTTAATCTATTTTAATTGTTATTAATTTTTGTATTGTAATGTTGTTTTAATTGCCTTGTGAACCGCCCTGGGTCCTACGGGAGAAGGGCGGTATATAAGTTTAATAAATAATAATAATAATAATAATAATAATTTCTTTGTAAGGGAAAGCATCTTTTCTTTTAGTGGTTGTGAGTAAAGCTGACTTTTGCAACTGAGCAATGGTGATTTTGTCAATGCCAGCGGAGTCCCAGAGGTGCTCCAGTTGTCCTGGGATTGCACCCAAGGTGTCTCTTACTGTTGGTCCTACCTTTGCCTTCTTTTGCCACAGTTGTTCTGTTTCTGTTTGCAGATTTTTGCGTTTTGTTATCTTCTCCAGTTTTTCCTCTTCTAGTCTGCTGTTTCCAGTACTGCCCAGTCCACTGTCTAGACTTTTTTTGTCTTTCTTATCGACAGTTGGCTTGTTATATGGCAGGCGCCTGTCTTTTTGGATCCTAAACTCCCAGAACACTTTAGCTTCTTCACTTTCTATATTTTACGGTCCCACCAGTTCTTGCTTGCAGGCAAATGGTATTTCTTGTGGATCTTGCAATGCACCCGTGTGGCTACTTTGTTGTGCCATTGTTTGTAGTCGATTTGTGTGACCTTCTTTGGTTGGGCTGCTTACTGTTAGCTTGTTTGGCAGTTCCTTGAGTGGAACATTGTTTCCTCCTCGAGTGTTGGTTTGATGTTAATCTTGTTCATGTGAATGTTGATTGTTGATAGGGAGGTATTTTGATCATTTTGTTGCCTTCTTGGATTCTTAATTGAATTCTCAGGAAAAAAACTGGAAAAAACCAGAGCTCATCTCTTCTTCTTCCTCCTCCATTGCCTCCATCTCCTGTTGCCTCAGCCTCTCTAGTAATGTTGTGGTGTCAGGGGTCAGCTGGGCTAGCCCTGGGGAAAAAATAATAAAATAACGGGCACTCGTGAATTTGTTAAACTTTGCATAAAGCCAATCACTCTCATTTTAAAAATGAAATTAAATTTAATTAAAATATACTCACTCTCTTCAGCTTCTTGGGGTTTCTTTTTAATCTCGTTGTTTTCCTTTACAATACGTGCTAGATGGCTGGCAAGCGCTTTATTTTCCTCTTCCAACTAAGACATAAAAATGACCAGAAGCATACATCAGTCACAGAATAGAACTAAGCAGACCAAAAGAGAAGCTTAAGACAGGCTTGTAAGGGAAACGACTGACTCACAGCGGTTATTCTGGCATTCTTTTCCGCCAGCTCCTCCTGATGCCTTGCTGTTATTTCATTCAGGTGTTCCCTCTGCTTTCTTTGTCGCTCTTGGTATTTCGAGAGACACACCTGCCAAAAGAAGACATTTTGAACCCTTTGAACAGAGGAGGCAAATTTACTAAGCAAATCATAGGGTGGTACCGTCTCAAGACTCCATTGCTATTAAAGAAAAAAACCTGCAAGAGCCTGTCCTGTCTTCCCTCAATCCTTCTCCAAGCTACACGGACCAAACTTGTAATGCTGTTTAACAGAATTTGGGCAGAGATTGATAATGATGAAGAGAGCTTCATTTGTGGCTGGAGTCAGATCCAGTTGCGATGCACTTTGGCTGCATCCTGACCTTTTGTTCTAAAGCACTTTGCAGCAGTTCTGGCAAAATGCTTGGGCTATAACGCTGTTGTGACTCAGGGTCAGCCTGTGGGTCCGGCAGCCGGCTCAGATGTCTCGGATGACTCAGATGAGGGGGAAGGAGGAGTGTGTGGAAGACGAACCGGCTGATGATGGCTTGGAGGCTTCGCAGAGCCCCCAGCCGGGGCCCTCTTCTCAGCTGCGTGAGCCCGATAGTGCGGAGGATGATGACCCACAGCTGGCCCTGTTCAAGGACGCCCGACGCAGGAGGCAGTCGAGCAGGACCAAACAGAGAAAGGCTGTGGGACTCCTCGGGAGGAGGCACAGGGAGGCCACGCCCTGATCTCTAAATAAAAGGAGTGTTTGGGGAAGGGCTGGTTGCTGAAAGCAACCCTTCCGTTTGAGGATTCAAGTTCCAGTGTTTTTGTTTCTTGTTCTGTTATTTGAGTAATAAATCTTGGCAGACGCTTTCCAGCCTTAGACGCTCTCCAGTCTCTACTGTTTGAACAGGGGTTTGCCTTATTGCAAGGCCGGTAGCAGGCTGGTTCAGAACAAACGCCACATTTTGAAAAAAAAAGTTAAGTATATCAATCTATTATTAATCTTAACACTGTAGCAGCTTCGTATCCTAGTTTTCAATGGCATTTATACATCCCTTCTCCTAAGCAGAATATTAATATTTGTAGTTAGGACAAAGTAGGGTGAATTTAGATTTTTAGCAGCGACATTAAACAGGCTGATTAGCAATGAAGCTGCTGAGAATAATTACTCTCCTTTGTAAAAACCTTTAACTCTCACTAACCACTGTTAACCATTGTTAAGCAACAAACCTCATGACATCACCTGAATTTTTTGCCTCTAGCCAGCCGCAGGGACACCTGAAGTGGCCCTTGAGCTGCTCTGCTGTTAAAGTGATGTTATAATGTTCCTCTTCTTCCAATATAAACCTTGCTGTGTGAACAATTGACACTGCCTCCCAGATAGTGTTGATGACAGCATGGACGGAGGCTGGGATCCTCAAATCTCTAGTTTCAAGTAAGGGGACTCTGAGCCTCCTGGCATAATCAGGAATTAGGGACTTGAGGGCTCTAGCCAGCCCCACCAATGTTTGCTTTTCTCTGCACCCCAAGCAAAGCCACAGAGCCCTGTTTCCCAGTATTTCTGGAAGGTTGTCCTGTGGATGTGTTTAAACTGAACATATTAACACAGTTCACGAAGAAAGCGCCTGAAAGAAGATGTGCAAATATTTTAAAAATATTCAGCTTCAAAAGTTATTCTAAAATGTTTTTGCTTGTTCCTAGATTCTTTTGATTCCTGTTATAACAACAACAACAACAACAATAATCTTTGTCACTTTGAATGCACACCAATCGGCATACATCAAAATAAAATTTTGTTGCATACAGCTCTAAAAGGGCCATCACCTCCGACATACACTCTTTCTTCATGGCCAGGTCAAATTTCAAATCGTCCATTATAGTCTCTAGGGAGCAAACGATGGCAAACAGGACAGATGGAAATGGAGCACTATGTGGATTAGCTCTCAAATTAGCTTGTATTCCTGCACGAGAACCTCGCCTCCTTTCCTTTTTCTGATCCTGACTCTTCCACCTTTTTCTTAAAAAGGCCTTGCTTCTTTTCACCCCTGGAGCACGCTGCCGCCACCACCAACTCCTGCAAAAGTCTCTCTCTCTTCCTCTGGGCCTGCCAACAGCCTCATCCAGTTCCTTCACTCCATAAGCCCCGGGACTTCTCCTCCTCTGCCTCCTTTGGAAACAGCCCTGCTTTGCAATAGAATGCATCGCTGGGCCAACAGTCAGATCTTGCTGCTGGCAGAACAATTTCAAACAGCACCAACGACTTTTAACAGTCTCACCAACAGTTCTGAAACAGCTAGAAACTTGCCATGCCAGCAGTTTGTCGGTCGTATGTTAACTTAGTTCCGCCATGTCGCTTAAACACATCAAAACCTTCCTGATCATGTGGCCCTTATCCCTTAATATCCCTCCCAAAACTTTTCATCATGTTATCTGTCATATTACCTCTTTGAATCCTACATCCTACAGTCAGACATGCAGGTTGACAAGCAAATAAATAAAACCAAAGATCTCTTACCTCAAACAGGAGTTTCCCTGCGTAACATAGGAATGTCTCCATTATGAATGAAATGTCTGAAACTGAGCTAAACTAAACTAATCCTAGCTAAACTAATTCAACAAATATATGAAATATGATAAAGAAATAAACAAATATATATAGTATGTGTAAATAGGTATATTGAGTAAAATGAATAAACAAATAAATACTGTAAAATAAAACAAACTTAAGCTACGTAAATACAGTTAAATAAAAGCAAAAGAAAATATAAGCAACCAAATAAAAGCAACTGAACCTGAAATGTCTCACGAAGGACGAGAGGGAGACCGCAGGCAAAGTTCAGACGTTTATTTAGTTCAGCTCCGGACAGCTGACAGGCAACAAAAACCCGGCTTTTATAGAGAACTGTCAAAACATAACAACCAATCGGTGAACTGTGCTTTCCCGCCGCTGGGGCGGCAGCCAATAGCCTTGCGGCAGTCTGACAGCTCTGGGGGCTGTGTTTTGGCTGCTAGGGGAATCCTCTCAGCTGAGCGGCCGGCTCAGCTGGAGGACCTGTTTGGAAACCGCCGTGCTGACAGCTCCGGCGGCTGTCAGCTGGATCGGTCTTAGCGCGTGCGTGTTTGCTCTCAGCAGTTCTTTTGACAGCTGTCACTGTCAATGGCTGCCTGTGGGTTTGCGCGCATGCGTTGTTTCTTCCGGCAGCCTTTTGACAGCTGTCAACTGTCAACGGCTGCCGGGTCGGGGGTTTCCCAAGATGGTTGAAGGCTCCCGAGGGTTTGGTATGTATCACCCCTTTCCCCCCCCCCCTGAATTGTGATTCTTAAGAACAACATTAATTGAACTTTTGTAACAAACATTTTTAACGGGGCACTTTTGCGTCGGTGTGTTTCCAGTCCATTCAAAGTCCGCGAGGTAGGCGGGAGGCCTTCTGGCTCTGCTGGAATGGCGGAGGAGGGGGCCCTCTTCTTCAGAATGTGTCGGCGGCGGGGTTGCTTCCTGGGGGATGTCGGTCAGGGGTTGTATGTCCTGGGGGAATAGTGGTTCACTGGGGCTGATGTCACTGAATGGTTCGGGCTCCTCCGAAGGTGGCCGTAGGGGGATGTTCGGTGGTGACCTGGGCCGGAGCTGGTCTGCATGTCTGCGATGTACAAGTCCCCTCCCGGTGTCCACCTTGTAGGATAAGGGCCCTGTTTGGTCCAGGATGACTCCCTGGACCCATTTGTCCCTTCCCCCATAGTCCCTAGCCCAGACATTTTGTCCCAGGCAGAATGTTCTTGGGTGGGCGTTGGTGGCCATTTCGGCCACCGGTCTGTCGGGGTGAAGCCTGTCCAACCTTGTCACCAGTCAGCGGCCCCATCGCAGTTCAGCAGGACTTTTGCCGGTGGAGGAGCAGGGTGTAGCATGGTGGGCCAAGAGGTATTGTGCCAGGCGACGGTGCCAATCTCCCGTGATGATCCTTCGGAGGGCGTCTTTGGTGGTCCTCACCATAACCTCCGCAAGGCCGTTGGACGATGGATGGAAGGGGGCCGACGTTGCATGCCTAATACAATTGCTTCTCGTGAAGATCTGAAATTCACGAGAGGCAAATTGAGGGCCGTTGTCTGAGATTAAAACATCGGGGAGGCCGTGCGTTGCGAAGATTCCCCTGAGGGCTTGAATGGTAGCAGCAGTTGTTGTGCTGTGAACCGGGAGAACCTCCAGCCACTTGTAATAACTGTCTACTACTATGAAGAAAACCTGCCCTTGGAAGGGGCCGGCGAAATCGATGTGGACACGGGACCAGGGGTTTTTTGTGAGTTCCCATTTGTGGATTGGGGCCCTGGGTTGGACTGGTCGGGACTGCTGGCATAAATAGCAGCCAACTACGTGTTTTTCGATGTCTTGGTCGATAGCTGGCCACCACATATAACTACGGGCTAAGGCTTTCATCTTTACGATGCCAGGGTGCCCTTCGTGTAATGTGTGCAGGACTCTGGGTCTGTGCGCGGGTGGCACGATTACCCTGCAACCCCAGAGTATGCATCCCAGGTGTGAGGTTAGCTCATTTTGTCTGGTGAAGTATGGCTGGAATTCTGTGCCTGGGTAAGTGGATTGCCATCCAGTGTGTACCCATGCTAACACCCTGCTAAGCGTTTTGTCTCGAGCAGTCTCGGCAGCGATATCGTTCGCTGTCAGTGGGCATTCCAGGAGCTCCTGGATGGCTAAGATGTTACCAGCTGGGGCTGGGTCTGGGTCTACGAGGGGTAGGGGCAGCCTGCTGAGGCCGTCAGCGTGACACATTTGGTGTCCCGGTTTGTATATTAACTGATAGGAATACGCTGCGAGGAACGTTGTCCATCGCAGCATCCTGGGAGACAAGATTTGGGGGGTTTGGCGGTCCCAGGTGAATAAGCCCAGCAAAGGCTTGTGGTCGGTGTAAATTATGAAGGGGCGGCCGTATAGGTAGTCATGAAATTTTTTTATGCCGGCCACGATTGCCAAAGCCTCCTTATCGATCTGGGCATAGTTCCTTTCTGTTTTGGATAGGGTCCTTGAATAATAGGCCACCGGGGCTTGGGTCCCATCACTATGTAAGTGGCTCAAAACTGCTCCGATCCCGTATGGGAATGCGTCGCAGGCTATACAGAGGGGTTTATTTTCTTGGTAGTGGGAAATGGTTGCGTTGCTGGACAGCATTTGTTTTAGTGATTTAAAACTGTTTTCGTGGGCTGCCGTCCACTGCCAGGCTGCCCCTTTATCAAGTAGCCTGTGGAGGGGTTCTGCGATGGTCACTTTCCTGGGCAGGAAAGCATGGTAAAAATTTAAGAGCCCCAGGAAAGCCTGGAGCTCCGTTTTGTTTTTTGGAGTTGGGGCAGCCCTGATGGCAAGGATTTTAGAGTTAGTGGGGGGAATTCCTTGTGAGTCAATTTTGTAGCCTAAGAATTCTGCGGACGGGACACCTATGGAGCATTTTTCCCTTTTGAGTTTTAACCCTGCTCTGCGGAATCTGGTCAGTACTTCTTGCAGCCTGGCTGCCAAGTTGCTTTCGGATTCCCCTGCGATGAGCACATCATCGAAATAGGGGCAGACCCCGGGGATCCCTTTCAGGGTTTTCTCCATGACTTCCTGGAAAATACCAGGAGCCACTGAAATTCCGAATTGCAGGCAGTTTACCTTAAAGGCACCGCGGTGTGTGATGATAGTTTGGGCGTCAGCTGTTTCTTGGGTGACAGGTAGTTGGAGGAACGCATGCGCCAGATCGAGTTTGGCGAATATTGAGCCAGAGCCTATTTCAGACAGTACGTCCCTGACTGCGGGGACTGGGTATGCGTGGGGGTTCAATGCGCGGTTCAGGGTGGCCTTATAATCCGCGCAGATCCTCACGTCCCCGTTTGGCTTGACTGGGGTTACGATGGGTGTTTCCCAGGTTCCCCCATCTGTTGGTTCTAGGACCCCTAGGGTTACTAGGCGATCTAATTCGGCTTCTATTTTCTGTTTTAGGGCAAAGGGGACCCTCCTTGCTTTAATGCGGATGGGACCGACCTCTGGTTTAAGTTTGAGGTCTATGGGGGGGCCAGTATATTTGCCAAGTGTCCCATCGAAAACATCTGCGAACATTTGGCATACGTTTTCTAAGGTTTGTGACTGAATGCGGTTGGTGCCCTCAAGACGGATGCCCAGGGCCTCGAACCAATCTAGGCCGATGAGGCTGGCCCTGGGTCCTTCTGTAATCTGGATCGTGAGGTGTCCTTGGAACTTTTTAAATTCCACCCTCAGTTTGGCCTGTCCCTTTAATTGTATGGCAGCCCCCTGGAAATCAGCGAGTAATATTTTGGAGGGCTGAAGGGAAATGCGGTGTTTGCTTTTAGAGCCGATTTTCCTGAGAGTGTCCCAGGACATTATGGAGATGGAGGACCCCGAGTCCACCTCCATCTCACAAGGGACCCCCTGGATCTTGACCCAGATTTTGATTTTGGGCTGTAAATGGTGGATGGCCAAAGTTTTTTGTTTGGTGAGGATGGATAACACTGAGGGCTGGGAGGTTATATTGGCAGGGAGGGGAATCTTTGTCCTACCTGCCGGAATTTCCTCAAGCTCGTGGAGGGTTTCCCGGTTCTGGCTGTGGCACGCGGAGCGGATATGCCCAGTCTTCCCGCATCCGTGGCATTTGGCATTTCTGAAATGGCAAGTAGACCTGGCATGGGCTCCGCCGCAGCTGGCACATTTTGCCCTGGGCCCCGTGGTGATGGTTCTTTGGCCGGAACCCCCTGGCTTGGTTGGTCTGCGGTTTCTTCCTTGGTCGGCGCTCATTTTGTTGAAACGATGAATGATGGCGTCGACACCGGTGCTGGCCTCCGGGGACTCGCTGTCAGGCTCCCACGCCTGATGGACTGACCCGGTGGGGCTGTCTCTGAACACAGGGGAGCCCTCACGATGGCTGTCCTCGTAGGCCATGATTTCTAGTGTGAGTTCAGCGAGGTCCATTGTGGGCTTGGCCACCAATTTCCGCTGGAGCCGTTTGTTGGAGAGACCGGCGATGATTTGGTCTCTAATGCGGTCCTCCAGGTCTGGAAATTGGCATCTGCGGGCGGCGTGACGCACCCCCGCGATAAAGGCTGTGGATGCTTCGCCCGGTTGCTGGTGACAGCGAGCGAAGTGGAGGCGCCAATATAATTCGGACCGTCGGGGCATAAAGTGCTTGCTGAGGCGGTCGGTCAGCTCAGCATATGGGATGGTAGCGACGGGGTCCGGGCTGAAGAGCCCTACAGCGATGTCGTAGACGGCAGGGCCGCTGAGGCATAGTAGGGCTGCGGCTTTGTGGCGGTCCTCCGTTATCTTATTGACGACGAGGTAGCCCTCAACTTGCCCCCAGTGCGACTCCCATCACTCGGGATGCCGGACGTCGAACTCCCTGATGTGTCCTACGTTTGCCATGGCGTGGGTCCACGGTACTGTCCAAGCTGCAGAAGGGTTCCTTTGCCCTCAAGCGACTTCAGCAGTGACTTAGCGGCAGGAGGGATCGGAACTCCTTCTGGACGTGACTTAGCTCAAGAGGCAGCTCTGTAGTACTGGGATCCCACCTTCGTTGCCAGGTGAAATGTCTCACGAAGGACGAGAGGGAGACCGCAGGCAAAGTTCAGACGTTTATATAGTTCAGCTCCGGACAGCTGACAGGCAACAAAAACCCGGCTTTTATAGAGAACTGTCAAAACATAACAACCAATCGGTGAACTGTGCTTTCCCGCCGCTGGGGCGGCAGCCAATAGCCTTGCGGCAGTCTGACCGCTCTGGGGGCTGTGTTTTGGCTGCTAGGGGAATCCTCTCAGCTGAGCGGCCGGCTCAGCTGGAGGACCTGTTTGGAAACCGCCGTGCTGACAGCTCCGGCGGCTGTCAGCTGGATTGGTCTTAGCGCGTGCGTGTTTGCTCTCGGCTGTTCTTTTGACAGCTGTCACTGTCAATGGCTGCCTGCGGGTTTGCGCGCATGCGTTGTTTCTTCCGGCAGCCTTTTGACAGCTGTCAACTGTCAACGGCTGCCGGGTCGGGGGTTTCCCAAGATGGTTGAAGGCTCCCAAGGGTTTGGTATGTATCAGAACCTAACTAAGCGCCCACAAGAGATAAAACTTTAAGTGAATAGTGAATAGTTTTCACCAAAAAGTTTGATTTACTTCTCCTTTGTGAGCTCATGGCCCTGTCAGCACCATTATCAGGCATGACCTCACAAGGGAAAAGCAGAGCAAACCGAGTGGATGAATGAATGCTACTCAGAGGTTTATCTGTTTTTATCTCCTCCCCTCCGAGGGGAGTCACCCCCAAGCACAGCCGGCACAGAGCAGTGCAGCCAAGGACATGGCAGCCAGGCAGCAGGGACAAGATTCCGCCCTCGTGCCCCCGTTGCATGCAGATGATGTTGTGGGGCGTGGGCAGAGGCCTTGGCTGCCATGGTGCTGCTGGGCCACCTGGGCAATCTGCAGTGGACCATGGAGGCAGTGGGTGGCCCTGTGGGCAGGTGGGGCTGGGCTGGGGGCAAAACGGGGCAGGGAGGGTGGGATGGGGCAGAGCAGGAGTGGAACAAGGGTAGGTGGGGCCAGTTTTTGCACACCCGGTCTCTAAAAGGATCGCCATCACTGCCCTATAGCATTGTCTTGAGGGAAGAAGTTGAAATAATTTATGCCCAGGATGTGACAGGTCGGTAGATATTTTTTACAACCCTTTTTCTGGCTCATGCAGTATACGGGTCCTCAGTGGAAGGCAGGCTGGTTGCAATTGTTTTTTTCTGCAGTCCTAACTATCAGTTGAAGTCTGTGTCTGTCTTGTTTGGTTGCTGTGCCAAACCAGACAGTTATAGAGGTGCAAATGACAGACTCAACAATTCCTTTGTAGAACTGTATCAGTGGTTCCTTGGGTAGTATTGGTATTATTATTGTTATATTTGAATGGGAAGGACAAGGGTGGAAAATAATACTTCTCTGTATGATATTATTGGTCCTGTCAAATCTGCTGCTTTTTCCAATTGATTCCATGGGCAGGATTGCCATATTCTCATACATTCTATATTGTGATGTTACCGGTGTCCTCTTTCCATCACTAGAAGTTTCCAAACAAAACTTTTTTTTTAAAAAAAAGCAAAACTCTTCTTGTCTGTCCTCATCATTTCGCTGGAAATATGACTCCTTCAGGAGAAGCAGAATCTCATTCTCATATGAGGCTCTCAGGACGCCCAAATTATAGAGTTGGAAATTATTATTTTTAATTTAATTTAATTTAATTTAATAATATTTATATACCGCCCTTCTCCCTGAGGACTCCTTTTCATCGTTGCACAGTGCAATGTCATACTACACTTTAGTGAATCAACAGAATATACTTTAAAAAGCGAAGTCAGTGCGTCATTATTTCATTGCAGAGATTTGCTTTCCACTAGCCTGATGACCCTCTGGCTTGTCCACAATTTCCAGCCCCATTTATTCTTTACTCCTTTCTTAGAGGCATTTCTTACTTCTCTTCTGGGAGTTTAAGGCAGCATTCACAGCCTTCCCTTCCTCCCTGTCTGTTTCAAGTCTGTGCATGTGGGAACTGGATACCTGTATAGTTTGGGTCTGGACTTGTTGTCTAAGCTCAGGAGATACTAAACAAATCTCTGGGCAAAGGCATGCTGAAAGGGTTGCCTAAATGACAATGGACACGATGGGCCATTCTAATAATATAGCAAATTGCAGTTCTTAAAAATGTTAGAGGTTCTGAGTAATACTTCTGCTTAAATTACTTTGACATAATTTCTAACCTGACCACTTGTCCATTATGGTTCTTGAGACTGTTTTCAATTATTTTTTTCATCTATCATCTAATGGGACTTACTGTTCTGATCTTTTGTCAGTGATAATTCAACAGTGAGTCACCAGCTTGATCAAATAATTGGAAATGATAAAACAGTTTCCAAGGCAGATTGTTTGCCTCTGAAAATGGTGAATGCAACCTATCTATTCTTCTCCACTCCACTTGGTTGATATCCCAGAGGTTGCAAATGGATTCCAGATAATCCTTCATTTCAAGAAGCTGTGTAGGAACTACTTCTGTCTAGCCCCTGCACACAACTGCACTGCATGTTTAAGAGGCTGAGAAATCTGCTGCTTTCACCTGGATACTTAAAATGCTCAAAATGGGTCTAAAGAAGTTCCTTTCGAGCAAGGTGATTGCTTGAAGAGAGTACATTTAACACAGTAGAAACCTTTCATCGAACTAATTCCATGTAGGGGGTGATTTCTGCCCACTAATCCTCTCATTCTCTAAAACCTTTGCTCATTCAAACAAGTCTAAATCAATGAATGAATACACGTAACAACCCAGCTGAGATTTTTGGTGAGTTTTGCGCATTGCTGCTTCCTTTAACTCCTTTGAAGAACAAAAACTCACCTGAAGCCTTGACCGAATTCTTACATTTATTAATTCATTGTCACCAACACGCTCTCCGCCACTTCTCTTTTTAAAGGGTTAGAAAAGCACTTAAAGGTAAGCTGGAGAAGTCTGTAAATTGTAAGATGTTTAGCTAGGAAAGAGAGGAGGCAATCGGTGATATATAACTTAAGAGAACAAGAAATTCATATTACCATTTTTCACCCCCTTTTCAGCAACAGGAATCTCAAATTAGGTTTACCTTTCAAAACAAATGAAGGACTTCTTTTGCTTGTTGTGGCACATTTTAGTTCTTTACATTTTACAATTCTTGTCAGTAATGCATCGCACGAATGAAGGTGAAGACACATATCCCAGGATAATGCATCAGATCCTGCAGTAATGCATCTCATGAAAGTTAACTTTATGGGATGAGCACGGCACTGGTGAGCACCTACCTGACCTTGGCTGATCTGGAAAAAGTTAATCAGTGTCAAATTTATTATTACCAGGGGTCCACCAGGAAATATACATTTTTATTTTTCAAATTGTATATTCTAGCATTGAATAAAGGCAGTTGTGTGATGGGACATGTGATACCCAGCACAGAATTTCTCTTCTCAAACTGCCACTACCTCGTAACACCATGTGTTCTCCACCTTCTAGCCCTTTCTTCTTTATGTAAAAATAATTTGTTTTAATAGCAACCTTCTCCAGTCTGTATCTTCCAGATATATTGAATTTGCTAGCTGGTAAGATTATGTGGCTTTTATTATCCATGGTCTCATGATCAGAGCTGGTTTGGCTGGAATGGAACTCCCATGAATAATGAGCATTGGTTCATCTCCTCTGGAAGGTGCCCAGTTTGGGAAGACCTCTGATGGATCTACTAAAGCCTGTCCTTTAGCTAGTGGTGTATTAATGTATATTACATAACATATGTACATGTTTATGTAGAACAGGGGTCCCCAACCCCCAGTCCATGGACTAGTACCAGGCCATGGCATGCCAGCAACCAGTCCACACAAACAAGCAAAGCCCCATCTGCATGATGCAGGCAGCACACAAAACCAAACACCCCCTGGTCCACTGAAAAACCTCTCTCCATGGAACCGGTCCCTGGTGCCCAAAAGGTTCTGATGTAGAACCTTTAAATTGCTCCTACCAGTAATCTCCGTCAACCATAAGAGGTAATTCCCACACATCAGAGAAATACTTATAGAGTCTTATGTATGTTATAGAGTCGTTTGTCATTGACAGGAATAATCATCATGGTTGGGAAGAGGTTTGTTTGCTTTTTTATGGGCAAGGCTGAGTCATTTTCAATTCAGTCATTTGGACTTTTTGGCATAGGATTCGCCAACCCATAAGAAAACTTCTTCCAGGAATAAGTATATTCGTTGTTCTCAAATGCAATATATTTTATATTAAGATGACATATGATGTAATAGTATACTGGTTTAATGAGCAACATCCTCTAACATCTCTTGACTGGAGAAAGCAGCTCCATTGCTTTAACAATGGCACATTATAGCAATAGGAAAGTTGGACAAAGAGAACATTTATGCTCTAGATGCTTCTTGTGCCCACATCAGCTGCCTACTCTCCAAATATACCAATGAAGGAATTTCACTTGTGACTGGAACAAGCATTGTTTCTCTAAAACCTGGTGCCCACATTGGCTTTACATAGTAGACATTTGGAAATTTCTGATCTCCACATGTGATGTGTAGAAGAGAGCAGAGACCAGAAGGAATTGCTTGACAGAGAACAGGTGCGATTTATTTTTTTAAAAAGAAAGATATTGTGGCATATTGTAGAGATTGTACTATAAGACTAGATATTGATTACAGGTGTTTGCTGTGCAGCATGAATTTTAAACTGCAGTAACTATTCTGAAAGCCATGCTTATGCCTATGGCAAGTTAGGAGTGTTGAATATATAATTTATGCCGATCCTCTTACCTGCAAGATATTCAAACAAGTTGGAATAGTTTTTAATTATGGACTATGAAACTCGGCATGACTAATTTAATTTTGGGCTTTACTAAAATAGAAGCCATCTGAATGAGCCTGTGAAGTATAAATTATTGCAGCATGCGAGCCTGATCTATTCATAGGTCTGTGAAATCCTGGGCCAGTTGGGCAACTGTAAATATCACAGATTAGTTAGCAAGTGTGATGTATGCAGGACTTAAAGCCAAACTGCCTGATGAAAAAATGCCAATTGGTGCAGCCCGTCGAGAAGAGTTTCATTTTGAAGGCAGTCACTGCCATATGTTAACATTTGCCTTCATTGAAACAATAACTCCAACCTCTCTTTAGAAACAAATTGTTCGTAGGCGTGAAAGTCTTCCACTTATGTTTCCCACTGGCTTCTGCTATATGTGTGCTGCCCTGCAGAACTTCTTCAACTCCATAGAGACCACTGTTGATTTATTTTTAAAAACCGAATCATAGACAGACGGGTTGAATAAAATAAATGTCATGGTGCTCCTTTGTACAAGAATAAAGATTTTGTAGCTATTAGGTATCCTGAGTGAATTCAGTGAATAGCAATACCTGGATGGACAAGTCTGAGTGGGGCCAGGTCTTCTTGGCCTTTGGAAGGGAGACTACCAGGAAATGTCATAATCAGTGCTTTTTTTGTAAAAGAAAAAGGTGCCGGAACTCACACATGTCATACAACCCACCTTGCCTACCCTACAAGGTTCCATCCAAAAAAGGTGCCGGAACTCCGTTCTGAGCGTTCTATGAGAAAAAAAGCCCTGGCCATAATGATACGCTAATTGTTAGAAAACATCTCAGAAGAAGGTAATGAGAAAAAATTTCCATAACTGCTAAGAAAACTGTAGAGTTGAGTTATGTCCATGTAGCCGCCAGATTCAATTGATTAATTTTGTGCCGTCAAATCATTGTCAGCTCTTGGTGACCACATAAATAGATTTTCTTCATGACAAACTCCCCCTCACCTGGTCTTTTGGAGTCTTTCTCTTGCCTTAAATGCCTTTTACTGCAAAATTCAGGAAATCCAACTTTTAAAATCAATTAATGTGGTATGGGGTTGGGTGTGGGTATGTTTACTATTTGTGAAATTATTGATGGAAACGACATGGGTAAGAAATTCACCCACGATTCTCAAATGACCATACCGATGAATCATTCTTACATGAGAGCCTTTGATGCCCTTCTCTCCCAGGGAGTAAAATGCTCTTGCATTCATCTTCAAGAATGTTCAATCCACGTGCTTCTGTGACTGTCCCAGGGTATCCTTTGAGGAATAGCACCTTTGTATTGAAAGCTCTGAGGAGCACTTCTGAAGGAAAAGCAGTGACCTCTGCTCCCACTGAGGGCTTTTCTAGTGACTCACTTCTGCTTTGTGTAATGATGTGCTGTCCTACAGCCTCCTTTGACACCAGGACCTCTCTAGCTTGGTGGGCGCAGCAGGCAACAAGGGGCTGTGGTTCTGCACATGTATTCTTCTTGATGACCTCTTTTGTAACATAGACTTCTTTTGGATTACAACTCATGGAATTCCATTCTGATTGGGAATTTGAAGAATTGTGCTCTGGATCCAGAGAACTTTGGGTTAGGGTAGATGCCCCTCAAGTAAACATTGGGATCTGGTTGGATTCCTCAGGAATTCCCAGGGAGGGGTCAAAAATATTTTTAGGGTTGGAATAATGTGTAACCCTGGCTATTGTGCCTCAGTAGCCATAATTGCTAGGGCTGAGGTCAAATATCCCAGCCCTAGAGATATTATGGTTACTGAGCCACAGTGGCCAGGGTTACACATAACCCTGAGCTAAAAACTGTGGTTTATATACTAAGGTCGCTGGCTTGCATGACATATTAAACAAACAAACCAACAAATATATTACAACTGGCTCATATTATAAACTGTAGATTTTCAAACTTTCTGTCCTTAACTCACACTTGGGTGGGAGATGCTGGCAGAACTGAAACACAAAGTCATCCCTATGAGGGGAACATTTACTTTAACATGTAAAGAAATGCCTCATGATTCTTGACATGAAAACTTTTAAGCAACTTCCAGACAGTTTCAGGAAATTATTCTGTATTTTTTTTCTCTTATCATCTATCTGGAAGCAAGTTGGTTGCTTCCTAAGGAGGTTTTAGTGTAAGAGAAGAAGTTTAAAACCACTTTTTTTGGAATACAAGTGAGCAGCTGAAAAGGAGAGTATCTGTATGGTAACTGGGTTTAAAATCTCAGTATTTAGTATCATGTGTTCTGTGAAGTTTGTGGTACTTGATCTAAAATCAGCATTTCTTATTCTGAAAATTGCAGTGAACAATTTGAATAAAAATGTAATTATCAGTACCTGGGAACTGATTTTTCTTTTGCTAAATTTTATTGAATCTTGAATTGGTTCTGATTATGTAACCTGAACTCTAAAACTTCCATCTTTTAGGAGATAAATACTAAGCATTTAACCAAATCCTTCTTTTTAAAATGCTTATATTTATCTAGTGTTCAAAGTCATTTCAATAGTGAGATGGGTGGCACATTTTTTAAAAAAAAACACATAAAATAAGTAAATACAGCCTTGGACTAAAGCTATTAGGAAGAAAATCTGGTGCTTTCATTCCCCTTATAGTATTCAGGAGGAACAAATCAGTGTAATTGCAGGAAAGTAAATTTGTGCTGCAACTGGATCTGAATACAAGTTAAAAGACTTCACTGTGGAAAATCCTGAGATGATACAGTTTCCTCCAAGAACCAGATGGGGAACAGGAATCTTCCAGAATCTTGTGACTTCCCATTGTTATGCTCAGAAAATACAGTCAGATATATTTATTTTCTAAATAGCCCAGAAACATTATTTGGAATTGCTTTTTTTCCAAAGAAGGCGCTCTGCTGGATAAATTCCTGGAGTTTTTGACTGTTTAGAAGTAGAGAACATATGCACATCGCAGTCTAGACTGGCCTTGCCAAGTGACTCATTCCATTTTGTCTAATGTGCTGCCAAAGAGAAAAGTAACAGCAGATTTAATGGGCAGGGTAGACTCAAAGATGCTTCTCTGGCCTTATCAATTGTAGGGTTGTTTTTTAAATGCCTTGGAGCACCCAGAGAACATACCCATTCTTTGTTTTACATTCCATCTTACATCATTGAGGGAGATGGGAGGTTTGGAAATGTGAAATATAGATAGATAGATAGATAGATAGATAGATAGATAGATAGATAGATAGAGATAGAGATAGAGATAGAGATAGAGATAGATTAGATAGATAGATAGATAGATAGATAACTAGAGACAGAGATAGAGACAGACACATACATACATACAAACATATATACATACATACATACCCATTCTTTGTTTTATATTCCATCTTACATTCCATCTTTGAGGGAGACACAGACAGACAGACAGATAGACAAATTCAGGACTTTATGGTGGCCTACATAGAGTTCTTTCCTCCCATTTTCCTCCCAAGAAGCCTGTACAGTAGGTTGGGTTGTGAGAGAGCAGCTGTTCTGAAGTCACCCATTGAGATTCTGTTCCTATGAGTGGACAAGAACTGGAGTCTTCTTACTCTCACACAATAACCCCTTATGACTATGGCAAAGTCAATGTAAATTGCTGAATATTTGCAGCAGAATGATCAAAATCAGAGCCTCTCTTCCCTTCATTCTTCAAACAAGCTGTTCTACCCATAGCAGTATCTGTTGGGTGATATGATATAGGCAGGCCACACAGCAAAACTTTGTTTTGTTCAACTTGCTTTCATATAGTATCTGCATCTATTGTAGGTTCCTTTGGAATCTGGATTTCCTAGGTTCACCTTTGTCCCCTCCTTCGGAAGACTGCCAATTCAGTGCTACCTTGCTGACAGCGCAACATTCTGTGTGAGTATTGCAGAAGGGTCTGAATATAAGAGTGTTTTAAAAAATCTATTTTGTTAATTTATATGTTAATCTGTCTCAGTTATTTTGGAGTGGGGAGGGGGGAGAATTGTCTCAGAATATGCCTAGCCTGGAAATAAAAGGTTGGGTACAATAGGCAGAAAAGCATTGTCAGATGTTTGTTTGTTTGTTTGTTTGTTAGAATTATATGGCCACCCACTCACTCTCAGTAACACTGGGTGGCTTACAAAAAAATTAAAAAACCCCAAACAATATAAAAGAATAAAAAACAGTAACTCCCCACCCCCCTGATGACAACACACAATCAAATGAGCCACTAGATGGGCTCCATCCCACATTGGTTTCCCCAGGCCTGTTGGCAGAACCAAGTCTTCAGGGCCCCGCAAAAGAGAGTCATGATGGAGGCCATTTTAATTTTTGAAGGGATGATATTCCAAAGGGAGGAAGCTACTATGGAGAAGGCCCTTCTTCTGGGTCCAGCCAGATGTACCTCCTTAGGGGATGGGACCAGGAACATTCCTGCCTCACCAATCTGGTGGGTGGGGTGCAGTGGTGGGATTCAACCAGTTCACACCAGTTCAGCAGAACAATAATGGAGATAATGGACATCCTTGCCTTGTACCTTTTCTTATCTCAAAGTTCTCAGTATAATCTCCATTCACAATCACTTTCGCTGTTTGTTTGTGGTATATTGTTTTAATCATATTTATAAAGTTCTGCCCAAAGTCCATTATTTTTAATTGCTGAATCATAAATTCCCAAGAAACATTATTAAATGCCTTTTGGGCCTCTAGAAATATTAGTGCCAGTTGTTTCCCTGGATGTAATTCATAATATTCCAGTACATCCATTATCACTCTTAAATTATTTTTAATTTGTCTCTTTGGTAAAAAAAACCCTATTTTTGGACTGAATGTATAAATTCAGTTAAGAATCTTTTCAGTCTCTTTGCCATTATTGATGTAAAATTTTTATAATCCACATTTAGTAATGATATTGGTCTATAATTTTTTATCTGTGTCAAATCTGAATCTTCTTTTGGTATTAATATTTGCTTCTATCCATGTATTTGGGAGTTTAGCCTCCAACAAAAGTTCATTGCAAACATCTTTCAACGGTTCACTTAATATATCTTGTAAAGCTTTATATAACTCTACCTGTAGTCCATCTGGCCCCGGTGTTTTCTCATTTTTTTTGTCCTCTTATGGCCTCTGTTATTTCCATCATTGTTATTTTTTCCTCTAACATAATTTCTGAAAATTTTGGAAGATTATTTTCTTCCAGATACTGAATCATTCTCTCTCATGGAATTTCTTCTATATCTTACAATTTCTTATAATATTCTTTAATTATCTTTTTTATTTCTTTATTTTTAAATTTTAGGCAACCTTTTTCATCTACTAAATTATTTATCAGTTTCTTCTCCTTCTGTTTTTTAAATTTATAAGCTAGCCATCTTCCTGGTTTATTTGCATTTTCAAAAAAGTTTTGTTTTGCTCTTTTTATTTGCTGTGCCATTTTTTCTGAATCCAACAAATTTAATTTGTGTTTTATTGTTTCCATTTCTCTTTTCAAAATCTTCTTTTGTGGACTCATTTGCAGTTCTGATTCTAGTTTTTTTTTTCAAATTTTTCTCTTTATAGTTGCTGTCTTTTCTGTTTATTTGTTTTTTTTGCCATGCATGTTATAGCTATACCTCAGTTTAAAGTATGCTTTGGCTGTATCCCATATGTTTTGTAACATTGTATCTTCTTTTTTATTTTCTTTGAAGAAAAACTCCATTTCTTTTTTTTTGCTAGTTCTATAAATACTCTTTCTTTTAATATAGATTGGTCCAAAATCCATCTTGATTTTTTTGGTATTCCTTTCCATGTCACTTTTAAGGGGTTGTGATCTGCCCATGTACCTGGTTCTATCTCAATTTCTTGCATATTTGTCCTTAGTTCAGATGTCATCCAAATCATGTCAGTTCTGGACCAGTATTTATGACTGTTTGAATAAAATGTGTATTGTAATTTTCCTGGACTGATTTCCCTCCAAACATCTTGTACTCCAATTTCTTCTAACATGTTAGAAAAAAAGTCTTAGGTAATCTTTTTCTTCCACTTTTTCCTATTTTGCTACTTTTATAGTCTAATGTCCCATCCACTATTGCATTGAAGTCTCCTACTAAACAAACATTTTGATACTCCATTTCTGTTATTTTTCTATGGAGATTTTGATAAAATTCTTCCTTGATAAAATTCTTTATTATTTGGTGCTTAGATTACTACCAACGATATTTGTTTTTGATGTAGGTATATTTCTACCATCACAATTTTTCCTTCTTCATCTGAATAAATCATTTTAGAATCTATTGTCTCTTTAATATATACGGCTACACCTCTTTTTTCTGTTGTGCTGATGCATGGTAAAGTTTTCCAATTTTGGGGTATTCCAATAGCTTATAATATTGTCTTTTTATATGCGTCTCTTGTAAACAAATTATATCTGTATTTAATTTCTGTAGCTTTCTAAAAAAATTATTTCTTTTTGATGGGGAGTTTAGTCCATTTATATTCACTGAAAAAATTCTGTTTTCTTTCTCCATTTCAATTATTTATATTTAGGTCTTGTCAATCTCGTGGTCCTCTGTTCTCTGGCAGTTCCTTCACTCTCTTGGTCAAGTTTCTCTTTCTGTTCTACTGTTTGTATAGTTGCTTCTTCAGTTGCTTCTTCTGTTTGTTTCTGATCTGTTCTCTCCTCTTGTCAATATTGCACTCCTTCATCTAAGAATGCTCGATTTCTTTCATCAAAGTCTTCTGCTTTCCAAACTGAGTCCAATCAGTATCTTGTATTATTCCAGTTGATTAAGATCCCTTCTGGCATTAACCATCTGAAATTTATGACTTTTGCAATTAGCTTTGTAGTTAGGAAGTGATATTGTCTTAGTCTCTTGGGGATCTGCTTTAAACCACAGTTTCTTTATTCTTGTATTGTAATGGCTCATCTCTGTCTTTTCTCAGTATTTGATCTCTTGTTGTTTTCTTTATAAATCTTACATGAACTTCTCAGGGTAGTTTATATTTCATTCCGTAGCTTGAATTCATTTGAAATATTTCATCTATCTCTATTTGCATCTTTGCTCAGTCTGCTTCCAAAGCCGCTGTCAGAAGATCAATAATCACAACTGCTATATTTTCTTCTCTGTCTTCAGGAATCTTAAATAGTGTTCCGCGTTCTCCATTTCTAAGATCGCCACCACTCCTTCTAGATTTTGATTTGCTTGTTCTCATTTTTCATTTTCTTGTATTAGTACTTCCATTTTTTGTCAATATCATCTGATTTATTTTCCATTTTCTGAATTCTTTGTTTATTTTTAACAATCATTTGCTGGTGAACTTCAAATTGTGCCTTTATATCTGACATTTGTTCATTTAATTTATTAAAATTACTTTTTGTCTCTTCATGGTTTTTTGTATTGATTCTTGAATTAATTTTAATATAGTTTGTTTCTCATTTTGAGCAGTGCTTCTTTTCTCACGCTGCAACATTGTTTAAATAGATCCCTGGCTTGTTGGGCTGGATGTTCCAACAGAGGGTGCAGAGGAAGTCTTTTTCATAAGTATGGTGAGATTTGATGCACTCATTTTTCAAGCCAACTATCTTAGGCTAAAATCCAAACTCTAAAAAGAGCCAACTACTTTAGGCTAAATCCAAATTCTCAAGGAGGGAAAACAAGATAAAAAAACAAGACGAAAAAGAAACCAACTATTTTAAGATAAAGTCCAACCAAAAAAAATCAAGCCAACTACTTTAGACCAGATCCAATCATTCAGTCAAATTACAGATGTGAAACGCCCACTGTCTCCAAATATTTCTTGTTTTGGTTATATCCAGAGTCAACAGATATAATTGTAGAAAGTCTTTTCTCTTACAAACTCACATAAAGGCACTTTGTTTACAACAGGTGTTTCAAGGTCAAACACTTTTCAAATTCTTTTATTTGGTATTACTGTAGTATCTCCTTTCACTACTAGATGTCCTCATACACTGTTTTGTCAATATCTGGTTTTAAAAGATTGCTACAAAGTTTTTAAAGTTCTTTGTAAGTTATTTACCCTAGAGATTAAATCTAAAAAAGAAAAAAAATCCATGTCTTTGAATCAATCTGAGTTCGATTTTTAATAATTCTTTTGTCTTCCTTAAAATCCTTTCACCTCCTGTAATTGCTCACCGCTTCTAACTTTCTTCTCTCCTAGTCCTTCTGGGGTCTTTACTTCATAGCTTCTTCCCAATCAGGGGATCAACTTTTCTAAGTCCATAAGGAATAAAAGAACAGGCTCACCCAGTTTCAGCACACTGTTGACAATCAGCTGTTTAGCAGAGTGCCGCGACTCCTCGCTTTCCTTCCGGCTGGCGATGACTTGGGCTGTCTGGGCTTACCAGGCAGCCTTTCTTCCATCCTTTTGGAGGGTTTCTTCAGTCCATCTGGACCAACTGCCATCTGGTCTGAACTCCCAAAGCATCATTTCTTCTTCACTGCCCCTCCAGGGCAACTTTCTGACTCCTTGGGGTCGCCAGGCCAAAAGAAATCAGGCTAAGAAGCCGGAGCCCTGGCTTCTTCCACCCGTCTCGTCAAATGCCAAACTGAAAGTCCCAATCTAAACTGTCTTGAGCCACAAACAAAACTTCACAGCTGCAAATTCTTTGTTTTGTCTGCTAGAAAATGTTTTGGTTTGAAACCTTCTTTTCTTTCATACCTATGGGACTTTATCCCAGATTTGTCCTTCTGACAATCATGGGAATCCCAGCTGTATCCGTAGCCAAGAATCCTTTGTTTTTGAAATGCTCCACGTTCTCTTCTGCCTAACTGCATATGTTCCTGATTTCTGCACTGCCCTGGATATTGAATGAATTATTTCTTCCAGTTTTGTCTTTTGTGTCATTTGAAGTGGACCAAAAACAGATTGTATCTTAACACCCTGTTCTCTGACGTACAATGCTCTTGTGAAACAGGGTAGAGGGGGTAAAAATTGAATGCATATTCCTTCAATAACTATATCCCTCAGTTCCCCACACACTGTACATATTTTATTTCTCTGATATTTCTTATTTGTCCCAGTCATGTTTTCTGCAGGAATTTTTAATTCATTGTGCAAAGAGAGAAGCATAGAAGCACATAATACTGAGCCATCTCTCTCTCCTTCCTTCCTTCCTTCCTCCCTCCCTTCATTCCTTCCTTCAGAATGAAGTAATTACTGAAACAAAGGAAGTGGAGAAGTCATCTGCCATAGGAAGGGGAAACAAGGGAACTGGTGAAGCTGCCAGCTGCCCCGATAAGCACAAACTTTTCAATCTCCAAGAAGACAAGGCAAAGGGAGGAAAAATGGATGGGAAGGATCTTTTCAAAGCTGAGTTTGTTCTCATCACCGACTCAGATGAAGATACAAAGGCTATTTTGGGCAACGGCTACGGACATGAAAGTTCCGAGGGCTTAACTGTGTTCCATGTGTCCAGTGGTGATGAGTGCAAGGGACAGGGGAATGTGTCACAGATGCAACAACACACTGACCTTTCCTGCAGTTCAGCCAGTCCACAGAAACCCTCTCAGGTAATGCCCAGGGTCATTGTTGAGATGGGGGGTTATGCAAATTGAATACATAATATTTTTCCATTTCCATACTTCAGGAAAGGAAGCGTTCTGGCCCATGAGTAGCTCTCACACACTCACATATTCACCTCAACATGGGGGGGGGAGAGGGAGATGGAGGGAGAATTAGATCGAGAGAGAGAGAGAGAGAGAGAGAGAGAGAGAGAGAGAGAGGGATGTGCATGATACCAATAAAGGAAAATATTTGTAGCTCAGGGTTGAAATGAGGGATCCTTGGTGCTCTTGATTGGTTTCTTGCGACGTTTTATTACCCAAACTAGGTAACATCATCAGTGCTAGTTAGGAGAAACCTCTGTGGAACAACCAAAAGAATTTTTTAAAAAAAATAGCCAGGAAAGAGTAAGGAACATGTCTCCCCATTTGCTGATCAACTTCCTTGACATGTATGTATGAGATGCTGCATGTAACATTGATTTCAGCTATTTGGCTAAATTGAAGGAACATCAACAGAAGGTCTAAAAGGGCCTTTTCGGTTCGCTTCTTAGAGTTGTTTTCATTGTAAATGCTTTCTTATTTTTGCAAAGTTATGATACGATTGTGCAACAGCTGTGGGAAACAGATAATTTTTTTTACGCTAATAAAAATGGACGTGAATAGTTTAAAATTAAATACCAGACCTTTAACATCTCCCCCTGCTTTTTAATACTGCAAATTAAGACAGCCAGTCTCCTGGTTAAAGAACTCAGCAGATGTTACAGATCTGATTCTAATCTCTCTTCTTTTTCTTTTTCCCCTCCAGTTAACTTCTCCTCTGTCTGCTTCTGATCACCTTTCCCATAAATCACCTGCTGCTCCCTTACTTTCTCCAACTAATCTGAAAGTAGAACACGGACTGGCCATTCCAGGCCATCAGGCTTCTTCTCACCAAGAATCTCATAGCCAGTGGCGGTCTGCAAATGGATCCTGCATCCACCAGACATCCACCTATTTCCAGTCTACTACGTCTTCCAGCTTGCCTTCCTCTGTACCAAAAATACTCCCTTCCTCATTTGAAAGCCTCGCAGATCATGGTCAATTATCCCACAATGTTCAGGTTCCCAAACCCAAAAAGGAATCCACCTCTTTGCCACTGCCATTAAGCAAGGATTCCTGTCCTCCCTCACAGATTCTCACTTCAGCAGATGTTCCTCTGGGCTCATCCCCTCAGACCTGTTCTCCTCTTCCTCCCAAGAAACTGGCCCCCTGGCCCCAGGTTCCCATTCATATTACAACACACGTCTTATCACCAAGTCCCACCCAACTGCCACCTTCTCCACACGGATCCTCCTCAAATATATATAATGCAAACAGCCCCTGTAGCCAAATGTCCTTAAGTGGCAACCCGCCAGTGTCTAGAGTTAAATCTCCTCTTCCAACTAGACTTTCTCTTTTGACTGCTATTCTGAAGTCGGGGTCTTCTCCAAAAAGGCCATTTTCTCCCGCGTCTTGTCCTGCCACTTTTTCTCCCAGTTCTTTCGATTCTTCAACTCTGGCCATTGAGCAGAAATTTAAAACTACCCCTCCCACTCCCAAGAAAGCTGCTTCACAGTTTTCTATCTTCAGGACAGATTCCCCATACCAAGATGAAGGTCACTCTTCAGGGCTTTCTAGCACACCAAGGAACAGGATGGTCTCCTCAAAGTCCAGTCCTACCCTTCAAACTTGGTCTCTTTCCCCTAAAAGGACGCTTGATACCGGGACATGTTCTCCTGACAAACTGCGTCCTTTGTCACCCACAATTTCCTCCTACAAGAAAACAGTTGTCTCTCCTCTGTTAAAACCCAAACTGACCAGTTTTTCCTTACCTCCCCATGTTTCGAGGCAAAGGGTCCTCAAAACACGAGAGCCTGAGAAGTCTACAAAAGTACGCACCTGCTCTCCCACTTTCACTGCCAAGTCCCATCCAACCCCAACCCTTGCAGTCAACCAAAGGGCCACAGTCTCTCCCACAGCACAAAAACTGTCTTACTCTGCAGCGCCTGTGCATTCTACTAATCGGCCTAAAGAACATTTGCCAAATGTCTCTGCAAAGGACCGAGGTACGAATTTGTCAACTCATTGGCCTTTTTTTCACCAAGACTCACCGTCATCTATTCCTCCAAACTGTAACATCAACTCCCCTTTGCTTCAGACAAACACATCTCCTCCTCATTCAAACTTCAGAACTTGCCTGCCCTGCTCAAGACACAAGTCCCCAGTGGTCACACCACACAGATCCCTGGCCAGAAGGCATTCTCCTTGCCCACAGTTGTCAAGATCAAGGGAGACTAGCTCACCGTTCTCCTTTTCCTTGCCTTCTGATTGTGAGAATAAGACTCCTCAGGTATTCTATCTGGTTGCTTCTTTCTATTCCTCTAATCCTTTTCCCATTTCTGTTCCAGAAAAATGGCACCCAAAGAAAAGAAAATTGCAAATATAGACATCATTTCATTTGTAATGTTTTCACATCTGAGAAAACTGTGGAAATGTGATAGTGAAACATTTCTCAAGCACGGATATAAACATATAACCAAAATGATTTCATCATATTTTAGTGTGTGGGGGGGAGGGGGGAAAACATATATGCTAAAGAGATTTATGGTAATCTGGATATGTATGTATCTCTGTGTATTTGTAAAGCCTAAATTCCACATCTGATTTTCCAAATTTGCAAATTAACTCTTTTTATATGTTTGCAGCCTGAGATATTATCTTTTAGCATGCTTGCAAAGTTTCAGAATAATTAAATTTTACAAACAAGCGAGTTACAGGTAGTCCTCAACTTACAACAGTTCCTTTAGTGACTGTTCAAAGTTATGGTGGCACCGAAAAAAGTGACTTAAGACCATTTTTCACACTTATGACTGTTGCAGAATCCCCATGGTCACATGCTTTAGATTCAGATGTAAATGTAAAATGTAAATTGACAACTGACCCCCATTTATGATGGTTGCAGTGTCCCAGGATCATGTGATCACCTTTTACAACCTTCTGACAAATAAAGTCAATGGGGAAGCCAGATTCACTTAATCACCATGTCACTAATTTAAGAACTGCAGTGATTCACTTAGCAAATGTAGTGAGAAAAGTTGTAAAATGGGGCAAAAATCACTTAATGAATTTCTCACTTAGCGACATAAATTTTGGGCTCACTTGTGGTCATACTTTGAGGACTACCTGTATACAGAGAGTATTTCTCTTTCTCTGTTAATATTTTATTCATGAGACTCTGACAAGTCAGTCTGTGTTCATCAGTTAAAGAAAGAACTAAGGGGTTGTTTAATTCATGTAAGTATGCTGCACCCTCATGATCTGGAAATGGTCTTTTGATTGTTGCCTCATGTAGCACTAAGATTCATGTTTGCGGTAAAGGGGGTGGGCTGGTTGGAAGATCCTCTTAATCCAAAACAATGATTGCTGCTGGTAGGAATTAACTTTGATTTGTGAAAATGCTTAAAATTAACTTCAGTTAACTTCAGAAAAGGCTTAAAATTAACTTCAGTCTGTTACTGATTATAAATATTTACATATAAAATCAGTTCTTCATATAAATCATAGCATATGCTAGTTTATAACAAATCATGGCTAATAACTGCATCCTATTCTTGCATTCATCCCCATCTTTAAAGGATTGTTTTACCTTATTTTTGATCCAAATTTGCAGATAAAAATGTCTCTTTCATCCACAAAAACAACCCATCTCCTCTTTTTTGGATAGCTCTCTCAAAAGCCACTTCAAAAATCCCTTTACTGCAATGAAGTGATTTGGCATTGACTGCTATTCCATTCCAGTATCTATTCTGCAGGTGGTTAAAGCTTCCGTTGATAAGGATGCTCAACAACATCGTGGACCAGGGGTCTTCAAACTTGGCCCTTTTATGACTTGTGGATTTCAACTCCCAGAATTCCTCAGCCAGCATGCCTGGCTGAGGAATTCTGGGAATTGAAGTCCACAAATCATAAAAGGGCCAAGTTTGAAGACCCCTGCTGTGGACTGTCAAGTGTTGTGGAAAGCATGTAGGATAATTAAAGTTATAATATAGGAGAACAATTAACTTTCAGTTTTAATAACATCACTTCAGGTGTGATTGCAGGAAATGTCCTTCAGTACCTGAAATCTTGCTTGATTTATGTGGGTCTGCAGGCCAGATCAGTGCAAGTTGATAGCACCTCCCTAAACACACACACACACAACACAAAGTAATGTGACAATTCTATTCTTTACATTCAGCTCTGAGACTAGAGAGATACAACACTACATAAGACTAGAGAAAACATGCTACATGTGGTCACTTAATGAAGTTTTATATGGTTTCCACTCTCTGTCCCTGAGGTGGGTAATTTTTACATACTGCTCATCCTGTGTAGTGTTTTCATTTATATTGACACCAGGAAACAGCATGCAACTAGTTTGTTCTCCTCAGATATACATAGTGACAGATTTTTTTTAATGAGCTCCAAACATCCTCCTGGTAATTAAAACCCTCCACCAGTTCAAATCCTTTACCTCGTGAGGACTACTTCCAATCATGGCACCCTTTTTGCAAAGGACCACAATCACAGAACTCTAAAGGTAGAGCTTCCATTGTCCCAGCCTATGTATCAAATCTCAGAATTTTGTTTTATAAATACATGCACTTTAGGTTGAGGCAATTAGTGTTACATACTGGTGGGGAAAATGTCTGATTGACACATTTCTTGCTGGCTCCTTTTCCATTACAATTGCCTCTCCCAATCTGCTGGGATCTAGATGTTTGCAAAATAAGTCACAGCTGAACTGCCTAGATCCAGTATAAATCTGAAGAACGACTGGTGCAACCAAAAAGCCTCTTAAATCCACAACAGAGTCCCATCAGATGTGGGTGTCTGGGCTGAAAAAGCTGCCATGAATAATTATTATTATAGTTTGTCACACAGTCATCTAGATGTTCAGACTGGATCTGGCATTTTTTTTGTTCACCTATTGAGCCCTTCCCAAGGACCTGGGATAGACAGTTGTGGATGTTTGATGGTCTTAAAGATATCATCGGAGGATGTAAGCTGTTCTGAGTAAAGCTGCCTTTTGCAATTGACTGATGGTGAATTTGTCAGTGCCAATGGTGTTCAAGTGGAGCTCCAATTGTTATGGGATTGCATCCATTATTATCAAATTTATTTGCCACCCATTTTGTGGTCTGAGGTGACCCCTGAGCAGCTAGCAGTGTTGTAAAATATGCAAAATTAAAAATAATTATAAATATAAAATAGGATAAAATTACAAAAAACAAAACAAAACTCTAAAAACCCTGGGTTTGGATCAGGAGAAGATGGTGCCTTTTCTATTACTGCACCAACCGTCTCCAGGCAACAGCTTCTCCTTCAGGACTCCAAGCCAACCAGCACAGCGAAGTTTTAAAGCTTATCCTGAAGGCTGAAAGAAAATGGTCTGTGGCAAGACATTCTGTAGTTTGGGTAAAGTGCCAGAAAAGGCTCTTCTACTCAATCCCACCAGCCAAGATTCCTTGGCTGATGGGATCCACAGTAGGATCTAATCTTCTCCAGCTCCCTACTTACCTCATTGTCATGGGAACAGTGAAATGTCATGGTTTGGGAGAGTGATAACAATAATACCGCCTCTTGCTGCACGTTGAACTCTTGTCTGTAAGTAATACTGCAGTTCTTCTGTGACAGTAGACATAATACTATAAATGTGGCGTGTCAATGGTATGTTTCTACTATCTTATATACTGTATGTTTAGAAGAAGAAGAAGAAGAAAAGAAAGGAGTCCGCTAGTTATAAACAACTATAGGGGGCAGTGCTTACCTCCATTTCAAGGGACACTGTCTGAAGATGTTTCCATGGTCATGTGGCCACCATGACATTACAGAGAGTTGTTTCCTCTCCACTGAAGCGGTACCTGTTTATCTACTTGCATTTGTATGCTTTCAAACCGCTAGGTGGGCAGGAGCTAGGCAAAGATGGAAGCTCTCCCATCATATTTGCTGCTTACACATGCAGAATTCCTAATTAAATCCCAGTTTTCCAACTTTATCGAAAGGGATCCTGCAGAGTCAAAATTCTTATTCAGGGGGTAGGATGAAATGTAAGCTGGGAAGAATAATGTAAAGCAAATGCAGTTCAGTGCTGATTTTAATGCTGACAAATGACTGTACAAGGGAGATCAGTGAGCTGCCAAATCCACTTTGTCTGGTAAGACTTACTAACATTTGGTTTTGAGAACTAAACTTCTTGTCATGCTGGGGAGACAAAATGGGGGATAGCAAGGAAAGCGAGGACGAGAATAGTGATGACTTAAGAGAAATTAAATTTGCATTTCAGTGCTTTACAATATGCCAGAAACAATTGAAAAGGAACTGAGGCCCTAACTAAGGAAAGCGGGGACAACAGGGAAACATGTATGAAATTTGTTACAATAGCTTTGCAGAACACCATATTAGTTTCTTAAGAAGAGCACAGAAGCTTATTAAAGGGTGGCCAAAAAATTCCCACTTTTTTCTGAATTAAGAGTGAAATTATTCCAAGCAGTTTCTGAAATATTTTGATTGATTAATAGTTTGTACTGTCTAATAAATGGAATAGTGGAAGAGCTAACGACAAGGCAAAAAAGTTGTTCCTTCACTGAATATCCTTTCCTTCTCAGTTTGGATATTGTACTGTTACTTGGGTAACAAGTTAGAGATTCACACTAAGATAGTTTAAAGAAAATTACTCCATAAAGGTGATCATCCATCTCTTTTCAAAGGGTCTCAGTGAGCTTGTAACTGAATATGTCACCTCTATGGACAGAAAGAAAAATGTCTCTGTGTTGACTAAAATACATGAATAGATATGCAACCTCTGGAATAAATTATGATGGGAACCCTATGATATAAATTATGGCATTAAGATCGACATGCAATACTTTAAAAAAGCGGAAGATCATTTTAATGTGCAACATTTTCTCTCTCCTTTATACTAAGACAGCATTCACGTTGAAGTCTTAAAGGAATTAATTTTAATACTATCACAACTTTCCTGTTTCTGATTATGATTTACAGTCATACAAGATCAATGCAAGCTACAAGACATTTGCAGCCATCCCAACAAACACACTGCTTCTAGAACAGAAGGTTAGTTGGGTGCTCAGAGGTATGTGCTGGTATTAATATTAATTTTAAAATTAAGGGCAGAAGGAGATAACTGTGTTAAAACTGTTTGCTGGTCTTTGAGGCAGCAGAAAAACATTTTCTGCCCAGATTGCTGAGTCCTATTCAGCCACAATGCTGATGGTTACTTCTCTCCTTCCTCTTTTAATGTGAGACAAGTTAAAGAAAGCAATTGGTGTCTATGGAGATTGTCAATCATCCAGGTCATGGTTGTCCCAAAGATGCTTTTTCCAAAGGCAACTGGCCTTTCTTTTTTTTTTCATTGAAAATCTTTTGCTTCTCACCTCAGAAGCTTCTTCAGTTCTAACTGACTGGAGAGGAATGGAGGGATTCAGGTGACTCTGAGGATACAGATAAACCCTCGACTACTCTCAGGGAATTAATGGCTGACCCTCAGAGTACTAAGGACCAGATAACTGCAAAGAATATAAATCCTTCCATTCCCCACCAGTCCGCTAGAACTGAAGATTCTTCTTGGATGAGAAGTGAAAGGTTTTCAAAGAAAAAAACACAAGACAGTCCAATTGTCTTTCAGAGAAAAAGCATCTTTGGAAAGCCATTGGTGGTTTGCCCTGCCTTAGTTTCTCTTCCACCAATCATCACCTACCAGTGTGAAAGCAAGCAATCACTGATCACTCTCCCTAACATGGGAAGGGAAGGAGAATAGGAGGATGCTTCAAACAATACAATGAGCCACCAGCCAAGTTGCCTATGGTTTCTTAGTCTAGCTATTTCTGAAATGGGTCTCCTCTTCTTCTGCAAGAGGCCTGAACCTGTATCTTAAAAATAGCCTGTCTGGCGGATCACAGGGTTGGAAGAGGGGTAAAGTGAGAAGCAGAAGGTGCCATCGATGACAAGCCACTGGAAACACGTGGGCAGAATGACCCACACACCCCTCTCCCACAGTAAAAGGAATAAAAGAAATCCTTCAATGTAGCCAAAGGTGGCAAAAATCGACCACTTGAGCTGCTCGAATTCCTCTGTCTTTCTCAGTTTGAGGGAACCATCCAGGCAGCGGAAGGCTTATCTAAAAGGCATTCAAACCTTATTCTACAGGTCTAGCACTTTTCAAACGCTGCTAAGCCTGTGCTTATGTGGCACCTGCAAAGGATTGAGCCAGCCCCTTGGAAAACACTGACCAGTCACTATGCAGGCATGTAATAAATAAGTAATAACAATTAATCCCTCTACAGAAGGCAGGTCTGGGATTTTCCCTTTGGCCCAACCCAAAAGAATCGTGGAGGCTGTTCCCAACTTGAAGGGGCATATCTGCAACAGCCATAACTGGTCATTAGAATTTGGATAAATTCCTCCCTGATCACATGGATAAAACATGATAGATTATATCCGTGGCAAATAGAAAGGAAAAACTGTAAGGGTTAAATACAATTTATGCCTCTATTAAATGCCTCTGCTTTAGTTGTGACCTGGGGAATGAGACCGAGGCAGAGACTACAACAGAAGAAATGGTTATTGGCACACATTTGTGTTGAAGTAGTGATGATGAGCTTTCACAGTGAGCTGAAGTTTAGTATAGAAAGCCTTTTTCAAACTTCAGACTGTAGGCTGATTGACACCGTACCAAATCAAGCCTTCAAATGGGCAAACCAGCAAGCAAAATGCAGCTCAACAATCACATATAAATAAAGCTGTTATTTTGGCTGTAGCTGTAAAATCAGATGGATATTTAGCAGCCAAGAAACCATAATACTACACTAGCAAGGCTGATCCGGCAAGTCACCAATTATGAAAAACGTACTGCTCTTTTGGGCAGTGCTAGAGGTTTGACTTAGTGTGTGGCATTCCCATTGTGTTTGCCTAAAATGTAGTTCGTTGATCTTGTATTCTGTATAGAACCAGCCACTGCAATTTGCAATACTTGATTTATGGCTTAATATATTAAGCATAAACCATAGTTCAACAAGCTTAATATAAAGTGTGAATTCATTAATTAACTTATTTTCATTGTGAGTTACACAATGACAATAAAGGTAGTCTACTCTATTATGTGACAAATAGTTTCCAAAGGAATCAGGAATTCGGTTGCCAGAATGGCATTTGTTGAGTATTCCTTAGGTGATTCCAGGGTTCTCAAAAATGTTGTGGTTACAGAATCATAAATTGCTGTAGGTTTTAGAAAATGGTGCAACTTAATGACGCTGGACCATTCAGGCAGAGTGGTGCACTGCTTGAGGAACAGGTTGTAGCCATGGCCAGGAGACCCTTGGCACATTTTGTGCACCAGTTAGGCCTGTTTCTAGATCAGGAGGCCCTTCATGGTTACCTAGTTCTTAGACATCTCCTCTTTGAAAAATGACAAGGTGTTTTACATGGGGCTGTCCTTGAAGAGCACTTGGAAACTTCAGATGGTCTAGAACGTGTCATCACTTGTAGATTGCATCATAACTTGTTTTAACACCTATAGAACTCCCTTGGCTCCATAGATATACGTATGTGTTCATAAATCAGATGCTTAACCAACAAAATGGTTTGTGCATATATGTTTATAATGCTTAGACAGTTGACTAGGATATGATATAAATTACTTTAGCAGAGATTATAAAAGTGCATCGTTATTGTTATTCTTGTCTTATCTTGTCTTAATCTCAGAATAATATGAATTAATCCATAGGCACTCGACGAACAAACCGAAACAGAGCTAGATGCTGAGGACAGAACTTTGGATACACATTCGGAGGTGACAATTAATTTCTCTGTGTTTAATTCATTCTTATTTAATACATTTCATTTCATTCATTATATTGCTTTGTCATCAAATTTCCATAATCAGAACTGAATAGGGAAATAATTGCTTCAGGCTGCACCCTGCTATGGATGCCATGGAGGTAGTAACACACTGGGCTGTGTAATGCTGTGGACCTGAAAGTGAAAAAGTGCTTCAGAGAATGGATTAGTATTTTCACAGCAACTTGTGCAATGAAAGCAAGTGTGCAATCCTAAGAAAAAAGGCCTCCTCCCCTTAACCTTCCATCCCATAGGAGTCCTTTTGTTTCACAGTGAGCTCATATGAGCACTGAAGCACCATTTGGCCTTTGAAGGGAAAGCACTGCACAGCTGTAGAAACGCAGAATAAATAATCTGCTTGGGTAAGAAGAGGAAGAGGAGAGTCCAAAATCAGGTTTAATTGGTTGCATCTTTTCCAATGGATACATTTTATTAAAAGGTCTACATCAACTGCATGGATTAGCTAAAATGAGGTAGGGTTTAAACTGGGATGAAATGGAGTGGGGAGGGGAAGACAAGATGCTTATGCAGATGCTGGCTGCGTATGTGACCGACTGCAAGTACCTGATCAATAAGCAATTGTAAGGTGTCAAAACCCATTGTGGTTGTTGGGACCTTCTGAGATGGTCTAAAATCTCTTTGTTGTACATTAGTTCAGTAACCTCTTGCTCAGGTGTGCTGCTAAAATAGATTTGATTCAAGGCAGCCATTTGAGAACTGGAATGGAATCATGATCTCAATGATATGGGGTTCATTGGGGAGCAACAGACTGTGCAAACTACCAAATACTTCATAGGATGAAATGCGGAAAGCACACCAACAAGGAATCTCCTGGCTTTTGTTTTTCTTGGTAGAAAACTCATATGGCAAGGTGGGGAAAACAACAACAACAAAAAGCATTTAGCTAGAAAAAAGTTGCAGTAAGAAACTAAGTCTGCAGCTTTCGAAGTGCTACATGGCACCACCCAGTCTTTATGTTTGAGAAAGGGTACCATCCAGATAAGGATGCCAAGGAAATTTCCAGAGTACCAGGAGCAAAAACTCTGATGGCCGATAAGCAAACAGCAAGAGACACCAAAATTCTATCTGCCACCTGGTGGTCATACAACGTTGTGCAGTGCAGATCTAATAGCTCCACAAAGTGGAGCTCATCTCAGTACAGGTAGTCCTTGACTTACAACCCTTTGTTTAACGATGATTCAAAGTTATAACGACAGTGAAGACTCAGGACCATTTTCCCCACACTTACGAATGTTGCAACATTCCCATGGCCATGTGATCAGCTCCTATTTACGACGGTTGCGGTGTCCCGGGATCATGGGATCACCTTTTGTGATGTTCTCACAAGCAAAGTCCGAATGGGGAAGTCGGACTCATTTAACAACCGTGTTACTAACTTAGCAAAGGCAGTGATTCACTTAACAACTGTGGCATGAAAGGTCGTAAAATGGGGCAAAACTCACTTAACAACTATCTTGCTTAGCGATGGAAATTTGGGGTTCAGTTATGGTCGTACGTCAAGGACTCCCTGTAGCTGCTGCAGCAGGTCCCATGAGGCAGAGGAGGTACTAATAGATGTTTAAATCGCTGGAGTTGAGAATCGGAGGAAATTATTTTTCTCTTTTTGAAAAAATCCCACAGATGTGCTCGCCTGCCCAACTCAGGCAACAAACGGAAGAACTTTGTGCTGCTATTGATGAAGCCTTGCAAGAGCCTTTGGCCAGGGTAGGCTAACGTCTAAAGCCACTTGCTTGCTTGGGCGCTTCCTTTCACACTCTGTACTTGAGCACCTTTTCTTCTCAATCCATTCCTACAGTGCCGATGTAATTCCTCTCCAAGTTCCTTGAAGAACATACTCGATTCAAATACGGGCAAAGTAAGTGAATAAGAATGCTAATGAAAATCCCTCCCCCCCACCCGCAAATGTCTCGACAGTATTTTCTGTTGCTGTTGTTGATGTAAATGTAAATCCTAGTTTTCCAACATTCCCCCTGCTTTTGTTTTGATGCTGCATACACCCGCATACAACTTGCCCGTATGAAGTCTATCTCTCCTACAGATACAGATACAAAGTACAGTGGTAACTTACATTCCAGGCAGTCAGGCCATGGCATGAGTTGTGTGGGTTATCTAGTCAGAGCATCATCACCATGCTGCATGTATGTGTGTCTATTTTGTATGTGTGGCTTCTGGATACTTGGTTTAACCCTGCTGCATCAGGGATGAAGGCCTAAGAACTTCATGATGGTGGTGCTGTTGTCCCAAACTGGGTCCTAGCCTGGTGCCAAAGCCAATATAGACCACCAGACACGAGGAATAGCTTTTCCAGTTTCTTTTATTGGAGTACTCCTGTAAAAGGGTCTCAGCCTCAAAGGTGCCAAGACCTCAAACAATGCACAAGCACAAATTTTATACACTTATGATTAAGGACGTTAACACCCTAAGAATCTCACATGTTTCTTTTGATTGGATTCTTCTGCTTTACCCTCCTTCTTCATACATCACATGTTTATGGTAATAAGCTTTCTTATCAAAAGAGGTGGGTCTTTTACTATTATTATAGGCTAGAGGTTACCAAAGTTTATATATCTCTGTGCCTTAGCTAGCATCCTTCTAGCAACTTTCTTGTGTGTCAGCAATTCTTTAACAAACTTTCCTAATTCCAACCTGAGTTCTTCAGTGCCATCCCAGTGGGGTTGAGAAAACATGGGCAGTCATAGAATAGATAGTGGATAAATCCCATTGAAACTCAAATATTGCAAAGACTGAAGAAAACCACACAGAGTTTCCTCCAGTGTGAACCTTACTCAGTGGTTCCGCCAGTTCCCTAATCTTTCATTTTTGTTGTGATTCAGGGTCAGCCTGTGGGTTCGGCAGTTGGGTCGGACGATTCAGAGGAGGAGGAGGGGGGTGTTGGAGAGCTTGCTGAGGGGGTTGGAGAGCTTGCTGATGAGAGCCCTCAGCCAGGCCCCTCCCATCTGGTCACGACGCAGACCCAGCTGTGTGAGCCTGACAGTGTGGATGAAGATGACCCACAGCTGGCCCTGTTCAAGGACGCCTGACACAGGAGGCAGTCAATCAGGAGTAAACAGAGGAAGGCAATGGGGCACCTCGGAAGGAGGCAGAGAGAAGCCACACCCTGAACTGTTTAAAAGGGGAATGTGTGGGAGGGCTGGTTTGCTGAAGGCAACTGTTTGAATAGCTCCTGTTTCATGGTTCGTGTCTTGTTTTGCTCTATTTGCTTTTGTGTTCATAAATTTGGCAGGCTTAGTTCCAGCCTCTTGCCTTCTTGTAAAAGGGGTTGTCCCTGCCTTTTCTGCAGGGCCGGTAGCAGGCTGGTACAGAACAATTTTGCTCACTCTAATAATATAGAACAGTATTTCATTTTTTTTTAAAAAAATTAATATAATTTTAACTGAAGAAATTTTTTAAAAGACAAAAACAATACAAAATTAGAAAAGCGGAAAACAAGGAAGAACAGCAAATGATAAAACAGAAAGAGAAAAAAGATGGCAAGGAAACATCTTCTGATATTTTTGACAAGAGGACTAAATCAATTTATATTTAGCCCTAAGGTTACGTGCGCTGCAGGCAGTTTGAAAGAAACTGAATCGTTTACATGAAAATAGTAGACAATGGTCTACGTCTCAAGTCGAAGGATCTAACTGGCCCTATAGAATCTTTCCTCATCTCCAAAAGCATCTGGATTTGAAGTGATTTGCACGGGAAATTCTGCATGAGATCCTCCTCTTGACCCATGATTTGTAGTTAAGGATTCTGTAGGAAATCTTAATTCACCTTGATTTACACTGAGGCATCTCCTCTTTTTGCCCACTGGAGCAAACTCACCTAGAGAACTCGGTGATGATCCAGATATAGAGGTTTGGCTGTTTGGGTGGAGAGGTATCTTCCTGACGTGCAAGGGTAGAATCTCCTTTAATGAATTGGTAGTCATTATCCAATTGGTTAGGATAATATTTGGTAAACTCCATTTGCTCTCATCAACCTCCTATATTGAGTTCATTAGCTCCTCCTGAGAAGGAATAGTAAGTGATGCATTGAGCCAAATTTCTCTCCCTCCTTCAGCCTGATGGATTTCCCCCCCCACACCCGCCCCCCAAAGAATATTATGTGCATAATGTTATCAGAAACTTTCCTGGATGTACCCTCCCGTAACACCTTGGCAAGCTTCCCAGGAGTCAGGAGTGGCAGGCACAGATATTTTAAAATACTCCAGTTGGCATGATCCCAAAGCTCTGTAGAAAAAGCTTAAGAGCATTTGGGGTAATACGAGTTGTTGAAACAACAGCACAAGCCTCTTAAAGCCTTGGCAGTGTGGGAGCCTTGTTGTCTCTGTCAATTCTGTCAGTGTTGTTTTACACCTAAGTAACTATGGTAAATTTGAGCACGGGCCTTTTCTTGGACTATTTATGTGGATAATTTCTACTGGCATATACAGGTAGTCCTTGACTTACAACAGCTCATTTACTGACCATCCAAAGTTACAACAGCCCTGAAAAAGTTGACTTATGACTATTTTTCACAGTTATGACCTTTGCAGCATCCCCATAGTGATGTGATCAAAATTCAGATGCTTGGCGACTGGTTCATATTTATGATGGTCACAGTGCCCCTCCCAGGATCATGTGATCCACTTTTGTGACCTTCTGACAAGCAAAGTCAATGGGGAAGCCAGATTCACTTAACAACCGGGTTACTAACTTGACAATTGCAGGCGATAAAGGTTATAAAATGGGGCAAAACTCACTTAACAAATATCTCACTTAATGGCAGTGAGGCTCAGTTGTGGTCATAAGTCAAGGACTACTTGTATAACATGATTTTTTTTCCAGTTGTAGTACTTACGTTTCAAATTATCCTTCACTGCTAAGCTTTGAATTGTCCTGATCACAGAGTTTTGTATTTCACTGTGTGTGTGTTCTCCCTTCTACAGGTAATCCTCGCCCTATACCAGGGCTTTTAAACCAGTGGTACAGGTACCACCTGTGGTACATTGGCACCTGGCAAGTGGTACACGACCATCCTAGAAAAGTGGTAGTGGGTGAGGGGAATGAGCTGAACCAGTGGTAGCACTGCACAAGCCTGAGCGAGAGACAGCTGGAGCTGCAGGGCTGTCAGGGCTCAGCAAAAGCACCAGGATCAGCGCTTCTTCAGGGCTGTCAGGGCTCAGTGGAAGCACCAGGATCAGCGCCAGGCTCCAGCTGGAGCTCAGCGCTGATCCTGGTGCTTCTGAGCCCAGAAGAAGCACCGATCAGCTGGAATGTTGCAGCATCTCCAGGGTCTTGTGATTTACATTCATATGCTTGGCAACTGATTCATATTTATGACGGTTACAGTGTCCCAGGGTCATGTGAAGTGACCAAAACTTGCTGCAACCACCCAGCAGAGGCGGGGGGGGGGGGAGAAATAAAAACCAAACACCTTCCCACCCCACCCCCGCTGCCAATCCTCAACAGAAATACTCACAACAATGAAAACCTCAAACAGGAGGAAGAGCACCGCCAGGCGGGCAGGCAGGTGTCTTGCTCAGCTGTGGCTTGGGGGGCACTTTTTCAGTGCCATTGTAACTTCAAACAGTCACTAAGTGAACTGTTGTAAGTCGAGGACTACCTGTACTTCATCACTTTTTTCCTCTTTTTTTTTTTTTGGTCATCAAGTTTTTGACACCTTGCTAGGCGACTCGGATTTTGCCATATCCTAAAAGTGGTACAATGGGTGAAAAGGTTGAAAAGCCCTGCCCTATACTATAATTGAGCCCAAAATTTCTGCTGTTAAATGAGACATTTGTTAAGTGAATTTTGCCCCATTTTATCGCCTGCAATTGTCAAGTTAGTAACATGGTTGTTAAGTGTGAAAAATGGTTATAAGTCATTTTTTTCAGTGCCATTGTAACTTTGAACGGTTGCTAGATGAACTGTTGTAACTCAAGGACTCCTTGTATTGGCATTCTCACCACCTTCCTTTACAAAGCCTCTACTAGCCTTTTTATTTCTTCTCCTGTAGCTTTTTTTCAGCCTCTGACAGCTGATCAACATATAGACTGTGTGGGCCATAAGCAGGTGATCATTTTGCAACTAAGGACATTTCTGTGTTCAGCTCTATTAGGTTGGAATCTAGTTCATCAGCCTCAGATTCCATTCTGACTGCTTCTCCAGCTTTGTCTACTACAGTTAAATCCTTATCAGAGGATGAGACCTTGTCAGAATCACAGTCAGATAAGATGTGGTACTTATCAATTGTTGATTTAAGAGGCAAGGTAGCCTTGCATGCCTTTTTTTTTTGTAACTCAGTTACAAAAGCGGTTTATTTTCTTTCAGTTATTCAGAGGTTTTTCTATAACGAGTTTTGGTGTAGCCGTTTGTAGCTAGTTGTCTTTGTCAAGTTACTATTCTCACCTCCTCCAGATATGTTGGTGTTTTGTATCCCTTGCATTCTTAGTACAACTCATAAAACTTTAGAAACAACACAACAGCCAGATGAGGATAAGAAAAAAGGGGTTAAATGGTGAGTTAAGGGATAGGCTTGTTTAAGCACAGTGTATTCTTCCATGTCTCTGATTCAATGCACAGCTTCCTTGATAATGACAAAGATAATGATAACAACAACAACAACAACGTTGGAAAGTACCTTGGAGGTCATCTAATCCAACCCCCTGCTCAGGCAGGAAACCCTATATCATTTCAGACAAATGGCTATTCAATCTCTTCTTAAAAACTTAGTGTTGGAGCATTCACTGCTTCTGGAGGCAGGTTGTTCCACTGTCAGGAAATTTCTCCTTAGTTCTAGGTTGCTTCTCTCCTTTTTTTTTTTTTTTTTTTTTTTTATTGAAAAGTTTTAAAAATACAGTTTTCCTTTAAAAAACCCCCTTCCCCCTCCCTACCTCCCCTCCCTACCTCCCCCCTTCCCCCCCCTCCCCCCCTCCCTCCTCCCCCCCCACCTCCCCCTAACCCCCCTCCCCCCCCCGGACTTCCCAGAGCTAAATACAAGGTATATATATATAAAAAGGCAATCATAAACAACCATATACTAACAACTATAAATTCTAAAATCCCTCACTCTCTAACTTATATAGGATCAAACAAAACTTAGCATTATTAAATATATATAGAAGACAAAATAAAAAAAGAAAAAAGAAAACGAAAGAAGACTTATTCAAATGCTAGATAAAACTTCTTGACCCTATACTTATTCTGGATAAACTCAATCCATTTTCTCCATTCCATAATATAATGTTCTTGCGAGTAATCTTTCAAATAGGCCGAAATCTTCGCCATCTCTGCCAAGTCGGAAACCTTTAAAATCCACTCTTGTATAGTCGGCAGTTCCTCTTTCTTCCAATATTGACCTATCAAAAGTCTTGCTGCCGTAACTAAATTCAGCATCAACTTAGAGTCCACAACTGTAGCGTCAACAATTATTCCCAACAAAAAAAATTGCGGACAAAACTTTATCCTCCGTTTAAAAATCTTCTGCATATTCCACCAGACTTTTATCCAAAAAGCCTTGACCTTTTTACATGTCCACCATATGTGAAAATATGTTGCCTCTTCATCACCACACCTCCAACATTTAAGCTGATAATTCGGATACATACTTGCAAGCTTTTTAGGATCTAGATGCCATCTATAAAACATTTTGTAAAAGTTCTCTCTTAAACTTTGAGCTTGAGTGAATTTTACATTCCTCACCCAGATCTTTTCCCACGTGTCCATTGTAATAACTTCCTGAATGTTTTGGGCCCATTTTATCATACAATCCTTAACAAGCTCTGTTTCTGAATCGATCTCTATCAATGCAAGATATATCCGTTTAATATGTGCTGGTCCTTGATTTCTAATTTGCTTTATCAAATTTTCATCAGTCGTTGCAAATCCATTTTTTTGGTCTTCTTTCCACCTGGCCTGTAACTGAATATATTGAAACCAAGTCTGAACAACCTTCTCTTCTCGCAAGAAACTATATGATTTCAAGCACCAAATATTCCTTTCCAAACTTAAAATTTCCTTGTAAGTAGTCTCATCATGTTTGAAACCAGCATGTATATTTTCTATTGCGTGTTTTGGGATTGCCCACAATGGTATCTTGCTGCTTAACTTATGTCTATACTTCTTCCAAACTCTCAGCAATGCCTGTCTTAAAATATGCATCCTAAACACAGTATCTACCTTCTTATCATACAACAAATATGCATGCCAGCCAAACAACAGATCATGGCCCTCAAGATTTAATAACCTCGATTGTGTCAAATTAATCCAATCACTTATTCCTACTAGTGCAGCAGCTTCATAATATAATTTAAAATTAGGCATTTTAAGGCCACCTCTCTCACGAGTATCCTGCATAATCTTAAGTTTAACTCGTGGCTTTTTCCCTGCCCACACAAATTTATTGATACCACGCTGCCATTCCTCCAAGTTAGAGTCTTTCTTAAGAATCGGTATCATTTGAAATAAGAATAAAAATTTGGGCAGGACATTCATTTTCACTGCTGCGATCCGTCCCAACAAAGACAATTGCAATTTTTCCCAACTCTCCAGTTCTTTTTGAATTTTCCCCCATAACTTTTCATAATTATTTTTATATAGCTTTGTATTAGAGGGCGACAAAATCACCCCCAAATATTTAACCCTTTTAACAATCTCAAATCCAGTTAATCCTTCTAAGAGAGCCTTCTGCGAAACTGTCATATTTCTAGCCAAAATTTTAGTTTTCTGTATATTTACTTTAAATCCAGAAACCTTCCCATATTGTGTTATTATCTCCATCAGGTCCACAACAGAGTTCTCTGGCTGGGTCACTGTAACAACCAGATCATCTGCAAATGCTCTCAATCTGTAATCCTGATCTCCAACTTGTATCCCCTTAATTTTTTCCGAATTCCGAATCTTAACCAATAGTATCTCTAATGTTAATATAAATAACAAGGGCGATAGCGGACAGCCTTGCCTTGTGCCCTTCTCAATATTACATACTGTTGTCAAACTATTGTTAACTATAATTCGGGCAGTTTGTTTTTGGTATAATGCCCTAATCGGTTGTAAAAAATTTTCCCCAAAATCCATTTTGTCTAAAACTTTCAACAAAAATTGCCAGTTCAATTGATCAAAAGCCTTTTCAGCATCTAAAAAGATTAGCGCAGCAGAGATCTGGTTGTGCCTTTCCAAAAACTCTAACACATCAACTATATGTCTCACATTGGTTTTCATTTGTCTTCCACTAATAAACCCCGTTTGGTCCCCATGAATCACCTGTTGCAGAACCCTCATCAGTCTATTAGCCAAAACCTTAGCAAATATCTTATAATCTGTATTTAAAAGCGATATCGGTCTGTAATTTTTAACTAAAGTAGCATCCTGGTCTTCCTTCGGAATCAAAGAGATAAAAGCTGTTCTCCAAGACGGGGGCACCTTTCCCCCCCTCTGGATTGTCTGGAACAGTTCCTTTAACGGTTTTATCATCTCTAATTGTAAGTTTTTATAATAGGCCGCAGTCAAGCCATCAGTGCCTGGTGCTTTATCCACCTTCAGTTCCTTAATAGCTGTAAAAATTTCTTCTTCTGTAATCAGTTGGTTAATCCCCTCTTTTTGTACTTGCGTAAGAACCGGGATGCTAGCCTTCTCCAAATACGTATCAATATCTTTTGCATTAATGTCCTCTTTAGTATATAATTTCGAATAAAAATCCACAAAGGCATCCTTAATAAGATTCTGTTGATACACAACCCTTCCTTTATGCTCAATCTTATCTATATTAGATGCCCTTTGTTTTTTCCTCAGTCTATAAGCCAACCATCTGCCTGGCTTATTAGCATTGCAAAAAGTATTATGCCTAGCAAACCGCAGATTGGTCGCCACTTGATCAGCCATTAATTTATCAAATTGTCCTCGTAACAGTCTAATAGCCTCCTTGATCTTCACCTCCTCTGGGTTCAAAATCAAAGCCTTTTCTTTTTCCTTTATTTCATTCTCCAGTTCTTTCCTTCTAGTTTCCACTGCACGTCTATGTCTATTATTCATATATATCAACACCCCTCTCATATAGGCCTTGCTAGCATCCCAAACCATATCCATAGAGGTACCCTTATTCATATTCATCTCAAAAAAATCCTTCATCCGCTGTTTGCATTCTTCCACATTTCTCTGATTTCTAAACAAATTCTCATTTACGCGCCATGAGCGTCTATCTCCTCTTTCCTTATCAATCTCCAACCACACTGGACTGTGATCAGAGATAATTCTTGCGCAGATTTTCACCTTTTTAGTTCTCAAAAGAAGATCATTAGTCAACAAAATAAAATCAATCCTCGAAAAAGATTGGTGTCTATCAGAATAAAATGTATAATCCTTCTCCCGCAAATGTCTCTCACGCCAAATATCTCGCAATTCCAGGTCATCCTTCATTTCAAAAAAAGATTTAGGCAGTCTAGCGTGACTTGGAATGCGTTTAAAGGCTCCAGCCTTATCCAACTGTACATCCATAACTCCATTCCAGTCCCCCATAAAAATAAAGGATTTATAATCCAACTGGGTAAGCTTTGTATGAAGTAAACTAAAAAAGTCAGCTTGTTGTTGATTTGGAGCATATAATCCAACTAAAAGCGTCTTTTTACCTTCAAACAACAGCTCGATCATAACATATCTTCCATGCTTATCTGCTTCAATTAGGTCCGCTGTTAAGGCACTTTTAACATAAACAACCACTCCATTTTTCTTATTCTCTGCAGAAGCAACAAATTGCGTACCCAGCCTCGAGTTCAATAAATACTTTTGATCCAAAACTCTAATATGCGTTTCTTGCAGGCATATAACATCTATCTTAAATTGTTTTAAATATTGAAAAACTTTCTTCCTCTTCTGCGGTGAGTTTAGTCCATTAACATTCCAGGTTAAAAATTTAGTTGCCATGTATATCCTCGAAAAGCTCTTGGACCACAGCTTTGATAGGACTGGTTACTTTAGGCCGTGCTCCTCCCACAGCTTGGCTATGAATGCGATGTGAAGAATCTGAAGACTTTTGCTGATCTTGTTCTTTTATTTTCTTTGCTCGTTTTAAAGCAGCACGCGTCACTCTTTGCTCTCTAGGATCATCCAAAGAGATTGTAGCTTGATCTCCTCCAGCACCATTTTCCTCTGTTTCCTCCTCTTGTTGTTCTTCTTCTCCAGATCCCTTTCCAGCTTCCAAGAGCGTTAATGAGGTTGCTTTTAAGACATTATTGTAGAAATCACGTGCTTGTTTCACAGTAGTCAGCCTATACCTTTTACCTTCATACATCACCATCAGCCCCTCTGGAATCTCCCATCTGAACCTTATATCTCTTTGCTTGAGCTCTTGCACAAGAAATGTATAGTCCTTTCTTCCCCTTAAAATCCTTGGAGGAATTTCTTTTAAAACCAAGACTTCTTGTTCAGCAATCACAACCTTAACATCATAGGCAGCTTGTATAACTTGATCTCTAATTTCTCTTTTTGCAAAATAAACCACCACATCTCTAGGCAACTTTCTCTGTCTGGCAATCCATGAATTCACCCGAAACACTTTATCCATAGCTGCTCTTATTTCAGATGCTGGCTGGTTCAATACCCCTTCGAGAGCCTCAGAGATCAGCTGCTTTAAATCTTCTTTAACATTCTCTTTTAAGCCTCTAATTCTGACAGCAAACTGCATCTGGTAATGTTGGGCATGGCTTAACTCCCTTTCCAACTTGCCTCTTTCAATTTCATTCTCCCGTGCTTTTACTTCTAGTATAGCATTCCTTTGAGCCAAATCATCCACTTTTTCATCTAAATCTTCCACACATTCCGCCACTTTATGCACTGAAGTCAAAATGTCTACCTTCATCACGCTGTACTTCTGTTCCATCCTCTCTTCCATTCTTTCCTCAAATTTCTCCAATTTCTCCTCCATCTGTGCAAATTTATCAGCAATTGATTGATTAATTGATTCCAAAAGTACCTGGGCATGTTTATCCAAGGCATCTCGCAAATCCTTCGATGTCAGCACTTCAGGAGGGTGCAATGCCTGTAGTGATGATTGTTGCACCGGCGAGGATCCTCCACTCCGAAGAGTTTTAGAGGGAGGTTTAGCCGCCATCTTTTAATCCTCAATTATGACGCACTTTCAATTAAAGTTTAAAAAGTCCAACAAGTTAGAGAGTACAGTAAAATAGTCCTCTTCACCTTTTCCTCTTGTACCGCTCTGCCTGCTCCTTTAAATCATAGTCCTTTCATCAGGCAGGGCTGGTTCGCAGACGCCTGGCTCTGCTCCAGGAAGTTCGGAGCAGAGACGACGGCCAGCTGGGAGCAACCCAGGCTTCGGGGGAGTTCGATCCTTCAGCCGCCCAAGCTCAAAGCTCAGGCGGCCTCGGAGAACTCTACCCCTACCTGGGGCCTCACCCCCTCCTCTTCTCCCGAGGAGGGGGCTTCAATTTCGCCCGAACAGCTGATCGGCGCTGTTTCAGGCAAAAAAACAAACAGCTGAGCCGCGGGCAGCCAGGGGAGGCTGTCTTCAGCGCCGCGCCGCCAGCGGAAGTCCTAGGTTGCTTCTCTCCTTGACTAGTTTCCATCCATTGCTTCTTGTCCTGCCTTCGGGTGCTTTGGAAAATAGCTTGACTCCCTCTTTTTTATGGCAACCCCTGAGATATTGGAACACTGCTATCATGTCACCCCTCACCCTTCTCTTTGTTAAACTACACATACCCAATTCCAGCAACCGTTCCTTATATGTTGTAGCCTCCAATCTCCTAATCATCTTTGTTGCTCTTCTCTGTACTCTTTCTAGAGTCTCAACGTCTTTTTTACTGTCTTTTACTTACTATCTTTGCTGTTGGGTGGGAATGGAAAACATATTCCAGCAGTGCCCAAATGTAACAATTCAGCAAAAAAAGTTTTCTGCACAGTGCCAAACTGTTCTAACATGGTGTGGTTGGATTCCTTGCAGATGTCTACTGCTCCACAGAGGCCAGCTGGTCGGGAAACCAAATATGTAAGTATCTTCATAATATGGTCTTCACATCTGTTTTTAATAGCAGGACGCCACCTTTGAGAGGACTTTTGAGCAAGTATAGAGAATTCTGCCTCCAATAATTGAATAATTAGTCTCCAAAAAACTGTGTGGTTTAGGCCGAGATCTTTCAGAGCTGAGAATAGCATTGCTTTCTCTTTCTCTTTTCATTCTGAATCAAGCACTGATCAAAGCATCTTGTGATTTGGTTAGAAGCAAGGATGCTGCATTCAAATTGACATTGTGAGTTAGGATTGCAATAATTTTTTGCATCTGTCAGATTGGATGACAGAAACCCATCTACGAGGAATGAAGAACATGCACATTTTGGAAAGCATTTGGATTTTATTCATCTCTATCCCAGCAGCTGGCATCATAAATTTCTGTGGAGGAGACATGTTCGAAGAAAGTTGGATTTTCTTCCACTTAATTTTAATAAAGATAAATAAAAGGATAGTAACTGCATTTTCCCCTTGTATCAATAACAAAGCTGAAAAACAAGGTGGAAAAAAATCAATATAAATAAATAAAGGTTTTTAATTTCTCTTTGATGTACTTTGTATTAGACGTTAGTAAAGGGTTTCATTAGGGCTACCACAAAAACCTAGAACCAGAGCTGCAAAAATACCAGCAAAGACATACAGAAAACTCAATTTGCTGTTGTCCTAGAAGTTGTCATGGTTCCAATAGATGAGACCAGTAGAAATAAGAACTCTGAGGCATTTGCTTTCCTCAAAGAACAATTTTAATGGCTACATAATATTAGTACGAACAAAGATGAAACCAAAACTGAAAGTCCCCCCCCACACAAGGTTACAAAGTAAAAGTTGAACTCCCCACCTCTAAGTGTGTCATAAATCATAATCCCCAATTAACACCTTTGGCGGGCTCTCTAACGGTAGCTCCGGCCTTCCAAATACTTAGGCTGCTTGATCTTAGTTCCCACAAGAAAGTTATTGTTATGACTAAACTAGAAGAATGCATCTTTTCCTTCCCCTCCTGTTGCTGTGGCAGCTGAAAAACTAAGAAAGATGGCTGCAGTCAGAGTGTTTGAAGGTTTGACAGAAGCGTTGTCTGAAGTTTTGCATCACAGACCCAGTAATGCTCATTTTATATTAAAGCTTTGTATAGAAAGTTTACTTAGTAAGTGATTGATAGGTAGGAGCTAAGAGAAACTCTAGGAAGAAGCCATTTGTGATAATGCCATCTCCTGTAGTCATCAGGAAACAATGTGAGTAACAAGAAAGTGAAGAGAAAAGAATGTAGAACGTCATAACAACTATAGTATGGATTAAATGTCATCAAATCAATATCAACACTTACTAACTTTTTCCAGGATGACATAACGATTATAAACATTCTCAAATCTATCTTTAGTTCATACTTCTGCACAATATGATTAATATTCATCTGTGTCCCTATGCTTATTTCCAAGAAATATACTGTAATTAACCTAGAAAGATAGTTTTATTGGAACAAGATAAAGAGCTATTGACTCCTTTGTCATCTAGCTAAGCACTCGAGTGCTTATGGTGAGGTGAATTAAAACAGAAAACCATTTCTCCTGTAGGTTTTCCTATTGAATGACCACTCTTTTGTGATTGTTCAAAATTATAACAGCACTTAACAAGGAGATTTATGACTGGCCCTCATAACCGTGACCATTGCAGCATCCCTGTGGTTACATAATTGCAATTTGGGCAATCATGGCATGCAGTTGCAATGGTCGCAGTGTATCACAATCACAAACATGTGATTGTGTATCACAATTGCAAACTTTGCTGCTGACGTCTGACAAGCATAGTCAGGGAAGAATGCAAATGATGATCTTGCAACATTGTGCTTAATAACCATGCAGGATTCACTTAATGACAACTGGAACTGCCACAACTGTCATTGTGAGTTGGTGTGGTCATGTGATGTCACATTTTATGACCAGGTCACTTAGAAGTGGAGTTGCCAGTCCCAATTACCACTGTTAAGTGAAGACTATCTATATTTCAAGATAGGGTAATGTTCCATGATTAGGTAACATGAGAAAATCCAGCATATTCAGGCTATTAATTTTATAACAAGACTTCTTATTCATATCTTTACACCAAATGTGATTTGCACCACTCTTCAAGCAATGGGCACTCTCAAAATAGAGGGACTTCTTTTGTAAAATGAACCTCATAGTCATTTATAATTGATTTTTCTGATGGACAGCTCCAAAGAGAAACAATGAACAGCTGATTTTTTTGTATTGCTTAGTCAATAAAAGAGAGAACAGAGAAATAACAAATTTTTGTCTGCTTATGTTATGCTGGTCCTCTATAATCGGTTATCGGTATAGAAGAGATTATTCTGTCACTCTGCTGAAATATTGTCACTATCATTGTGCAAGACATACACAATTGTAGGTTATTTGATTATAAATATGGGGGACTTCCACTTTTGCCTGGTAGTGACCGTCGCTGGCTTGCGGATTCTCCGCACCCCCATGGCTAATTTTGCCTTGCTAAGGGACCCTAAATGAGTCTAAGTCGCCCCAGAGAGGCGACGAAGAAAGAAGGGTGCTCCAGCAATTCTGGAATGGCAGCGGCCATTCCGTTCAACTTGGGGAAAGCCTTCTAACCTGACAGGAGAAAGGCTGGCCGTATTGCATTGACCAGCCCAAGCTACTAGCAAGTCCAAAAGCACTAACCAGCACAGCTGTGAACAGCGTTCTTGAAACTGGGTGAGGAATTCTATCTTCTCTTTTCTCTTTTATATTTAACTTCCTGGAAAAGATTCCCAAGAAGCAAAATACCTCCAAAAGGGAAGGAGGGGGATTTCTGCCCCATCCTTATACTAACGGAAGTGGCAAATTAATCTTTTTATAGAGGATCAAAATATATGGAAGTGAAATAAATATAAAACATGAAACTTAAAAATTAAATCTGGATAGATCTAAAATTGTTTGAATGGTTAAGACTCTCATTCTAAAGATAATTTTTCATTTTGGAAATTGAAAAACAAATAGTTGCTGACATCTAGTAGCAGATGAAGACTATGACAGCTGTGAATTTAATATAAGACTTGGCAACATCTGGGAAAATCTAATCTGTGTTTGTGACCTTCAAAGCTTTAACAACAAAGAACAGCTGTGACAAAAAAGACAATAATCTGGGCTGTAGACAGAATTATAAATTTCTGATTATAAATATGGATGTTTCTATCAAATAGGTCTCATCTCTGGTATGCCTACAATCTAAAGACAGTTGCAGTAGGCATACTTTTTCTTTTTAGCATCTTTTCCTCTTTGCTGGTTACATCTGAAGTGGTTCTACAATATGGTGATGATTTTTGTTTGTTTATATTAAAATAGGAAAGAAAGAACATCTGGCCCCTCAGTTCATTTTCTGCTTGAAAGTCATCCTGTTTGCAGTGTTTTTCTCAAGACAAAAAAAAATGCTCAAACCAAGTCAAAACAAAATGAAAATACAAAGATGGGCACAGAAATGTATACTAATGAATCTTCTCTTCTTATGTAATATAAGTAATTCTCCCTGATATAAATGGAAGATTCTTTTCATTGAGCTAATATTGTAAATATTTTGTTCCAGGCCAACCTCTATTTAACGGCTCCTGCAGTGACTGAGACACAAAAGGTACGTTTCTCAATCCCTCCTAGATCGACTGATCGTAAATCATATTCTCAGACTCCATGTGATCTGAATAAAAATTCCACACAAATACAAAACTGTGGCTGACACAACAACAAAGATGTAGCATCAAAGCAAGCAGGAAGAATTATGATTTTGAAAAAGTTCTGGGGACTTATTTCCCTTAATATCATAACTGCCTTAAGAAAGAATGCTCCAAGTCAAGAGGAAGTGAAATAATTTAGCTCTGCTAGAAACTACTGTATATGCAGGGCTTTTTTTTCTCATAGAACGCTCAGAACGGAGTTCCGGCACCTTTTTTGGATGGAACCTTGTAGGGTAGGCAAGGTGGGTTGTATGACATGTGTGAGTTCCGGCACCTTTTTCTTTTACAAAAAAAGCACTGTGTATATGTCTGGCTATATGCGTAGGGCCATCCCTAATTAAGAAGAGACTGGACAGCCACTTGTCCAGAATGGTATAGATCTTCTACTTGAGCAGAGGGGTTGAACTAGAAGACCTCCAAGGTCCCTTCCAGCTCTGTTATTCTGTATTATCCTCAGTTATGTGAAGCTCTCAGTTTTTAATGTGTGCTAAGAACTCTACTAGTTTGGCTCCAATAGAGATCTGCGCTCTTCGGACATTTTTGTGCTGAAACCCAATTCCAGTTCTCTCACTCACACCCAAAAACGCATATATACACATACATGTTGTGGGAAGTCAGCCCCCCCCCAGAGAAGGAAATATTAAAGAGGCAGAAAAGCATGCCCAGTTTTTCTTAATAGCCCCAAGTCTCCCTCCCCCAAGCAGAAACCAGCTCTGTAGAAATGCAGTTGTAAATGCATTTACAGGAAGGTTGGAGGGCCCCCTGCTAAAGGTTAGGAAGACAAAGACACCTAAAATCTATATACCCCACCCAAACTCTAAGACAGGACATAATAGGATTAACCCACAGATGCCAAAGGGCACACACAGACTCAGGTCAAAATACATGACACAGGAAATACAAAGCCTCAAACAGGAACAGGAAACAACCGCATATAAATTTAATTAATTAATCATCATCATCATCATCATCATCATCATCATCATCATCATCATCATCATCATAATAGCAGCCCCAGAGGGTATAAAACCCCACTCCCTACATGTGCTGTCTCTTTTCTTCCAGAGCCATCTTTCTGTCTGGCTCTCCTCTTCAATAAACTGCAACCTTCTTTCTAAAGCAGTCGCCATGTTGTTTATTCCCGGCTTGGATTGAACCATGATGAAAACTTTTCCTTCAATAATGTTCTGTACTGTATATCTTGAATAACTGCTTTTGATGGAAAAGAAAGGGATGACTTGTGATACTTCTTCACTAACAATCTTTAGCAGACTAGTCCTAAGCATGGCAGTGCAGTGAACTTGGGGCATCACCACATGCTATCTTGGGGTGGGCAACCTATGGCACTAAGGCCACATTAGATATTTTTAATACCGCAAGATCCAGTCTGAATCAGTCACTGTGACCAAAGGCTTATTTTTCCGAGCTTTCGGGCTCGTGTAGAGCCCATCATCAGAGAACTTCTCTCTCTCCAGAATATCTGATGATGGGCTCCAGCATGCACCCAAAAGCTTGGAAGATTAAATGTCTGGTCACCATGATCGACCCAGATTGGATCCTGCAACATTATCCTGGGACATGTACACTTGCCTTCGTTCGCTTTTTCTCACTCTTGACCACCCCTGCCTCCCAGCCATGATTGGTTACAATAGCTATGGTAAGAAAGAAACAAAAACTCTAGCAGAAGCCCTAACATTTGTATATTACAAACGAAACAAAACTCCCCTAGGTGTGATGAGGCTTCATTTTCATGGTAGAGTTTAATCTCCTTAAAAACTAAATTATGGCTTTTGGAAACAAAATCCCTTTGTCCTCCACTTCATCATGCTGTCTATTTTTACTCTCCTCTGTTGCAAGGCTGGATGATATTTTGAGGTATAGATAAGAGGACTCTTGGGGGCAGGGGCAGGTTCCAGGCACTTCTGTGGATATAAACAGTCACAAAAGAAGAAGAAACCTTTTAAAAGACTGGAAGCCTCGTATGGATGCTTTGCTAAAAGAGGAAAAGGCAGAACTGATTTATTTATTTTTTTGAATTTGGGGATTAGAAAGAGTTAAAGAGGGAGAGGGAAAGAGCAAGATGGCAAATACTTGATAGACAGAAGGACAGAGGTCAAGATTCTGTTGTTGTCTTTCTTTTTTCACTTCTTTTGTTTCCTACCTTTACTTTTTTCATGTTTCATTTCATTTTTCATACTTTTATTGTATTGCATCTATCTAGTTAGATAGAAGATCTCATGTTTCAGGAAATATTCTGTATTCGCTTATCTTTCCCATCAGTTAATAGTTCTGACCTAGCCTCTTTTGGATGCCCAGGCTATCAGTGGTCACCCCCTGCATGATGCATGGAAGCACAGTTATAGCTATTACGTATTTCATTTTACTTTATTTATTCATTAGATGTATATCCCGCCTTTCCTCCAGGAGCTGAAGGAGGCATACCTCCAACAACCCTGTGAGGTAGGTCTGGCTAGGAATAGCAATGAGCTAAAAGTAAGTCATGCAGTAGGTTTTCACGGTTGAGGGTGGACTTGAACCTGGCTCTCCCTAGCCAAAACCCAGTCAGTTAACCATTATGCTATAGTGAAGCTTCTCAGGGCTAAGGTGCTTTGTTTTAAGTACCAGCATAGAAGGATGATCCATCTGATTTACCACATAGGAACAAGGAACATGCCAGTCTGGGGATTGCCATGACCTGAACCACTGATAAAATATGCGAAAGGCAGAAGCAGTTCTGGCTAGTATTTTCAATTTTGGGCACATGCTGTCCAAAATCTGGATTAAAACTTCTTGCCTGGTAGACCAAACTCTCTGTACTATATATTATCTCTGTTAAAGTTGGCACAAATATATATTTTATACAACCTTTTTTGTCTATACTATGCATTAGAAAAATTCATCTATGCTTTGTCATCGGTTCAAACATTATACATTTGCCATTCTGGTGTATGACTTATTTAATATTTCTGTACCATGTTCTTTCTTCACTACTAGACAAAGCCTGGGGTAATCCGACCAACTACTATAAAAGCAAAAATAATGATAAAAGAAGAAGAGCCTGTCCAGCCAAACCCCTTCAGAAAGTATTTGGAAGAAAGAAGTGATCTTCAGACTGAACAGGTAGAGTTTCCTCCTTCCTTTCCTAATTCTGCATTCCTCATCAGGGTTTTCTTTCTACATGGGCCTTCACGGAGGAGTTGGTCTAGGCTAGGGCTTCTCTTGGTGGGCATTTAATAGAGGTGCAAATCACGTAATTGCATAGGTGTTATTTTATCTTCCTGTTCATGTTGTTCTTCCTGGATTCTTTGCAGAGTTCACTTGTTTTGCACTGCACCTGCCTAGTTCTCATAGCAACACTATCAGTGCACAATGTAATGAAGGGTTTTGTTTATCAGCTGGCTTGTTTTAAAGCCCTGTCCTGGTTTGGGTTTTGAGGGAGTGTTTGTCCCAAGGTCATCCAGGCAGCTTCTGAGCCTTAGGGAGGACTAGCGTATGACTGTCCCCATTCCTACTTCAGCAGCTGACTCTCTGAATAACCTATGAGCAAGATTTCTTTAAAAGAAAAGAAATTGAAAACAAATGGCACAAGATAGTCCTCTTTCTGCTCTGTGGCTGCTCATTTCCTACTCCCCAGCATCTTCTAGTAGGGATGAGGTCTATGTGAGCAGAAAACAAATGGTTTCTGTTGTGTAGTGAGTTCTTTGGAGGCAGTAAGCAAGGCGAGAGGTTGCAAACAGGAATGTTGCTTTATTCAGGCAAACAGGAACAGAACTGAATCAGAGGCTGCTGCGCAGCTACTTATATGGTTGGCCACAAGGCGGTGGCCAATAGGTTTAAAGGAACCCATTCCTGCCCCAAATCCTCCAATGATCTTCTTGGAGACAGCTTGTCTGGCAAGTCAGTGACCGTTACACAGACACACCAATTGAGCAACCTTAAGCAGCATTCAAAAGACACGTGAAAACAGTTCAAGTAAATCCCAAAACATTACAATTACCTTCTTTCTCTGACCAGTCCAGAGGTCCTCTGACTATCGACTGGCTTTCTGAAAGATCGGCAGGCTCTGCCTCCAGATTCTGTGATAATTATTTCTCAGAATAGCCAATACTTTCACAGGGTTATTATCTGAATAATATGCAAAGATATTCACATAGGGTTAGGGTTAGATATAAGTGCAATAAGTAAACTTAAAAAAGAAATCCAGCAGTGTTGTTACATAGAGGACTGTACCAAATGTTCTTTTCAAAAGGTATCAATCCACACCTGGTATATTAAAATGCCTTTGGATGCTAGTGCAGGGCTTAAAAAGATAACCCTAACCACAACAATACTCCATGGTCATACGCAAATACTTTTATAGCTTGCTCTAGTCAAAATTACATAAAATGCAATGGGACTTTAAATAATGATGATGATGATGATGATGATGATGAATTAAGCTTTCATTCACTTCTCTATCATATGCCATAAAGTGTCCTGGAAAGCTGATGAAATAAGTAGATACTCCACTCACTATTCAGAATTGCTGTTTGATTGCTTAATCTCATAAGGCCAGCTTAGTCCGACTGAATCAGTGTGTTTAAAAACTCTGATTTGTGCTGCTCTCAGGATGAGTGAAAAGGATGCCAAGGGATTAAACCTTTGCCTGTCAGAGATTTGTCGAGCCCCTTCTTCTCAAAGGAGAACTTCTCTGCCCCTAGGTTTCAACCACTGTAGAGATTTAGCAGCTTTAGAAGCTTGTTCCCCTCTCACAAGCAGTACTGGGGGTTGATTGACAGCTCTCCTAAAAACACGAAATGGCACATTTCAGCTTCTCTGCCTCTGCGCTGTTCATTCCAGCCTCTATGTGTGCAACAAGATGGCTTCATTGTAAACCGGCATTTAGGATTATCAGTAGTAAACCACAATGAAAAGAAATGGAGTCATGGCAACTAGATTTCTTTTCTTTTTGGGTTGAAATATTTCACTGCTTATCCTGAAGAAGCTCCTTGGATAAGGAGCGAAACGTTTCGAACCAAAAAAAGAAAAGACGTCCGGTGGCCGTGACTCAACTTCCAGACAACTCTACCTGGATGACTGAGAAGTTTCATAAGCAGTCAGCTGAAAGGGTAAATCTTCCAAGTAAATAAGAGAGAAAGAGTCACAGGACAGAGTCAATAAACAAATACAAATCTGACTGCAATTTTGTCTTGAGGGTGTCTTTTTTCTGAGACTACCTGAAGACAAAATTATACTCAGATTTGTATTTGTATACTGACTTAAATAGTTCACAAGTTATAGGTGCCTGAAGATCCTACTAGGAATGCATCATTGAACTTCATAAAAATCCATAGTAGCCAGTGGTGGGATTCAAATATGTGAACAACCGGTTCTCTGTGTGGATGCCGCTTCCAGAAGTGCATTCAGGGCCTGGGCAAAAAAAAAAAATAGCTACCGGTTTTGCCGAAGTGGTACAAACTGGCTAAATCCCACCACTGGTAGTAGCATTATTATTTTTTGTGAAGTTCTTCTCTACCATTATAGCATTTGTGACACCACACAATATGTACAATAACCATATTAGGAATTTTACTTTCCCATATTCCAGGGAGGAGGGAAGGGAGGGAGGCAGGCAGGCAAGCAAGCAAGCAATTATTTTACCTTTTGGGGAAACATTGTTAAACGTAACAGAATAGGAAATTTTTGCTATGGAAATGGTATTTCTACTGGCAACTGTAGAGGATGTGTCAGTCCATTATAGTAATGAAGCTAATTTCAGTGCCAAAACCACATTTTTTGAGCACATGGGCCAAAAAATTGTAACACACTTGTATCTGATCAATTAATGCAATACAAGTTTTTCTTACTTTCTGTTGGGCCCATCTTCTCTAGTCTTAGGAGCCTAAAAAATCCTGACTTTTACAATTTATATGGAAATCTACTGAGCTTTTGTCACACATTATTTTTACAATTTCACTGTTACCTTGGATTAGCTTGCAGCATTTTGGGGAAGGATTGCTTCTTTTCAGCCTCATTGAAATAGCCAGGTTTGATCTTAATTATTCACTCGAGTAACTTCCTTTTTTCCCTCTTGCCTTGTTGAAATGCCTGAGTTAACCAGCCAAAAATGCACTCTGTACTTTGTACACTAGGGAGCGAGATTTGCTGAGCAAAATGATCTTTATGGTCTATCTAACTCAGACAAGCATTTTTCGTTGCTTTCATATCTTAATTCTAATGATTAATGTTTGAAGATTCTTCGAGGAATCCTGTTACTATAAACTAGCTGTGTAAAATTACAGTTTTTAAAATCAGTTTCATTTCAAATTAAATTTAAAGCAGATTTTCCATAGAACTGGCTTGGATCAGTTTTTATAAGTTAAGAGGCAGGTGGCCTTGAGCAAGTCATCTTTAGCAAAAGTATATCAAGCTCATTGAAATTTCCAGTCTGAAGGCTGATTCATGTATTCACCTGCAGGAGATTATCTGACCCCAGCATGACATTTCAGTAATAGACAGGTAGTTAAAAATTGCTCTTTATTGTCTTTCCATCTATCTTCTCCATTTATTTTTTGCAAAATATCTTATCTCATGTTGCCATTTCAGAAGAACATCCACGTACATAATAAACTTAAATCAGTTTCTGAAAACACCAGTGTTTTGAAATGAAAAACTATTATAATTGGGTATGACTTTTTCATCTTTAATCTTTCTTAGGGGGAATCATTTTTAACCCTTCCTTTTGTGTAAATACAGCATTATATTATTATTTTTAAATAAAGTTGTGTTAAATTATTGTAAAATAATAACATTAATGTGTAGAGTTGAAATGCTCCCCTGCTTCCCATTCAAATCCAATTAAATCAGGACAGAACAGTTGGTCTTAAATGTGCAAAGCAAATTAGACTTTGTTTAATTTTTTTAAAATTGATGATTTTTTTTTAAAAAAAGCAGCTTACAAACAGGCAAAATGAGAAAAGAAATAAAATAAAGATTGGCACAGAAATACAGTATTTTTAACTGGACAAAAGAATTACCATATGGCTAGAGTTGAGTGTCTATTTGATTAGAAATTAACCATAAAAAATAAATTCCATTTTACAATTAATTTTTTAACAATATGTAAGAATGTAAATCTCTGAGCTAAATGACCCAAACTCCACTATTTGTTGTTTAAGAAAAGAAAAAGAAAAGAAAACATTATTAAAACAGTACAAATATCTATTAGTTTCTAACTGCTCCTTTATGTGCACCTGCAGCTTATGCCAATAAGCTAATTATTTTTAACAACAACAACAACAACAACAACAACAACAACAACAACAATAATAATAATAATAATAATAATAATAATAATAATAATAATAATAATAATAATAATAGAAGGGATCTTGGAGGTCATCTAGTCCAACCCCCTGCTCAGGCAGGAAACCCTATACTATTTCAGACAAATGGCTGTCCAGTCTCTTCTTAAAAACATCCAGTGTTGGAGCATTTACAGTTTCTGGAGGCAGGTTGTTCAACTGGTTAATTGTTCTAACTGTCAGAAAATTTCTTCTTAGTTCTAGGTTTCTTCTCTCTTTGGTTAGTTGCCATCTGTTGCTTCTTGTCCTGCCCTCAGGTGCTTTGGAGAATAGCTTGACTCCCTCTTCTTTGTGGCAGCCCCTGAGATATTGGAAAACTGCTATCATGTCACCCCTCACCCTTCTCTTCATTAGACTAGACATTCCCAATTCTAGCAACCGTTCCTTATGTTTTAGCCTCCAGTCCACTGATCATCTTTGTTGCTCTTCTCTGTACTCTTTCTAGAGTCTCAACATCTTTTTTACATCGTGGTGACCAAAACTGGATGCAGTATTCGAAGTCTGGCCTTACCAAGGCATTGTAAAGTGGTATTAAGACTTCACGTGATCTTGATTCTATCCCTTTGTTGTTGTTGTTGTTTGTTTTGTTTTAATTTTTTTTATTGATTTTCCAATATTACACTTACAGTATATCTTTGAAAAGCAACGTAGTGTCTGGGTTACAATAGTTCCATTTCATACAGGTACATGTTATTACAAATCTCCAGTTTGTTGTGGCCAATATTTCCTTTGTTTTTTCCTTTAATACATATTATCTCTTATCTAAATTAACATACTTCTTATTTTATCTGTTATTTAATGGTTTCCTTGCACTTGTCAATACTTTTATATATTTTATTTATTTTAACATTTCATCTTTAAGGCATCAATCACCTTATAAATTTTCCCAGCTTTAATTTGCATTAATATTAAAGTTAAACATTTGAAGTTTCTCATTTTCATATTTCTAGGTGACCTCACTTCCCTTTCTCACAGTTCTCTCCAATGCCTAATAATTTAGATACACATCCTATCTATCTCATTTCCATATCAACAGGTTAATAATACAATATAATATTCTTGTTTTCATTATAATTTCCACATACTGTAAATTCAATAACCAAAATTTCTCCCATTTCAACATTTAATACACCCTTTCTCTTCTCCTTTATATCTGCTCTCTTGTGCTTAGACTTATAATTTTATTCTTATCACTACATCCAAGTATATTAGTTACGTTATATCTCTCTTAACATAAATACATCTTAGTCAATTTCATTTAAACAGTTCGATATTTCAATTTAACTGTTGATATTCACACATCTAAGCTTTTTAATTAGCCAATATTTTTATCTGCACATCAAAACAGTCTCTCATAATCCAAGTACAAACCTGTCTATTTAGATATTTTACATTTCAGGGCTCTTAAATATGTCCACTCTTCTTCAATCTTATTCTGGCTTTTTTCCTTTGCCATTTTCTGTTTCTTTGCTTCAGGGTCATGAAAGAGTTCTTATGTTGTAGTATCGTATTGAAGTGACCCTCCAATCTCCATTTTTAAAGGGTTGAGGGGTCTGATAGAGATACCAAATCTTCTCATTATTTTCTCCTTTTGGTGTAATTGTCCAAGACTGTCTATTTTTTCTTCCATCTGTTTCTCATTTTGATCATCAAATTCCTTCTGCTTTATGTAAGAAATTTTTCCCTCCATCCATTTTGTCAGGTTTTCCTCTGATTTTTTTTCTTGTCTGTGATTGATGAGTAGTTAAATCTTCTGTCAGAGTGTTTGATTGTTCAATTTCTTCTGTTATGTTCTGTCCCAATAAATGATTAGTTATAGTCACAATTTGAGTTTGCTTATACAAGACGCTTTCTAGTCCCCCCCCAAAAAAGCTCTTATTTCATCACCGGCTGTGGAAAGGAACTGATACGTTTGGCAGGTTATTTTCATCATAGCATAAATTTGTTTTTGTATTTCTTCCATGGTGGACTCTCACATCTGGTGTTCAAGGTTAGTCTTATCTTGTTTTCTAAAATGTCAACCAAGTCTCTCTCTCTCTCTTTTTTTTAGGGTGTCAGATTTCAATTTCAGGTTTAGCCACAGGGTGTCCCCCAGTGCTTAGAAGATTCTTTTCTTTTCTTTTAGGGAACTGCCTGTTAATCTCTTTTCAATTGTTTCTTCTGTTTTAGAAGAACAGAGCCAAATTTTCAAATGATAGGAAGTGAGGAATAAATAGTTAAAAGCTTTTAGTCCACAAGCTTTTTTTAAAGGAATAAAGTTCTAGTTGAGGTCCAATTCATTTTTTCAACATTTCTTTTTAAATCACCCCTGGAGGTTCAATTGCCACTGTTTCTGAAGGGATGGTTGAAATCCCCCTTCCCTCTCCACAGGGGGAAGGTACTTAGCAGCTTATTTAGGTGGAAAGAAGAAGATTGGAGTATAAGAGAGGTTGATCTTCCATGCTGCTTTAATGTTGCCTGATAGTAAGTGTGACTTCGGCTGTCTGCAGCCTAGTGACTGGCCATATTGCTATGGCCGGTCTTTCATCCGCTGTTTTGAAGGGAATGCAGGAACTAGCGGAAGAGTTGCAGCTCCCCCACGCTTCTGCAAAAGCCCCTTCTTGCTGGTTGCCCCTGCAGGGTGACTCTTCGGCCCTTTTAGGACCCCCAGCAATGCAAAACTGGATGTGGAAGATGAGAGCCATCCTCCAAGTGTCCATAATGGCAGCGTTGGCAAACCGGAAGCCCCAATTCTATCCCTCTGTTAATGCAGCCTAGCACTGTGTTGGCTTTTTTGGCAGCTGCAGCACACTGCTGGCTCATATTTAAGTGATTGTCCACTAGGAGTCCAAGATCTTGAAGAAGAGAAACCTTAAACTAGGAAGACAGGAAAGTCAGAAAGATTAAAATTTCCCCGATTTTTGTTGCTATGTTTTTTTCCTATTAGCCATGATTACATTGTCAAGTGATCCTACTCTGCTTTGGATTTAAGATGACTCTGGTGCTATATTTTTTCTCAAAGGCTGGATTATTATTGCAAAAGATAAGAGATGATCTCTTGTCCAATTAAAAAATCCAGAAGCAAATATTGTCTCCGGTTTAATACCCCAATTAATCTGTTATGCAAGTGAAGTACCATCAGGGATAGATGCAATAATAAATGATAAAATGTGAACATGAAGCAAAATAAAAACTCAGAAAAAGGTAAGATTAAATTATCTTCTTGTATGTGTGCTTGGTCTTCCAAAGTATTGTAGATTTGTAGATGTAGGGTGACATGATATCAGTCTTCTAATATATGAAGAGCCGCCACAAAGAAGGGGGAGGGGGGTCAACCTATTCTTCAAAGCACCTGAGGGCAAAACAAAGAATAATGGATGGAAACTTATCAAGGAGATATCCAGCCTAGAATTAAGGGGAAATTTCCTGAACAATTAATCCGTGCAACAGCCTTACCTCCAGAAGTTGTAGGTGCTCCATCACTGGAGGTTTTCAAGAAGGGACAGGACAGCCATTTATCCAGAATGGAATAGGCCCTCCTGCTAGAGACTAGAAGACCTTCAAGGTACCTTATTCTATGTTCTATTTAACAGAAAGGCCTGGTCAGGAATAAGTCAGTCCCTGACTGAAATGCAGCCTAAATTATCTTTAAGATTCTAACATAATGCAAATCTCAATTCTCCCAATCACATGTTTCCCCATTGCTTTTATAAGCAAAATTGGTAGTTGCGAGAGAAAATTGAATTCAGAACTTGAAATTATACATACCTGACCCAAAAACAGGGAGACAGAAAAGAATGCTTACTAAATATGGGGAAATGGATGAGGAAATTTTAAGTAATGCAGTTGCTGGTAGAAATGTAGTGGGGTGCACATGGTGTAACAAGGTGGAGGGTTTGTTGTCACTGTGAGTTGTGGTGGTGGGAGCACAAAGGGAGGCTCAGCCAATCTCAATGTATACATGGTTGTACTTTGACAATAAAGGTTCATTCATCAGCACTGAATTTGTCAAATTGAGAGGACAGTAGTTACTGGCTTGTGCAATGTTTTGTAGCCTTAGGCCAGGGGTCGGCAACCTAAAAAAGGAAAAGAGCCACCGGGAACCGGTTCCATCACAAATTAAAAAAACTGGGAGCCGCGCGCGCGTGTCCATGCACGCGCATGCGCAAAAAAACATTTTGCGCATGCGCAAAATGGTTTTTTGCGCATGTGCGGACGCACGCGGTTGCCATTTTTTTAAAAAGTGAGATGGAACCGGTTCCCGGTTGCCCGACGGTGACGGCCTGTCTGCAAAGCTGCCGCTTTCGGCAGCTTTGCAGACGGGCCGCGGCAGCGTCCTCAAAGAGCGACGCCGCGGCCCGTTCGCGCAGAGGTACGCGCGCACCTCTCCAAAGGTTTGGGGAGGTGCGCGCGCAGCTCCGCCCATTCGGGGAGGTGCGCGCGCACCTCTCGGAATGGGCCGCGGCGTCGCTCTTTCAGGAAGCTGCCGTGGCCCATCTGCAAAGCTGCCGCTTTCGGCAGCTTTGCAGACGGGCCGCGGCAGCTTCCTCAAAGAACGACGCCGCGGCCCATTCGCGCAGAGGTACACGCGCACCTCTCCAAAGGTTTGGGGAGGTGCGCGCGCACCTCCGCCCATTCGGGGAGGTGCGCGCGCACCTCTCCAAACGGGCGGTGCCACTCTCCATTTGGAGAGGTGCGCACGCAGCACTGCCCGTTCGAAGAGGTGCGCGCGCACCGGGCGGCTGGGAGCCGCAGGAGACGGCTCAAAGAGCCGCTTGCGGCTCCGGAGCCGCGGGTTGCGACCCGTGCCTTAGGCCTTACAACTAGAAATACGTCCTGAGCTGTACAAATTGCAGAAACATATGTTTACTTTCTTTGACTAAACTATTTGTCAGCTGTGTCACATTGTGGATTCCACGCTAGATGTTCGGCAGAAAGATAGAATATTGGTGATGTGGTGTCATTGTGAAATTTTGACCAGGGAAAAAAGGGAGAGAAATCTACCCATTTTCCTCCTGTGTTAATGCATAGTCCATTAGGCAGGCAGCATGTTGCTAGAGAATTCAGCTCTTCATTAGTAGATTTTGTTATGACTTTTACCAGTACATCAGTACATTTGCATTTGATCTATAATACCATTACACCCCAGGGATAGTGCCAGCTGATTTCCTGGCATGACTACCTCAGTAACTTTTTACTATGCTCTTTAATATTCTTTGTGGACATTTGAAGTCGGCTATGTCTGCACATTTATTTTCTAGTATCCATTTGCAGAAATGGATACTGGCATTGGCAGGGGGTTGGAGCAGAAGATCTCCAATCCTTACATTCAATGCTTCTGCTTTATGCAGAACGTTGACAGGAAATAATTGTGCACTGTATGGCATCTGCATGTCCAGACAGGAGAAGAGTCTCAATTTGGTCTTCATCAGCTTTTTAATTGGCTTTTCTCATAGAAAATGTTCCAGCACTTTCCACCAGTCAACAGTTGGACTCTATTATCACTTTTCCTGTCACGTAGTTGCTCCAAATGTTTCTTCTCTGAGTAAAACTTCTCACATTCTCCAATAAAGAATGTCTTTATATTGGAAAACTCTTTTGCAATTTTTGGAAACCTGAAGCTTGCTCTATGCCTAAAATAGTGTCTGCCATTTTGATACATTTTTGTGCAGCCGTCATCATTTGGACCATGCTTGATTTATAGAGAATTAATTGATCATGTTTCTGCATTTTGTTCAGTCGTAACTAGTAGATACAAATTCTCTCAGTCACAGGAGCTTTTAAGCATCCTGTCAATCACTGACGGGAACAAGCACATATGTACCCAATAGAAGACATTATCAGTTCAGAAACAGAGAAAAGCATAATGCAAATATTTCATTGTTTTAATGTTCTATAGTGCATTTTAATTGAATGTCTGTAAGCCGCTTACAGTCACCTTTGGAGAGATGGGTGGAATATACTGTAAGTTTAATAAATACTTTGGTTGATTTCTTTTGTATTATTAGTTTTAGAATCTTTCTCCTCTCATTTTGGAGCAAAGTGATTCAGTACAGCAATAGACTTGATCAAACAACCTTTCTGGGTAAATGGATTTTTAATCTAATAAACAAATATAATAATAAATAAGTAAACAAACAGATTTACAACAAAAGGGATTTCAATTAAAAGAAAGCAGGATTATTTTATTCTCTCTCTCTTTCTATTATTATCATCACCACCACCACTAGACTTTATTTTTCCTAGCTAGCAAAGTATAGCAATATTTAGTAGCATAAATTATCTTTTAAAGTTCCAAGACACAGTTCCAAGAAGTCTAGCTTGCCATCTACATAAATACACCATCTGGCATTTTCCTGATAACATCATCAATAAGTCCTCAAATAGCCATTCATAATGAGGATATTAGGAGCAGATTGTACTGGCCTTTAGTTTTCAATTTGCCAGGTGCTTTTTTTTTAATGTTATGCCATTATTATGTCATCTTGGCTACTTCAGTTGCCTTTTAATGTTCTTGACATTTCCATTCTTTGCAGACCACTCATCCAATTGTGCCAATTCTTGAAAATGAAGCACTCAGTTCTAACGAGGTAAATCACTTCCCAATTCTGAAAGCCTGCATTGTTATGAAAGAATATTAGTTTGTACTAATATTAGTGTACTTTTATTGGTGTGATAGCTAAAGGAAGCAGGCTCTGCCTGGCGAAGGCCCTCCTTATTTAATAAACCAATAAATTTATTTACCACAACTAATTTTTGTTAATCTGTCATTTTGCAAAAAAAAATATTGTCATCTGCTTGGATCATACACACAAAGTACATTTGTTTTTGTTTGTTGACGAAAATCTCAAGGGACCATTTAGATGAGAGGTGACTAACCTTGGCAGCTTTAAGACTTGTTGATTTCAACTCCCAGAATGGCTGGCTGGGGAATTCTGGGAGTTGAAGTCCACAAGTCTTAAAGTTGCCAAGGTTGGACACCCCTGATTTAGACTTTATGTACCAAGGACTGACTAATATATTCTTCTTTCAGTCCATGGTATTCTTAGTAATTTGTTTTCAAATCCGTACTATAATTCCAACAAAAGCAAACATATTCTGTGTACGTGATGCAAGCAGATAAGGTATTTTTCTTGACCACTCATCAAAACCATGATCAACAAGTCATTTGGTAGTGCTCACTCAGTACTCATCTGACATATGATTTCTTTTCAGCTTTCCTCTGTCAGAAAAAAAGACAAACCTTCCTACCAAGAAGACCTAAGTGAAGGAAATTTTCTAGACACTGAAAGTCCACACCAAAGAGGTCACTGTCCACTCAGCAGAAACTCAAGAAATAATTTTGCAAAACTCAGCTAAGGTATAGCCATAAAGATCTAACACACACACACACACACAGACACACACACACAGACACACACACACACACACGCCTTAAATACCAGCTGCTCTGGTGAAAGAATCTCCATATTTGTGAGCATCCTATATTCATCCAGCTGGCAATTTGGTAACACCGCATGCAGGACAATGTGGCTCAATCCAATAAATGTTAATAATGGTATTATTTTTAATTTCTAATAATGCTTGGGATCTTTTGGAGGCTTGCTGAAATGTAAAGAGGGTGCTGGAGACTGTCATTTTGCTTTTTAACATTTTAGATTTTTAAAAAAATACTAAGGTAATGTTAAATATTTCTTGAATGTTATACTTATTTCATGTTTTAAATGCTGTAAGCCCAGTAAAATAGGTAATGTGCAGGGGGCAAAAAGAGATGTTCGGGAAGACATAAGGACTCCTAGCCATCACACTGGTGAACCTTAACTCTATAACAGTTCACAACTGGATTATAAACACTAAGTTCAGCCTTCACTAAAAGACCATCCCATCATAAACCTGTTGCACACATCATGCTTAGCAGTGGTTTGCTTTAATTGCAGTTTGGCTAATTTGCAAGATACAAGTTAGAATCAGTTGCTGGATGAGCAAATTATTTTTGTGTCACTTGGCCAATTCCAGTCTTATTTTATCCTCTTTTTAGCTGTTTTTGCCTTACACCCTAATCCTAAACACCTTTCATTTGAGGGTTCCTTGGGGCTCTCTGGTTGTTTTCCTGCAGACGTTTTATCACCCAAACTAGGTAACATCATCAGTGCTAGTAAGGAGTGGGGTTTCCTCTCCCCCACTCCTTACTAGCACTGATGACGTTACCTTCTTCAGTACTGTTGAAACTTTGAATGGTCACTAAACAAATGGTTGTAAGTTGAGGACTACCTTTATTTTCTATTTTAGTTCAGTTGCTACTTTTACTGCAGTTACATTCAAACTCTTTAATATATTACCCTGCAGCTTACAAAATATTTTATGCATGCATGTTATCACTTCTTAATACCAAATTGTCACAGTTATTAGATATAAAACCCAATTCCACAAGATGCCTGTTTTAAGACTTAAAGAGGGTGTTTTCCTCTGTGCATTTTTTTTAAAAAATAAACCATTACAAATACAAAGCACTCAATTCTGTATTCAAAAGAGGGATTCTACGTTCACAGCAGACCGTGTCGCTCATTTTGGAAATATTTAGAGGGCAACTCCACATTGCACTCTACAGCTGCTCCTGTCCTTTGTTCATGCTGACTTGGCTACAATGCCCTCCCATTGGATGGTTCCCAGTTCCTGGTTTAGGAAGACAATATAGGAAGTCCTTGACTTACAACAGTTTGTTTAGTGAGTGTTCAAAGTTACAATGGCACTGGAAAAAGTGTTTTATGATTAGTTTTCACAGTTATACGACTGATATAGAATCCCCATGGCCATGTGATCAAATTTCTTCAGATGCTTGGCAATTGGCTCATATTTATGATGGTTGCCATGTCCCGGGGTCATATGTTCACATTTTGCGACCTTCTGACGAGCAAAGTCAATGGGGAAGCCATATTGACTAATTTAACAAGTACAGTGATTCACTAAACATCTGTGGCAAGAAAGGTCATAAAATGGGGCAAAACTCACTTAACAACTTGCTTAGCAACAGAAATTTTGAGCTCAGTTGTGGTCATAAGTTGAGGGCCGCCATTCCTTTCCTTCCTGAGGGAAGGTTTTATTGGAAATATGCGTGTACACACACAAATACACATACATATACAAACGTAATTTGAGTGTACATCTGCAAAGTCAAGCCATCAAAAAGTACTTACACTGCATTTATTATGTAGGTACAAGAACCAGGTTTAAAATAAGAATAGCTTTCTTGCAGCCTTGTTGATCCCTAAGGTCTTCCAGAGATAAATGAAGAACAGAGCTTCAATAGGATAGTAGCTGAAGATCTCATCTGGCTCAGAGAACATGGCTGGTCTGAAACCTAGTATTTTTTTTAAAAAAAAAAATACTATTTTTTCTCCTCTGAGCTGCCAACTTTCACACTGTTCTTTTCTTAATACCCCATTCCCCTCACATTCCAGCCACTGGAGAAATATGGCCAATAGGTCAATTTATTTATTTATTTATTCTTTTTTTTTTTTTAAAAAAAAGGCCAAAGGCAAAGTACACAACTAGGAGAGAGAAAAATAATACCGTATCTTTAAAAAACCAACAGTAAGGACAAAAGCAGAAAGGCTGTTCTTAAAGAGGAAACAGGAAAGCAGCACTTCAAAGGGAAGCAGGAACAAAAAATGTGCTGGGAAGTGGCTTTGCGCCCCATAAGGGTAACTGCAAGGTGACCTCATCTATTCCTACTATCCAGAAATGGTTGCTGGCCTCCAGTTGATCAAAAGAGTCCATTTTGAATAAAACCAGCTTTTTTTCAATTTCACATTGGTTTGAATTCAAAATGGTTTGTGCACCACGACTGTTTAACCTAAAAGAAGCATCTTATATTTACTTCACTGTAGGAAACGGTGAAGGGGAGAAAGGCGAACAGGATTCTGGATTGCAGTGTGTGAAAAATCCTGGTACTGAGGGAATTAAAGAATGGCATGATTGGTTAAAAATGTGTAATAATATTGAGAATGTACACAGAAAACTGGAATCTTTTTGCAATAGGCCTGACAAATCAACTGTAACTGATTAAAAAAAAAAGTCTGAATTAAAAATGAGTTAAAAAAGGAGATCTCTATGGCTGAAACAGCCTGATTATATTACAAACAAACATCTGAACGTGCAGGATAATCCAGCTAAGAATGCATGGCTGGTTTACACATTAGTTACGGTCTATGCTAACTTATTTTAGAGAAGAAATATATCTCTCTTCCACAGTAGAAACCAAGCAAAAAATATAATCATTAGTTATAGTAGCAAAATAAACAAGAATGAAAGGTAAACACAATAGGAAAAAGACATTGGGATCGGATATTAAAAATAAAACCAGCTACCAAAACTAATCTGGATAATAGACAGGCAGGAGTGGCCAAATGGGACTTATTTTTTATTTATTTATCAAATTTATTTGCCAACCATCTTATGATACAGGGAACTCTAGCTTACATCAAGGTATGTTCCTAGGATCTTTTTTTTTAATGAGGGAAAAACTATTTTGGTCATCCTGACTCCAGCCCTGGAAGGATACAGAGATTATTCTCTCCCTTAAATTTTAGAGAGCTGGCAGGAAAATAACAAAGGAAATATTCCTTTTTATAGGTACATAAATCAAAACCAGATTTTAAGGCAATCAGAAGTACTGATTGGATTATGCTCTGAAAGGTACTGGTAGCCAATATTGTCTATATACACTGTAGAAATGGGTTAGGATGAAGCTATAAAGTTGCTTATACAGTTAGTCCTCAACTTATGACAACAACTGAGCCCAAAATTTATGTTGCTAAGTCAGAAATGTGTTAAGTGAGTTTTGCCCTATTTTACAACTTTTCTTGCCACATTTGTTAAGTGAATCACTATAGTTCTTAAATTAGTAACATGGCTGTTAAGTGAAATTGGTCCCCATCAGAAGATTGTAAAAGGGGATCACATCGCTCTGGGACACTGCAACCCTCATAAATGTGAGTCAGTTGTCAAACGTCCGAATGTAACTCACATGACCATTGGGATGCTGCAACGGTCATCAGTGTGAAAAATGGCCATACTCATAAGTCACTTTTTAAAATGCCGTTGTAACTTTGAACGGTCACTAAATGAATTGTTGCAAGTTGAGGACTACCTGTAGATTGTAGTATTTTATCACCACACCATTCAGGTGATCATCTGGAGCTTGGTATGTTTCTGTGTAATGAATTTGGTTGCTGTGCCTTTTGAAATGGAAATTTCAGATGGATGGCAAAGGATCACAAACTAAGCCATCTCGCATAGAGTGGGATTTTCATCTGAAGAAATGAGGCAGGAAAGAATAATATCACCACAGCAAGCATCTGCTCTGTTCTGAGGCATAACACTTCTGAGTAAAGACTGTTCAAACTACTTTGAAATGTATTAGGCAGTTAGATCTATCTTCAAATGTTAGTTTAGTGCAATGATTTTTTTTTCTGATCACAAAAATGTTATATAGAGTATTTACAAAAAATGTTTGTACATAATATTTGAACTGCAAATAAGTAATCAGAGATTTGCTTTCTGTACATATTCATTCTTTAGGTTCACATGAATGTGTATCTATTTTTCTTTTTTAAACATAATGTAGGATATGCAGAGAATTAGTCTGGCACAACATTGGCACATAACCCATGCTTAATTAAGCAGAAGTTTCAACTTAACATTGCTTTTCTGTGTATACTAAAAATAAACTAGTGATAGCAGATGGCAAGTAGGCTCAAAAATATGGCAGCCCAAAAAAGATGTGGATTGACTGAGGAAAATATTTATTGCATCTCTCAAACTGTTGGCTGAGCTTTTAACGTCTGTAGTGGAGAAAATCACTTGCTTGGGGGGAAAAATCACATAATGTTTTCAAAAGAAATAAAATCAAACTATATATTGTACAAAGCATTTCTTGTGTGTTGTTATGCCTATTGATTACTGGCTAGAAGTATTGGCCAGCAATTCTCGTATTTGAACTTTGGTATCCAGGAGTTATCGTTGCTGTAAATCAGCCTCAGGTTGTGTGCCCAGTGTTTTCTAAAAGAGTTCAGAAATGTCCACCATTTTCTTCTCTCTTCTTTTCTATCGTTTTTCCTGAAAGAATCCTAAAACTCATTCCTGTGTTTCCTGGGCATAGTAATTTAGGACCTCTTCCAAAGCCTCATTCAGGCATTCTCCTAAATACATGAGGAAGAATCAAGTGCTGAATAATCCATTCTCTAGTAGATACACACATTGCCTCTCCTTCCAATCCCCACATTGGACAGAATGCCCAAAAAGAGCATAAACAGAGGCTTTCCCTCAGATCCGGACCCCCCGAAAACCACCTCATAGGGAAACAGATGTGCCACATTCCACATTAATGTGGAAACAGATGTGCCACATTAGTCATATTTGTATAATGTGAACAGCTATATAAGAATACTACTTGAATCATGATTTCAACAATAGATACTTAAAATGGAGGTTTACTATAATATTTAGAAAAAGACTGCATTAGAACTAAAGACGAAGCTGTTCCTGGTCTTCAGTTTAAAGACTGAGTTTCCAGAATGGGAGGATTGGGAGAAATTGCCTTTTTGTACAAATTTAATACAGGGCATGAAACCCTAACTGCATTTTGAGTTAAATGTAAGATATTAAAAGATGCAAATGAAACAAGAGGCTTGGGTTTACCTGACTTGAAAAGGTATTTTCTGTTGTTTTAGGTTTTTTATCTTTATTTCTTTTTTTCTTTCTTATTCCATATTAGTTTGAGCAGGGGGTAGGACTAGAAGACTCCAATGTTCCTCCCAACTCTGTTATTCTGTTCTGTTCTGCTCTTTGAGTTTGTATTCATTTTATCTTTGTTTTTAAATAAAATTATAAACACACACACACACATACATGCTGTCAGAATCCATTTATATCATATTCATAAATGTATGTTTAAAACATCCATGGATCCTGCCATCTCCCAAGGAGGAGGGAACGAATGTGTATTGAGCCTGTATTAGGCATTTCAAAGGAAAAGAGAAGCCTTTTGAACTGGGGGAACAAAAGGGGGGGTTAGGGTAGGAGCATCTGGCTTGTGTCATGGAAGAGAGCAATAAACATAAAAGGTCCTAAGTTCCTTTTTCCCACGAGAGGGATGATACGAGGTAAATGATGGGGGACTGACCAAATGGGGTTAAGGGAGGGTTGAACCGGGAACTCTTTATAAGGGTTTAGTTTGTAGAACAATATTAAGTCCTGTCTTGTATTCCTACAACCAAGCATGTCATAGTAAAGATTTCTTTTGGACTAAGATTTGGCTCCAAGAGTTTTGTCTTCCTAAGACGTGGTTTGGGGTGGGTCCTGACACATGCATGCATTAGTGATCCTTGGTGAAATCCAGCCATTGATGCAAGAACAGAAAAAGCTAACGGCATAAGGACTGTCCTCTGTGTTCTTTTTGCTGGTGGGTATTTTAAAATATTGGAAAAACTGGCTTAAACTATGTTAAACATACCTTGAGGGTGTGACTAGGCCAGGGGTCAGCAACCTGAAACAGTGAAAGAGCCACTCGGAACCAGTTGCCTCACAAAAGGAAAAACTGGGAGCCGCAAAAAATGTGTGCACATGTGCGTACATGCGTGCATGTGCAGAACAGGGTTTGACTGAAGAGTGGAGCCAAGGTGAGATATGCACCTACCCTGCATATTTGAATTGATTGAACTTTTTTTAGTCCCACTTATTTTATTTTTTTTGGACTGCACATAGCAGAGGACTGGGAGCCGCAAGAGACGGCTGAAAGAGCCGCATGCAGCTCCGGAGCCGCGGGTTGCAGACCTGTGGACTAGGCTAACTTCTAAGGTTGGGGAAAAACTGAGGTTGCCAGGGTATCACAAGGAAAAGAAAGGCCTGGTCATGGCTTTTTCAAAGCTCATTCCCTGGAATTCTAGAGTCCCACAAAAATTGTTGGGGCCCCATAAGAGACTAAGAGAAAAGAAAAACAAAAGTTCACTAAAATAAAGCCAAGGGCATCTTTTGTAATTTTTTCAAAGATGCAACAGAAAGGGTAGGGTTTGACAGATATCACCAAAAAGCCCCAGTCTCTCAGGGGAATTTGTCCTTGTGAAGACTCCTCATTCTCTATCTGAGAGGCAGAGGGCCCCAGGGATTTGGTTTGTACCTAAGAAATTCCATAGCTTGAAAAATATGAAAATCCCTGGTCTATGCTATGAGTTAGCAATGGCAGGTTGTTTTGTTGCAAGTTGGTTTTGAAACTGGTTCTCCTCCCCCCCTCTCTCTCCCTCCCTCCCTCCCTCCCACAATTGTGGGAGAAGAAGCAGTGTTTTGCTTTGTTGTTAAACACAGTAATTCTTGGATTTTCATCCTGTTTTAATATTCAGGGGCAGTGTTTACTCAGGCATCAATACGAAGAGCTCCTCTTCTCTGGAATCCTTAAGCACCCAGCTGGATTTGGTTGCTCTTGTTATATTTGAATGATGCTGTGTCTTTTTTTAAAAGGGTGTTGGGCTCTGCACCAATAAATAAAAAAGGAAGTGTACAACAAGCAGTTTCTCTTTTATCCATGTCTTCTCATCTATACTTTTCTGATGAAGGTGTAGAATAGAGATTTTATGAAAGTCAGGAAAAGTGGAAGAAAAGGAGAATCAAGATGATCAAAGAGGAGGAACTACGCACCTCTGAAGAAACGTTAGCACTTATAAAGATGATTTATTTGAAGGGGGGAAAATGAGGGGGAAGGAGAGGGATATGTCCTGTAAAATGAAACATGATCCAAAAGAAGTTGATTGTCTTTTGCACTTGGCACTTATGAGGTCGTTCTCCACTTGCACTTAAGTGCAGTCCATAAAATACACAGAAATCTTGTTTTTCCTGCTGTGTCCAGATGAGGCTACTGAAAAGAAGGACCAGGGGTGACATGATAGCCGTGTTCCAATATTTGAGGGGATGTCACAGAGAGGAGGGGGTCAACCTATTTTCCAAAGCACCTGAAGGCCAGACAAGGGACAATGGATGGAAACTGATCAAAGAGAGATTTAACCTAGAAATAAGGAGAAATTTTCTGACAGTGAGAACAATCAACCAATGGAACAGTTTGCCTTCAGATGTTGTTGGTGCTTCATCACTGGAAGCTTTCAAGAAGAGAGTGGACAGCCATCTGTCAGAAATGGCATAGGATCCCCTGCTTAAGCAGGGGGTTGGACTAGATGACCTATAAGGCAAACTTCCTTCCAAGTCTGTTATTCTATTCCATTCTATCTGATCCCCAGTCCATGCCTCAATTATCTTTAGCAGTAGCTCTCAGAAATGCAGCTGCTGAGGTAGACACCATGCTTTCCCAGACTGATGAAAACTGCTATGTCAGCAAAATCTGCTTCCCATGACTTTGAAGAGAAAAGCAAAATATCCATTGGCATGGAAAGGAAGGGAGGGGGAGAAAGCCTAGGATTTAAATCATGGAGCAAATACACATATTCATCACACAGGTCTCTTAAGTGAAGCCCAAGGTTTCATCTCATCTTCAATAAAGCAATTACATATAAATGTGTTGTGCCAGTGAGCTTCTGCTGCCTGAAGGATTACGCATTTGGTGAGTCAAGATTTCTTGCCATTCTGGCCTGAAATTTGGCAGAGAATGGGTTAAATTATCATGACAGGGTTGCTTTGGGTACAACAAGATACAGTGGTGCAGTTCTGTAATATTGGGCAGAGGATGGATGGGTGGATGGATGGATAATGGAGATGATAGATATACATAGATAGATTGTTAGATGACAGAAGAGCGAGCGAGCGAGAAATAACCTATTGGTCACTTAAAGTTGCCATGGGAACACTTCTTCCACTAAGGCTCCCATTGCAATCTATTTGGGCTGTGAGAAAACCAGGTTCTTTCAAACTGAGCTTTCCCCTATTATCTGTCAGGTTTTCAGCCACTTCCTGGCTTGGAGAAAGACCTAGGTCAATCCAAATAACAGCTGATTGTGCTTGAAGGACTACATAATGAAACATATATGTCTCTGGTTTGGCGTCTTCATGGTGCCACTTTCCCACTTGATGTGTCTGTCGTCTCTGGTTAGTCTGCTTTTGCGCCCAGGGTGAATCTCTTCTGCAGGAGTGCTGAATTCAGGTTCCTTCCTCCCTTTGAATACACTCATGCAAAACACTTGCAGAAAGCCAGATTTTGAACCACCTTTACAGAAAGTCAATGAATGTACAGTATTGTATACATTTTCCAAGGGAGGTTTGTTTTTTATTTTTATTTTTAAAAAAGGTTAAGGCTTTGTTTTCATTACTGCCAATCAGATGCATCTCACTATTGGGAATATAATTGAATTTCCATCACTGATCTCAACACCCACATATCTGACCCTTCAAATAATCATTTAAATAACAGTGTGGGTATTTTTCTCCTTTATTAATTAATAGAACAAAAATTGTATATAATACAATAGAAAAAATACTGAAAAGAAAAATAAAGTGGGGGAGAAAGATAACAGTTGCCACTATGGGAGATTTTCAGAGGAAATACTGAGAATTTTGAATATATGTTGTAGATTTGGCCACAAAATGGCTGCCATGTTGCCACAAGTAACGTAATAACTACTTATCAGAAGTTGAAAAGGATGTTTTTTTAACTCTGCCACTGGTCTTTGACAAGGAAATCCCTAATACTCTTTCTTCCTTTCCTTTCCTTTCCTTTCCTTTCCTTTCCTTTCCTTTCCTTTCCTTTCCTTTCCTTTCCTTTCCTTTCCTTTCCTTTCCTTTCCTTTCCTTTCCTTTCCTTTCCTTTCCTTTCCTTTCCTTCTTTCCTCTCCTCTCTTTTGATTTTCACTGACTTTGTAAATGAAATATAATACCCCTAAGCCTTGACTTAATTTCCATAATTTTATATACTTTAAGATATGATTCCATATGTACAGATAACGCTTAATTGACACTGATGAAAAAATAACCTCACATATAATGGCTTTATACTAAGGATTTGCTCAATTGTTTTGTTCCAAATGATCTTAAAAAGTTTCCCAGTCGTTTGCAGAGACAGCTTGCATTTGTCATCCCCATGATGCCTAAGTTTTGGGTTTTTTTTTAACCTTGTAAATAAGACATTTTATAGCATCTCTGACTAATGGTTAAAGTATAAAGTATAAATGTTTTCACCAAGAATGTTCCTGTTGCAGACGGCTGAATCTGTGTGGCTTCTTTTTTAGGAGTTTTGACATCAATGTAGACATAGATAAACACTTCAGACAGTCCCGCTCTGAGTTTCACAACATCCGATGCAGCCATCCTGACAGCAATTTGCTGTTATACTCAAGAATGTGGGCGAGGGCCTGGAGTTTAGCTTTATGTTGCTTTGCAATCATGATTTGCACGGAACAACTATTTGTCTCCAGAAATAATTCCCTACACAAGGACTGTCCTCCAGATTGTTCTGGAAGAAAGAGAGTCAGGAGAATCCCCCTCAGAGGAAGCTACTGCTGGCTGAAAGGGTGTTGCCCAGGCAGAGATGACAATTGCATCTTTCAGTACGATGCCAGAAATGCCACATGCTACTGTGATGAGTTTTGTACTTCAGAACCTCCTGATTCTATCGACTGCTGCCCAGACTTCTGGCTGGTCTGCCACAAGCGTACTCCAGAGCATGTAAGATCTCAGACACAGCAATGGGGTAAGTGTTATGTTCCCACCTCTATTTCTTCCAGACAGAGGAATGTGACTGACTGAATGCTGTAAAAAGGTTCATAGTCTTGGAGATGAGCCTTGGAGATCAGTGGACGATTTGCCTTCAGAAATTGTGAGTGCTCCATTCCTGGAGGTTTTCAAGAAGAGATCGGACAGCCATTTGTCTGAAATGGTATAGGTATGGTACAGGGCAGGGGTCTTCAAACTTGGCCCTTTGATGACTTGTGGACTTCAACTCCCAGAATTCCTCAGCCAGCATGCCTGGCTGTGGAATTCTGGGAGCTGAAGTCCACAAGTCATCAAAGGGCCAAGTTTGAAGACCCCTGGTATAGGGTCTCCTGCTTGAGCATGGCCTGGACTAGAAGTCCTCCAAGGTCCCTTCCAACTCTGTTATTCTATTACGAGTCCTCTTAAGAGCTTGCAAAAGGTATGGTTGGTAAATGTGCAGAAGGAAGGAAGGGAGAGAGGAAGTTATACTGTAGTTTCCTGCATTTCTCTTTTTTTTAACAAAAATACTGTGAAATTTATTAGAAAATACATCAATCCTTCCCTTTTTTATATATAAAAGCAATATTTGGAAAATGGAAGATGATAAATTGCTTTATTAACACAAGTTAATAAAGTATTTAAAATTTAATATCACTATGCATTACTATTTCATCTGCCATTACCCTACTCTTGAAGACTTTATTTCAGTTCTTTTAATAAGTTCAGCTCATTTGGGAAGCTGGATCTTTCTCACTTTCATAAAAACATTAAAATGTATCCAGCAAGAGCGAAAAAACAGCTGTCCCTCTGAGACGGTAGTTCTATCTTCTCAGCTCCACAAGTGACTGAAGGCTACAAGCAGTTAGACAACTGTTCTCAAAATCCAAAATGAATAGCAACAGATGGAATGACTTTGCTCTTCTTTATGTCTAATTTAACCGTTAAATTGGCCTTTTCTACTCTGTTTAAAAACTAAATATTGCTGTTTCCTATTAAGTTCAAGAGAATTCTTTTGCCATTATGTCTTAAAATCCAAATAGATAGCAAGATAACTGAGGATTAGTAACAGTGATATTACCTGACCACATACGTATTACACAGGGCATTTGAAGATTAAAAGGCTGCAGAGTTTGTCAACTCTGACATATTTAAACTGAGTCAGGCCATTGGTCTGCTTTCCTGGGATTTTAATATTTGTTTTTATTTTATTTTAGAAGTGTTTTAGTAAAGTCTTTTTTGGTCTGGACTTACTAAAGGTAAAGGTAAAGGTTCCCCCGCACATGCGTGCTAGTCGTTTCCGACTCTAGGGGCCGGTGCTCATCTCTGTTTCAAAGCCGAAGAGCCAGCGCTTGTCCGAGGACATCTCCATGGTCATGTGGCCGGCATGACTAGACGCCAAAGGCGCACGGAACGCTGTTACCTTCCCACCGGAGTGGTCCCTATTTTTCTACTTGCATTTTTACGTGCTTTCGAACTGCTAGGTTGGCAGAAGCTGGGACGAGTAACAGGCGCTCACTCTGTTACGCAGCACTCGGGATTCGACCCGCCAAACTGCCGACCTTCCGATCGACAAGCTCAGCGTCCTAACCCACTGAGCCACCGCGTCCCTCTGGACTTACTAGTTAAATGCAAAATCTTTTGCATGGAAAGATGCTCTGTCGTAGAGCCTTTGTCTTTTTTTGGTGGCTTAGAGCCAGTGTTGAATCCTGGCAACTGCCTGGACAGGGGTCTGCAGTTTCTTGGTGAGATTTCAGAAGTGGTATGACCTCGCTTGCTTGTGAGGGATGAGAAAGAGTGACTGTGTCAGACCTACCCCAATCTGAACCCTTATTAAAGAAAGACCCTCCACTCCATTTGGTTGAAGCAAAAGGTTCTTTTACTAAAAGATGTTGACTGCAGCAAAGTCAGGCCAGATCTGGGTTGCCTGTGCTCAAAAGATACAGAAACATTTCCCCTCATCCCAGCCCTTCCCCACCCCACAATGACCAGTCCATCTTTAGTCAATTGGAATGCACCAAAGAGTTTTGAGAACACTGAGTTATTTTGGGGTAATTCATATTCTTTCTCAAGGTTCCAGGTCTTGGATGCTGGTACAAACTGTTCTGAGCTTCTCTGGTCTTTATCACTTGTCATTCCCGCTCCCTATTTCCCATCATGTAAACGCACAGCTTTATTGCCCATCTATTCGCCCCTCCCCAGCCCTTCTAGTCTTTGATGGCAGGATTCCTGTGAGGCTACAAGCTGAACCTGACAGATCTGACAGACTGGTCCAAGGACATCCAGCTGGCTTTGTGCCCCAGGCAGGACTAGAACTGACAGTCTCCCAGTTTCTAGCCTACTGCCTTAACTACTAAACCAAACTGGCTCTTGACATGGAGCTACAGGTTCCCGTTCAAATATTGCCTCTGGCTGCCATCAAGTCTTATACCAACAAGTTGCAATTCTAGAACCTCTTACTTGAAGAAGACTCATTGTGGCTTTCTACTAAATGAAAGGATGCAGGTTTCCATGTGTGGCTGCAATCTGAAATCTGTCCAAATGGATGGAACATAGTAGGATTTACTTCTAAATAAACATTGCTGTAAGAAATGTTGCAGTAAACAGAACCACACTAATTTGCATTTTAAGCAAGATGTATTAGTTTTCAACTATGGTCATGAGATACCGCAACAATTTCTTCACTCATAATTGGCATTAAAGTCAGCTGTGCTGACTTTGTTGCATACTTGTTACATGATTTTTAAAGGGGTGGGAAAAGGGGTCCCCATACACTAAAAGGAACTCTTAGGTGGTATTTGAATTTCTATTTGTTCTGCAAGCTTCTCCAATTACATTCCCATCTATACAACTCCCATAAGAGATATAGTAGTGCAGTGGTTAGAATGTAGTATTGCAGGCTAACTCTGCCCACAACCAGGAGTTCAGTTCTGTCTGGCTCAAAGTTGACTCAGCTTTCCATCCTTCTGAGATCACTAAAATGAGGACCCAGATTGTTGGGGGCAATAGACTGTAAAATGCTTAGAGTGGGTTGTAAAGCACCATAAAGCAGCATGTAAGTCTAAATGCTATTGTTATAATTCCATTTGAAGAACATCAGACTGGAAAAAACACAATGAGAATTGCATGAGTAGGTCTCTTCCTACAAGTTAAACTATAAAAACTTGGTCAATATTTTAAAAGCACTAAATATAAATCTCAGATGTTGCTCATGTTGAATGGGGGAAAAGTTTTGATTTGGCTACAACTAGAATCTCATGAAAAGCAAAAGAAAAAAGGTACTTTCTCTCATCCTACATCAAGCTCTGTAATCCCTATTGAGTACAAATTGCATCTGGCAGTTTCCCAAAGCATGATAGCCCAACCTCATCAGTGAATTTTCTTCAAGCTGGCAATATGCTGTGCAGCTCTCCTTGCCAAGAGAAGCCCAGGTTGGAGAACATTTAATTACTATTAATTGGGGCTGAAGTTCACTGGTGTGACTTCAACCATATCAGAAGATTCCTGTCCAGATCTTTGGCTACAGAGTTCAGTGGAACTTGCTTTCCTAAAGAATGTCACAATTCCTGAAGATCTGTAGCAAAATAATGTTTCTTTTTTTTTAAAGAAAGATCTACTTTGGGGGAAAAAGGAACAATATAAAAATTATTCAAGCAAGAAACAAGAGAAGTCTTTGGCAGAGGGCAGTGATTTATTATTGCAATATCTGTAAATGCTTCTACAGTGGCCAGCAAATGATAGGAATTTTATTACTACTAAAGATCCTGGTCCAGCTAAAACAATTTACAGTATTAGAGATTGTGTTCCTCCACACATTTATTTAACACTATCAGTTTTCAAGCTCTTTTACCAAGAGTTGCTTGATCCCGAGTGCTTACAATCTAAAATTTTAGATAGGAGAATAGGAGAAATAATAGCAGCACACAAGCAATTTAAACAAGGAAGCAATAAATGAGAGCATGAATTTAAGTTTAGTTTCTGATGAACTTACAGCACACTACGCCTTAAAACTAGAACAGGCATAAGTAATCAGTTGTCCTTCATGTTTGGGGTTTGAAATACCATTAACACTATCCACCTAAGCCAATGGGAACAGATTGTCCAAACTGTAATTCAAAGCATTTGAAGGGGAACAAGTTGCTTTTCTTAAATCGGGAAATTCAGCCAATGATTTTGTATGAAGAACAGAGGTTAAGGTAGGATCTGATAGAAATAAGAGAAAAAGGTCATTTTCCCACTAGTGACTTCTAGCATTTTCCTACATATCACCCAGCCATAAGCGAAGTGATATAAAACTCATCTGTCAGGAAATTTCTCCTCATTAGGTTAGTTCTTTTCTTGATTAGTTTCCATCCATTGCTTCTTAACAGAATAGCAGAGTTGGAAGGAAGTTGGAAGTCTTCTAGTCCAAACCCCTGCTCAAGCAGGAGACCCTATACCAGGGGTAGGCAACCTTGGCTCTTTTATGACTTGTGGACTTCAACTCCCAGAATTCAATTCTAAACTCAGCTGGCTCAGGAGTTCTGGGAGTTGAAGTCCATGAGTCATAAAAGAACCAAGGTTGCCTACCCCTGCTCTAGCCTTACACCAAACTGGCTCTTTAAAAGAGCATTAATTTGGAGAAGGAAAAGTAGAAGCTATTTTAAAAAAAAGTACTTCAGGAATGAAATAGAAACAAGGTTAATGGGAATAGAATAATTCTTAAATTCCATTACAAGGGCTGCACTGGACATGCTTCTTAACACCTTTTCCCAGATATTCTTTTTCTTCAATTCATCTTTTTTCTGCAAGGATGAATTATTAATTCAGTTCACTGATGCAAAAAATTTAGTTTCCTACTTGACACGGGAGCATCATCTTTTGGGAAGATTGCACAAACTAGCAATTTTCTAATTATTACCTCTTTTTCTATGCATTATGTTGGCAGATTGCTTCAAAGATGGTCAGCATTATGAAGAAGGAGCAACATTTAAAGATAACTGCAACAGTTGGTAATGTCCCTAGGAGAAAAGAATAAACAATCTTCATTGATACAAATGATTACATCACTTATTATCCTAAACTCACATTAATTTGAATGAGTGCTCCCCTCATATGTACAAATCAAAGAGAAATCATTTGGCAGCCTGCATCACAACAGCCCATGAATTACTTGCAGATGTATTGCTGTGCTGCTGTTCTGCAATCTGGATAAACTGGTACTGTAAGAGTACATTTATGCAGTTTGAAGGTGGAGCTGCCTATTATGTTAAATATTTACACTGGGGGGGAAATGTAGAGAGCAACAACAGTAGGGTGCTGTCTGGCACAAGCAATGGATGGAAACTAATAAAGGAGAGAAGCAACCTAGAACCAAGGAGAAATTTCCTGTCAGTTAGAACAATCAGTGGAACAACTTGCCTCCAGAAGTTGTGAATGCTCCAACACCAGAAGTTTTTAAGAAGAGATTGGACAACCATTTGTCTGAAGAACAATTTGAACCATTTGAACTAGAAGAACTCCAAGGTCCCTTCCACCGCCACCACCACCACCACCATCATCATTATTATTCCAGACCCACACATGAAAGAGTTTAAACTAGTTACTTTATTATTCTATTGCCTATTTCACAAGAATCTTTCCAGACTGGCAGGTTCTCCTGGGAAACACTAGATGAAACTCAAACGCATTCAGGGGTTATCAGACCTTGCCCTCTTCTGTTTATTTAATGAGTCCAGGCTAATTCCCAGTCTGATGCCTCCTCCCAACTAGGATGGTGCAAGAAATCTCCATCATATTTCTTGGCTAGGTCTTATGTGTTCAAGGAAAAGTTTTCATCATGGTTCAGTCCTAGCTGGGAATAAACAACATGGTGACTGCTTTAGAAAGAAAGTTGCAGTTTATTGAAGAGGAGAGCCAGACTGGAAGGTGGCTTTGGAAAAAAGAGAGAGAGCACATGTCGGGAGTGGGTTTTTATACCCTCTGGGGCTCTTGAGGTTGTTTCCTGTTCTTGTTTGAGGCTTTGTATTTCATGTGTCATGTATTTTGACCTGAGTCTGGGTGTGCCCTTCTGGTATTCTGATGGTGGTAGGTTAATCCTATTATGTCCTAAGGGTCATATCCTGCTTCCCTGGGTCTGTGGCTGATGACTCTTAGATTTTTGGTGTTGATTCTAGTGATCTTTCTTCCTAATCCCAGTTTCCTGACTCCAGTCTTTCTGACAAGATTAACACATCTGCAATTCTGCAGACTTGGTTTCTCTTTGGGACAGAGAGACTTGGGGGTGTGTGGTTTCTTCCTTTAAATCCTTTAGGGAAATATATTCTGCCCTTTAAATATTTCCTTCTCTTGGGGGGGGCTGACTTCCCACATATGTTTGTGGCATCTGAGCATGAAAATTTCACAAGCACATCACTTGTAATCTACTTATGTTGTGTTTAGTTCTTCATAATTTTGTTTTCTCATGTAAAACTATTCTCTGTTCCCTTCCTTTCAGCAAGTGTGTAAACAGTCATTGGAGATGCGCAGACGAAACCTGCCTCATTCAGCCCAAATTAATTGAGCAAATCAACAGTGGGACCTATGGGTAAGCATCTTGATTTGTGTGACTCTCAGGCAAATAGCTTCCCCTTTGTTTACAGAGAAAGTATCAAGTGGGTTGTTGCCATGATACACTAATTCTTGTGAATGCCTGCACTACATTTGAATTCATGTGCACACGTACCGGTTTTCTAATATATTTTAATGTTAGAAGTAAATCTGCAAAATAAATTCATCACCAAACAGCAATAAAGCTGAACTGTCTGGAGTTCTAGGTTTGCAAATCTTAGAATTTTGCAATTTATGACTTCAAAAAGGAATGATTTCCAGTTTTTGCAACTCTTATTCCGTAAGACATTGGAATTGTTGATAGGGCCCGCAACCTGGGTGTCCTCCTTGACTCGCAGCTCTCCCTGGAAGATCACATAGGAGCTGTGACCAAGGGGGCCTTCTCCCGGGTTCGACTAGTTCGCCAATTACGGCCTTATCTGGACCTGGATGCCTTACGTACAGTCACCCATGCTCTTGTGACCTCTCGCCTAGACTACTGTAACGCTCTCTACTTGGGGCTGCCCTTGAGATCCACTCGGAAGCTTCAACTGGTGCAAAGTGCAGCGGCACGGACACTCTTGGGAGCCTCCCGATACTCCCATATCACACCTCTCCTCCGTGCACTGCACTGGCTTCCAGTTGCCTTCCGTGTGAAGTTCAAGGTGCTAACAATGACTTACAAAGCCCTGCATGGCATGGGTCCGGACTACCTACGGGAGCACCTTCTGCCAATGTCAGCACCCCACCGTCCTGTGCGCTCCCACAGAGAGGGCCTCCTCAGGGTGCCACCGCTCAAGGAATGTCGGCTGGTGGCCCCCAGGGGGAGGGCATTCTCAGTGGGTGCGCCAGCCCTCTGGAACAGCTTACCAACCGAAATCCGGATGGCCCCCGACCTCCGCACCTTCCGGCGCGAATTAAAAACTTATCTGTTCCAGCAGTCCGGCCTGGCCTGATAGCTCTAATTGGGGTCCCAGTTTGTATTTTACTATTGTTTGTTTTCACTATTGTTCATTCTGTATGCCTACCTTATTCTGTACACCGCCCCGAGTCCCTCGGGAGAAGGGCAGTTTATAAAAACAAACAAATAAATAAATAAATAAATAAATAAATAAATAAATAAATAAATAAATAAATAAATAAATAAGATAGGAATCTATGTGGTCCTAATGTAATGAAGGAATGTGCTACAGGCATATTGCCAAGATTTGCTTCTGAACTAACTGATCTCACAGGAGAGGAAAAAAAATATTTACATCAATTGTAATTTTAGTTTCCTGCTGTTGATAACAGCCTTCTTTGATAGGTTTATGCAACACCACCCCCCCCCCAATTCTTTTGGCTTCACTTTCTAATCATACTCTATCCTTGTGAATTTTTAATTATTAACTGAGAATAATCATCCATACATCTGAAAAATGAGTTCTGACCTATTATCTATTAATATGAAAGATTATACTGCAACCAACTTTTTATATAAGGTGCCATAAGGTCAGGAGCATTCACAGAGGAGTAGAAAAAAGTCAAGGTGACAGCCACAACTAGTGATTAAATCTTGTTCCTTTTTTACATATGTTAGCTAGGGGCTTTCCTAGCTAACTGTGACTGGTATCTTGAGCAGTTGTATCACAATACATGAGACAGACCTGTTTGAGATGGTGCACAAAATATGCAGTTTTGAATGAGTCACTTTAAAAAGGCAAAAAAACCCCAAACCCCTCACAGCAGCTAGGTTCACACAACACATCCAACTTGGTGACTGAATTGCATCTTTTTTTGAAAACACACAATATACTGAATCATGAACTAACCAAGCAGGCTGTGTTCCCAGAGCATACTACTAAGCCAAATACATATATATGTAGTTCTCCACTTTAGAACCACAATTGAGCCCAGAATTACGGTCATTAGGTTGTTGCTGTCATTAAGCAAGGCGCTTGTGTAGTTCTCCCCATTGCAGTCACTATGTGGAGCATGGGGTGCCAGGAACGACTTCCCTCCACCCTGTGCGCTCACACAGAGAGGGTCTCCTCAGGGTGCCGTCGGCTAGACCAGTGTTTTTCAACCTTTTTTGGGCAAAGGCACACTTGTTTCATGAAAAAAATCACGAGGCACTCCACCATTAGAAAATGTTAAAAAATTTAACTCTGTGCCTATATTGACTATATATAAAGTAATTCTCTTGAATAGGAATCAAATAAACACAAAGAAAGTATTTTATAATTACTTTTCAATTTTTCCCACGGCACACCAGGCAACATCTCGCGGCACACTAGTGTGCCGCGGAACAGTGGTTGAAAAACACTGGGCTAGACAGTGTCGGCTGGTGATCCCCAGGGGGAGGGCCTTCTCTTTTGGGGCGCCTGCCCTTTGGAATCAGCTCCCCTGAGAACTTCAGATGTCCCCAGATCTCCAGTCCTTTCGTCGCGACCTAAAGATGTATCTTTTCCAACTGGCCGACCTGGACTGAGGATGGGGGTTTTTAATATTGTTTTAATTTTATTGGTTTTAGTAATTAATTATGGGGCTCTGTAATTTAATTCTTTTTAAATATTTGTATCACTGTTTTTTATAGCTGTTTTATTGTTGTGAGCCGCCCTGAGTCCTTCGGGAGATAGGGCGGCATATAAATCCCATAAATAAATAAATAAATAAATAAATAAATAAATAAATAAATAAATAAATAAATAAATAAATAAATAAATAAATAAATAGGGGCTGGGGGAGGGCCTGGATGCTTAAAGAATGAATGTAAGTTGAGGACTATCTGTACCCAAAACAGCCTTAATAAAGATTCAAATCAACAAGGCTCAATATGTGGTGTGAATAAATGCAATTGCTTGAACTTTAATTGACCTGGCTAAGCAGATCATCTTAACACCATCACTGGCTATGTTGGGAGTGGAGGAGAAGGAAATTCTGCATTTTGTCTCCACTTTCCCACCCACCCCTTTATTTGAAGAACATTAACAGATTGATTAGCATGTGAAGGGCAGTAGAGGCATGGGATAATCAAGGAATCTTTAGAATTTTTTAGGATCAGTAGAATTTTGAAACTGGCCTTCTAAGGATTCCTTGATGGTCCCATCCTTCCCCTGGCCACTATTAGCTTTTTTTTTTGTTCATGTCCATGTCAAATCCAAAAATTATCAATGCCAAACAAAAATATAAAGTCATGGGATAGATTCATATTATTATCAACCATCATGCTTCATAATTCCAGAATCCTGAAACAATTGTGTTGATTCCAAGCATAGAAAACTTAACCATCTTTACTGATCAACTGGTTGCATGAAATGAAATTTGACAAAACATTTATAAACGATAGCAGCTCTGAAGTGTGCCGAGTTTAAAACAGCCACGTTTTAAACACACCTTTATATACAAATATACATACATATCTGATGCATTCTATCTATTTGTGAGACAGATGGAAAGCTGATAACTACAGTCAGTTCTGGGGAATGAGCTTGAAAGAAGGTTTCAATTATCGTCTTGGCACATTTCACCCATCGGCTGCCCTGTTGGACATGCGACCTGTCACGGTAGGGTTCCATTTTTTCTTTTTGATTCAAAGTACAAACATCACTTAAAGATCAGACATATTCCACCCGTGGCCCACAGGTCGCATGCAGCCCTGGATAGCTACTATTGTGTTCCAACAAGGTTGCAAACTTTTATCATTATTATGTATCTATATACATTAACTAAATCATATATTTTATATCTTAACATTAAAAAAACCAAGATCATGGCATCCGGCCCTCTCAATTCCTGGCAAATAGATGGGGAACAAATGGAGGTAGTGACAGATTTTATTTTCCTGGGCTCCAAGATCACTGCAGATGGGGACTGTAGCCAAGAAATTAAAAGACGCTTGCTCCTCGGGAGGAAAGCCATGGCAAATCTAGACAGCACACTAAAAAGCAGAGACATCACTCTGTCAACAAAAGTGCGTATAGTCAAGGCTATGGTCTTCCCAGTTGCAATGTATGGCAGTGAAAGTTGGACCATAAGAAAGGCTGAGTGCCAAAGAATTGAGGCCTTTGAACTATGGTGCTGGAGAAGACTCCTGCGAGTCCCTTGGACTGCAAGGCGATCAAACCGGTCAGTCCTAGAGGAGATCAACCCTGACTGCTCTTTAGAAGGCCAGATCCTAAAGCTAAAACTCAAATACTTTGGCCACCAGTGAGAAGGAAGGACTCACTGGAGAAGAGCCTAATGCTGGGAAAGATTGAGGGCAAGAGAAGAATGGGATGACAGAGAATGAGGTGGCTGGATGGAGTCACTGAAGCAGTAGGCGTGAGCTTAAATGGGCTCCAGAAGATGGTAGAGGACAGGAAGGCCTGGAGGAACGTTGCCCATAGGGTCGCGATGGGTTGGACACGACTTCGCAGCTAACAACAACATATTTTATATGTGGCCCAAGACAATTCCTCTTCACTCAGTGTGGCCCAGGCAAGCCAAAAGGTTGGACACCCATGCTCTAGATAAGAGGTTTTTTTGTGAACAACACCCAAAGATCTAACATTTATAGGCAGTTGATTAATCAAGACAACAAATCTTCCCTATGAAAATGATTGTTTTTTTCACAGCTGATTGTCTTTACTCAGGTAAATATTTGTAATGAAATGTAGACATTCCTCTATTTCCTGATTTTAGAGTTCCATTATATCTGCATCTCCCTGTAGCCCAAGAATAGAAGATCAGTTTTCCTCTTGATGTTGCTGAAGTACAGCTCCCATCCTTCAGCATTGGAAGTATAGTTCAACATCAAAAAGTCAGACATTTCTCACCTCTTTGTAAACTGTCACAAAGCTAATAACAATCTGCAAACCATTTTCACTGCAGCATTTTCCAGGTGGATCCAAACACACCAAATGTTCCAAACATCTTCAAAACGATTTTTGTGGGGTCCTTGGTGTTCTCTGAGCTTGGCTGTTTTCTTGCAGATGTTTCAGTATCAAACTAGGTAACACCATCAGTGCTAGCAAAGAGTGGGATTTGCTCTTTTTTATATACCAGTGGCTTGCCCTGTCTGTTGGTGGGAGTGGTCTTGGTTCTTGATTAGACAGTTGTTTACTGTTAGCTTGTTGTTCTGTGTTGGTAGTTCCTTGATTTTTTTTTCCTTGTATGTATTGCCATGTATTTTCATTTGGATCAAAATCATGTCACAGCACATGAAAAATCTCTACAGCTCATAACAAAACTCTGTTCTCCCGTATCACCCACCTGTTTGGTTATTGCTATTTTATTATGGCCCCTCTCCCTGCTCACAAAACTAATTCATTTAAGGACAAAAATTGACTGAAAGTTTGGGAGGTGTTCACAGTGGTCTGTAATGACAGCCTATGTATATAGCTTGAAGGGTAAGAGGATGAACAAGGCTTTCTGGAGATGGGGCTGTCTGTGGGTGCTTCGGTGATGCAGTCTTGAATCTTATAGCTTTCTGCACCAAAATGTTTGATCTCTTTAGAAAAACACAGCAGCTGTTGCAGACTTCCCCGAATTCTTTGTGGCTTCCTATGAATGGCCAGGCTGGATTCATGATCCTTTGGACCAAAGAAACTGTGCAGCATCCTGGGCATTTTCAACTGCAAGTAATATGCTCTTTTGGCGGCATGGTTGGTGCCTAGAACTGTGATTGAACTATATCTACTTTAAACTTACTCTTGACGTCTTGCTAGGTGTACTTGAAAAGACAAATATGCAATAAAAGCATGCGATCAGATACAAGGAATAGATGTTCTTTATAAAGAATATTGTGACTGTGGGTAAGCTCTTATAAAAATTGAATGAAACTAACTTCTTAACTCATCCATATTGATGTAACCCCATTTTAACTATAGAGAATTTTGTTAGACCTACTGAATATATGGCATTTCTTGTAGGGCAACCATATTGGGGCAACATAGATTTTGTTCTTATTTATTTTATTTTTTATTTTAATTCCATTTATATCCCGCCCTTCTCCGAAGACTCAGGGCGGCTTACAAGCTTAGCAGTAGCCTTCATTCTATGTATATGCCTGCTTATTAGGGCTTTCACATCCCCTCCAAGCGGCATTATTACAAAGTCAGCTTATTGCCCCCAACAATCTGGGTCCTCATTTTACCTACCTCGGAAGGATGGAAGGCTGAGTCAACCTTGAGCCTGGTGGGATGCGAACCTGCAATAATTGCAGGCAGCTGGTGTTACTTAAGGAGGCATTAGCCCACTGCTCCACCAAGGCTGTTCTTGACTATCCATTGACCAAAAGTCTTCTGTTTGAAGACCTCCAAGGTCCCTTCCAACTCTGTCATTCTATAATTCTGTAAAGAAAACCAAACCAGCTGGTTCTATTTGCCTGTGCAATCCTAAACAATGAGAAAAAAATATCCCCAATTTTATGAGAATCCTTTGAAAAGCTCATGTACTGTATATTCACAGTAATCTACCAAAATTAAGGAATGCTAGCTGGTTTTATGTACTCCAATTCAATGATTTATTACTACCTCTCAGGCAGAGAGCTTTATAACCCACCTTTTCCCATTGGATAGGTGTCGCTGCAGATAGAACAGCAATTCATTCCCAAGGCCATTTCACAGACAACCTTTCGCCTCAGAATCTGATATCTTGTGCCATTAAGAATCAGCAAAGATGCAAAGGAGGAAGCATAAGCAATGCTTGGTCTTACATCAAAAAGTATGGGTAAGTAAGATTGTTATTATTAGTCCCAGAAGTAAGAAAGAATCAATTACTGAAAACAATATTAGGATACACGTACCATCCATTTTAGAGAGATGAGGAGTTTCAGGGTGGATGCCAGTTATTTCTCAGGGTTCATTTACATCGAAAAACAGACAGTGTGACTGGTGTTGCTTCTGTGATACAAAATTTATTAAGCCATGTGGACAGGCTGAGTGCAAGTCGTTAAAAGCTTTAAGACTTCCTGTTCACTATCAGATGGTGGGATGTAGTTTGGAATCCAAAGGAGGAGGGGCTGCTTTCCAAAGAGACAGTGGAGCTTGGGGTGTCTGGTAGGCAAGACGAAAGATAGGCTGAGCCTTCCCTAGCAGTTCATAAAGTATAATATATCTCTAGCTATGCAGAAGGTTTTAAACTGGCACAGAGTCACAGCTGCTCCTACATAGTGTTTCTCTGCAAATCACAGTGAGCCTCTGTGATTTGTAAACCACGCTTTCTGGTTTTATATGTTGTGCGTAGTCAACAAAATGTGGATATGGAATTACCTATAGTTAATTGAGGTATTTGGAATGCATAGATCAACCTACGAAAGCTTATATATAGGCTTTGTAAACTTATATGCATCCTGTAAAAGAACTTACATACTAACGTAGATTTTCTCCAACTGTAACTCATTTAACCACTTTTTACAAATGTTAAGTACTCCAAACCCTTTGTATTTGTCCACTTTTTAAAAAATGTGAAGGTACATACAATATGAGAAAGAAAAACCCAAACAGTAACACAAAAAATATGATAAAAAAGATTTCTTGCAGCACATATTTTTATTTGATCATAATAGAGAGTAGCCCTGCAACAGTAACAAAACCTCATCAGTGCTCATAATTAGACATGATGGGGTGATGTGACAGATTATAGATGAAGAAAATTATAGCTGCCATTCAAAACACAGATCTGAATTCTGCCTGTTTGTTCCTTGTAGGATAAATATTCTATTGTAGTTGTGAATAATATGCAATTATGCAACTATTCACACTGATGGACATGAAAATAGAGTTTATGCCAATGAGATACTGATTTTCTAAATTGGTTTGACAAGGTTCTTAAGAAAATATAACTCATTCTCTTCCTGGCACAAAAAGTACAGCTAAAGCAATCACCCTAAAAGTTACAAACTAATATAAACCTAAAAAAGAATTTTAAAAGTAGAAATGCAGAAAAGATGGAAAAATAGAAAAGAAAGTAAAAAAGAATAAGAATATAGTAAAGAAAAAGAAAAGAAATGTGTAAAGATATGACTTCCCCCTTCATTACAACAAGTGTAAGCAATTTTAGGAACTTATCACCTTCTCTTAAAATACAACAAAGAATCTCTTCTTTCCATGTCTCATATCTTATCTATAAACAAATCCTTAAAGCTTTGTCATTCAGTTCTGGTCAGCAAAAGTCCATTAAGAGTTACCCAAGATAACAACATATCTATGTTAACCTTGATCAAATAAGCCAACATATATTCTTTCATTTTACTTTTAGCAAACTTTAATCCCTTCAAATAATAAAACTTAATTTTTTAAAAAAAAATCTTTTCCCTTCTCACAAAGTTCTTCAAAAGTTTAAAAGTTTATTTTGCAAATTCAGGATAGGAAAGTTATCCAGGTCACATTTGGTTTGTTATTTGTTATTATATCCCTTTTTAATTATTAAGACTTAAGGCAGTTTTATTTGTATTTACAGTATAGCATCTTTTTCATATCGTTCTTGTTACCTGTCATGTTTAAACCCACTTTCAAATCAATCTCAGTTTTGTCTGGTAAAGCTGGTTCCTCTTCCCTAACATCTTCTAAATGCAGTCTGTCTATAACGGCAAAAACTCTTAAAATTAAGTTCTTGGTTCATTGTTTGCAAATATGCTTCAGTGTGTTGTTGAAGTACTTTGCTCCAGCCTGTATTAGTAAATCAAATTCAAGTGCTCTTCTCCTTTAATTGTAATGTTTAGTTCCTCTGGGTTCACTTAGTGTCCAATCTTTAAAGATTTTTTAAAAATCCTTAAAATTATATTTAAAATTTCTTTCACTAAGAACGAAGAAAACTTACTTGGTTCCTTAAAACTGAAAGGCAGTTAACAAGCAATTTCTAAAAGTAATTAGAAAACCATGTGTCCCTAAAGGTATTGATTGTGATTTGAATGAAGTTGACTTTCCCTCATCTCCAAGAGCTCTAAATCTGCTGGAGACCACTGCCTTGCAGTCATCTCATGAGGAGCAACTGTCTGGAAGACTTATGGGCTATCTCAGGTTCTCTCCTTGTCTGGAGAGGAATTACAAAAAGCCAGTCTTTGTTCTGCCATAGACTTTGGCTTTGCTTTTAGGGGAGATGTCTTCAGTTTGCCATTTCTTCCCTGGAAGTCCCAACTTGTATCAATATTTACTGTAGATAGCTGAAATTGATACTCATCTGAGAACAAGTCCATCAAAATGAGTAGGACTTACTTCTCAGAAGTTACATACAGGGCTGTTTTAGTATTGCTCTCTAGTTTCAGGAACAGAGATATGAGCTCACTATTTATGTGCTATTTGGGAAAAACCCCAAAAGATTTAGAGCAAGGACCAGAAACATTTTGGGGTGAAGGTGTACATTCTCTTGGGAGGTCTGTGTCCAAGACCACATGCTAGTATAGGCAGTGCCAAGTTAGAAGTCCCTGGAAGCTTCTTTGCCTCTCTTTTATTATTCCATTCATTTGTTTTCCTCTTTCCACCACCGGACATATGGTTCACTTGGCAAGTGTACTTTTGTTTCAGAGTCATAAGGAAATTAAACTTTGAACTAAGGGTTTTGTTTTCACTTCTCATGCTTCTGATGTTCGGGCAAACTGAAGACTCCCATCCATCAAAAAAAAAATTCTGAGGCCCTTGTGCATTTAAGCTGTGCCTTGGCTGAAAACACATCCAACTGTTCTGCATGATTCTTCCAAATCTTGATGCTCTCTGTCTGCTGAGTGCTTATTAACAGATCCAATTAATTTCCAATATATAGTCAAGTGAGAGGACAAGATGGAGGTCATTGGAATCTGTATATTTCCAGACCTGGAACTGGTGTACAACCTGTTCTAAAACAGTATCCATTTGAAGGATGTGAAGTGGAGCTTGTGGGTCCAGTGCTGTTCTCAGCTGATAGCAGTTGAAAAAGTGTCTGCTCAGCTCAGGATCATCTGGAGGTGCCAGCTGCATCCTTTTCTGAGCAGGTAAGAATTGTCCGTAAGTGACAAAACAAAACCAGGCTGTTAAAAAACATGGTGGTGACTGAACAACATCAAAGCTGACACCAGCCAGTTCATAGAAAAAAATAATGCAAGATCAGAAGACATGGAGAGACCTGGCCATAGAATTGCCAAGAGTCAAACTTGAATGAATGAATAACAACATCATCATCATCATCATCATCATCATCATCATCATCATGAATTGGTCATAGTGATTCGTGCCTTCATCACATATTCCTCATATTCCTTTAAGAAGACTGTCCCTGAAAACTGGAAATTGCAGGTCTTCAAAAGGGGGCACTTTGATTTTTATCAAACTGGCTCCTCGTCATGGCAGCCTTGGAATCAGTTCCTTTACTTCTTCTTCTACTGCCCAGGAAGGAAGGTTGCTGGATATTCAGAGCAGAGCTTTTCCAGAAACAACAGCACCCCAATTCTGCCACGTCTTTCCAAAGGAAAAAAAAGTCTGGCTTCCCCTTTGTACTGTTATTGATCAGAAGGGAAGGCAATCTGGTACCATGGTGATTCCAGAACTGTCTGAATGCTCTGTCACAGAGGTCCCCAACCTTTTGGCACCAAGGACTGGCTCTGTGGAGAGAGATTCTTCCGCAGACCAGAGGGGGAGTGGTTTTGTGTGCTGCCTGCATCCAGCGGATGAGGCTTCACTTGCTTGTGTGGCCTGGTTGCTGGTATGCCCCAGCCTGCGGCCGGAGGTTGGGGACCCCTGCTCTATCATTCCTATTCAGGCTTCATTCCAAGCTTAGTTCAGGGCTTACTATGGGTTGTGAGAACTCAGGACTCATGATCAGCATAAACTGTTTAGGCTTGCATAGACAAAGGTTCAGCACTGTCGAAATTTACTCCATGCTTAGCCTGCATTAGCCCATCCACAATGTTTGAGAAGCCTTGAAATATTAAAAGGAAATGCAGGTAGTGTTTGACTTACAACAGTTCATTTAGCGGCCATTCAAAGTTACAACGGTAGTGAAAAAAAATGTCTTATGACCGTTTTTCACACTTAGAACCACTGCAGCATCCCCCTGGTCACATGATCAAAATTCATACACTTGGCAGTTGTCTCATATTTACGACAGTTGCAGTGTCCCAGGTTCATGTAATCCCCTTTGCGATCTTCTAACAATCAAATTCAATGGGGAAGCCAGATTCACTTAACAACCATGTTACTAACTTAACAACTGTACATCTGTGGAAAGAAAGGGACAAAATTCACTTAACAACTGTCTTGCTTAGCAATAGCAATGTTGGGTTCAATTGTGGTCATAAGTTGAGGACTACCTATAGTATATTTATTTTTGATCCAATCTTAACCTGAATAAAATAAATCATTAATTTTATTCCGGGAAGGAAGGGAAGGCTTTGCACAAATTTATTTGTCATTTCAAGGGATCAAGAATGGGGCACATTTAACAAGGCCCACAAGACCAGGGTCAAAACTGTCAAGATGGTGGTTGTAAGTACATGATAGGAGCTCCTCCTCTTTGCACAAGCAGGTGATTGCAACACATACAAAAGGGATGTTAGGGATCTTGACTTTTTTGACACATAACCTCCTCTCCACAGACATGCTCAAGTCACTGCCTTATTTGAGTAAAATTATTTTGCTCTTGCTTCCCTTAGTTTTATGATCAAGCTTAACTGCTCTGATTATATAATCTCTAATTTTTAATTACCTTCAGCATTTGATAATTTATCAAACATTTATAAACTTAAATTTTATAGATTTGTAATTCATAACAAATGGAATAAACATTTAACAGTATTCAGAATGATCAGTTTCCAGCTACATCCAGTTGGGGAAAAAAATTCTCAGCGTTACCATGACACTATGTCACTTTAAGCAGAGCAAAATAAACAAATGACAAAGAAGATGCTTATGAATGCTTTTTTTCAATTGTTAGTTAGGTATTTGAAGCTTAAGGATTTCAGAAGCCACCTTATTATTCATCGAAGTGGAACAAAGATACGGTACTTCCTAAAGATTTTCTGAAAGGATTGGTTTTCTCTTTCCCCAATTTCCCCTTCAAAATTGTTCAAACATAATTGCTGGTGGTTAATTTTGAAATGAAGAAGACCCAAGATATGAATCAGAACTTTCCCACATCTGTGGTTTTCAGTCTGTCTTTTTAAAAGAACATTTTTCGGAAAAATAGCTGTGTAACAATAAGAAGCAATCATTTTGTATCTTGAGCTCTAAATATTTTCAATATTCATTTATGGAGGGAAGACAGGAATCTTGTAAGCAGCATTGGACAGAACCCCTTAATTATTTATTTGGTATTATGAAAAGGAATTAGTGATTTTGTTTTTTTTCTTCAAAGCATTTATCTTCTCATACATTGGCTTGCAAATTGATAGTATAATACAGAATCTGCCAAACAAGAGTCTGCTGATAAAGGTAACTCTGAGGCCAAAGAGTGGAGCTTTGACATATGCAGGACAAGTGTTATAAAATATGCATGCATCTACACGGGGTTACAGGTCACTGGAATCCTGGAAAGTTTGGTTCTATTGTTAGCCAGAGTGAGATGATAACTTAGGATATTGGGTGGCATGGAAGCAGTATTATCAACATTATCCCAAAAGTGCTTTTCCAAAAAGCAACTGGATTTTCTTTGTTTTTCTTAAAGACATTTCAGTTCTCATCCAAGAAGCTTATTCAGTTCTGAAGAAGCTTCTTGGGTGAAAAGCGAAAACAACTTCAAGAAAAAACAAAGAAAGTCTACTTGCTTTTTGAAAAAGTGTCTTTGGGACAACCATGGCCTGGATGACTGAGAATCTCCATAGACATTTATCAACAACATCATGACCATCAGTCTCTGTTTAGCGGTCAGGCTCTCTATTCCATATAGTTTAGCCCTTGTCCCTGAGATCACTAAGTGCTCTTAAAGTGAGATGCAGGATGCTGTCCCATCACTGGTTGTAAAATAAAGGCCACTCTTAGTCTAGACCCGCTTCTGCTGTGGAAATAGTATGGGATGCTATCATGTCCTTTGCCTTAGGCCTTAAATCCTATATAATGCTTGAAGAAGTCTCTAAATTAGTGTTTAAAGCCAACCTCAGTGACTTTAAAATGTGTGAGCTTCGACTTCAACTCCTAGAATTGCTTAACCAACACTTTCTAGGCATTACAGCCTACTTCCTTGAGTTGCAGTCAGCCTGACTAACAGTCAGGGACTATAGGAACTGCTAGTCTAAAACTCCCAGTGACTGACCCAGATGGGCTCATGCAACATTATCCTGGAACACACATATTTGCCTTCATTCATGATAAGAACTCTGTGCCAAACTATCTCAAAGCACCTGGATCAAAGAAGGCATTTCTAAAGTGAGAGTCCAGATTTCAAAAGTATAAGATCTACATTGTAGCAGATCCTCTTTAAGTAAGATTTTAATCCACAAAATGTTAGCTCAGGAGATTAATTCACTTACGTCCTGTACCGCTTTAGCCATACACTAGAATGACTCATATTAGTACAACTCTATCACTGAAGTAAGGATCAGAGAATCTAATAGACTGTTTAAGAAGAGGGGGTTTTTTGTTGTTGCTTCTGATAAGTAAACAGAAAAATAGAACACATTGCTTTCCTCCATAAAACGTTTAATATCCTACCAATAGATCCCAATCTACTAAAACCCTTTCCAAATTAGATTCCAGGAATCCTGTCGGCTATATGGAACATCTGCATCAAACTTCACACTGTAGCTGCCTTATCTTGGCTCTAGCAAAGTAACCAACAAAACATAGTAAAATAGCTTGTTAAGAAATAACTTTCTTGAACCAAATTTCAGAGCTGTTGCTTTGCAGAACAATCCCATCTGGTGTGGTGGCTGCAAGGAGTCTGTGTCTTTAAGATAAAAAGGATTCCTAGGATATGCATTTTGAACGGTGGGATATAAAAGCTTTCCTGACTTCTGAGTGATTCAGAGAAAAAGAATAAGTAATGCAATAAATGCTTTCAAGTTAAGAGTAGAAAGAGTAGAAGAGTAGAAGAAATAAATATAATAAGGTATAGATTATCTTCATTTTTTAGATGCAGTCTTGATCATATCCTCTTACTTATTGCTTAGATCAGATTATTTGTTTTGATGTATCTCACCTAAAGGTAAAGGTAAAGTTTCCCCCGCACATGTGTGCTAGTCATTTCCGACTCTAGGGGCAGGTGCTCATCTCCGTTTCAAAGCCAAAGAGCCAGCGCTTGTCCAAGGACATCTCTGTGGTCATGTGGCTACTTACAAGCGGTGAAGCGCTCCGACCCTCTGTTTCTTCCCCGAGGTCCCGGGAGCGAGGATGTGCAGCCTCCTGAGCTCCGGCTGGTGTACCTGAATGCCAGGTCCATGGTTAATAAAGCTCCCCTTGTTCGGGATTTAGTTGAGGGTGAGCATGCGGACCTGGCTTGCATCGCGGAGACTTGGTTGGGCCCAGAGGGTGGTGTTCCTTTGGTCGATCTTTGCCCACCAGGTTTCCGGGTGCTACACCGGCCTCGGGCTCAAGGTAGGGGCGGGGGAGTGGCGGTAGCTATCAGGGAGACCTTATGTCCGCGGGAGACCACCGTTCCCCAGATAGTCGGGTGTGAGTCTCTCTTTTTGAGATTTGGTCCGGGGGCGCACTTGGGCTTGCTGCTGGTGTACTTTTCGCCTAGTCGCGCAGCGGCAGCCCTGCCTGAGCTACTCGATGTCCTCTCTGGGTTGGTGATTGAATTCCCCAAACTCATAGTTTTGGGGGACTTCAATCTACCATCCCTAGGAGGTTCATCTGAGTTAGCTCGGGAGTTCATGGCTTCCATGACAGCCATGGACCTGACGCAAGTAATTTCTGAACCAACTCATGAGGGAGGCCACACCCTTGACCTGGTTTTCTTATCTGGACGGTGGTTTGATGATCTTGGTGGGGGCTCTCCAATTATTATGCCCCTGTCATGGACCGATCATTACCTCCTGCGGCTGGTCTTCTGTCTTGCCACCCCCCGCCGTGGGGGTACAGAGCCAACTAGATGGTACCGCCCCAGACGCTTAATGGATCCTGACAGGTTCCAGGCAGCGCTGGGGTCCCCACCTGCCTACGTTGCTCACAACTCGGCAGATGCCTTAGTGGAAGCCTGGGAAAGGGCGGCCACTGAGGCACTTCACCGAGTTGTACCCTTGCGGCCCCTGACCTGGTGCAGATCCCAACGAGCTCCATGGTTCTCCGCGGTCTGAAGACCCATTTATTTGAACAAGCTGGCCTGGCCTGATGGGGGATGTTAGGGTTTTTAATGGGTTTTTATATTGTTATTGTTTTATCGGGGCGATTATTTAATTCTTTTTTTAATTTTTGTATTCTCTATTTATATGTGCCCTGTTCACCGCCCTGAGTCCCTCGGGAGAAGGGTGGTATACAAATTTAATAAATGAAATGAAATGAAATGAAATGTGGCCAGCACGACTAGACTCCAAAGGCGCACGAAACGCTGTTACCTTCCCACTGTAGTGGTCCCTATTTTTCTACTTGCATTTTTACGTGCTTTCGAACTGTTAGGTTGGCAGAAGCTGGGACGAGTCACAGGCACTCACTCTGTTACGCGGCACTCAGGATTCGACCCGCCAAACTGCCAACCTTCTAATCAACAAGCTCAGCGTCCTAACCCACTGAGCCACCACATCCCTTTTGTATCTCACCTAGTATGGGATATTTCATACAGATACTAGTACAGTGATTGCACAGCCAGGGACAACCAGAATATGGCCTCAGCCACCTGGATTTACTTTTTCAGAGATGCAAATGGGATTTAGCAGCCGGTTTCAAACAGGACTTGAATTCTGGCAATAAGAGGGAGCTTAACCTTCTCTTTGCCACAGTGCTGATCAAGATGGACTCGTATTTAATTCCAGGTAGCTTTGTTGTAAATTAAAAATAGGTTTCCTTCAGGTTATAATATATATAATATATATATATATATATATATATATATATATATATATATATATATATATATATATATATATACCGTATATACTTGAGTATAAGCCGAATTTTTCAGCCCACTTTTTTGGGCTGAAAACTCCACTTCGGCTTATACTCCAGTCAACAAAAAAAAGAACTGTCCCTTCGTTCGGAACAGGCTGCTGAGAGAAGGGAGGGCTGGGCTCCGCACGGGCCGCGGGTCCGGCGTTCGCCCGCCGAACAGCTGACGGGCGCCGGGCTGTCCCCAGAGCCGGGCGCCTTCCACCGGCGTTCGGCGTTCGCCCGCCGAACAGCTGATAGGCGCGGGCGTGGCCGGGCTGTCCCCAGAGGTAAACTTCGTGACCCACCCAGCCCATGCATAAAACAGAAATGAAAAGTCTTAAAAAAGTTTTGTGCGGTTAAATAAACAGCATTTGCATATTGTTTCTCCACGGAGCACCGACAAAATTCGCTCGAATTAAGGAACGCCGGTAAAAGAACAAGTCTGTGAAAGCGGGCGAGAATTCATTTCTTTTAAACCGGCTGCAAGTACCAGGAGCCAAAGGCAGCCTCTCCGAAAGCCTCACACTGAAAGCGGGCGAGAATTCATTTCTTTTAAACCGGCTGCAAGTACCAGGAGCCAAAGGCAGCCTCTCCGAAAGCCTCACACTGAAAGCGGGCGAGAATTCATTTCTTTTAAACCGGCGAACGAGAAAGAAAGAACGGCAGCGGCGGCGTTCCTCGGTGTGGGCGTGCCTGCGTCTTTGGGTGTGAGGCTTTCGGAGAGGCTGCCTTTGGCTCTTGGTACTTGCACCGGTGTAAAAGAACAAGTCTGTGAAAGCGGGCGAGAATTCATTTCTTTTAAACCGGCTGCAAGTACCAGGAGCCAAAGGCAGCCTCTCCGAAAGCCTCACACTGAAAGCGGGCGAGAATTCATTTCTTTTAAACCGGCTGCAAGTACCAGGAGCCAAAGGCAGCCTCTCCGAAAGCCTCACACTGAAAGCGGGCGAGAATTCATTTCTTTTAAACCGGCTGCAAGTACCAGGAGCCAAAGGCAGCCTCTCCGAAAGCCTCACACTGAAAGCGGGCGAGAATTCATTTCTTTTAAACCGGCTGCAAGTACCAGGAGCCAAAGGCAGCCTCTCCGAAAGCCTCACACTGAAAGCGGGCGAGAATTCATTTCTTTTAAACCGGCGAACGAGAAAGAAAGAACGGCCGCGGCGGCGTTCCTCGGTGTGGGCGTGCCTGCGTCTTTGGGTGTGAGGCTTTCGGAGAGGCTGCCTTTGGCTCCTGGTACTTGCAGCCGGTTTAAAAGAAATGAATTCTCGCCCGCTTTCACAGACTTGTTCTTTTACACCGGTGCAAGTACCAAGAGCCAAAGGCAGCCTCTCCGAAAGCCTCACACCCAAAGACGCAGGCACGCCCACACCGAGGAACGCCGCCGCTGCCGTTCTTTCTTTCTCGTTCGCCGGTTTAAAAGAAATGAATTCTCGCCCGCTTTCAGTGTGAGGCTTTCGGAGAGGCTGCCTTTGGCTCCTGGTACTTGCAGCCGGTTTAAAAGAAATGAATTCTCGCCCGCTTTCAGTGTGAGGCTTTCGGAGAGGCTGCCTTTGGCTCCTGGTACTTGCAGCCGGTTTAAAAGAAATGAATTCTCGCCCGCTTTCACAGACTTGTTCTTTTACACCGGTGCAAGTACCAAGAGCCAAAGGCAGCCTCTCCGAAAGCCTCACACCCAAAGACGCAGGCACGCCCACACCGAGGAACGCCGCCGCTGCCGTTCTTTCTTTCTCGTTCGCCGGTTTAAAAGAAATGAATTCTCGCCCGCTTTCAGTGTGAGGCTTTCGGAGAGGCTGCCTTTGGCTCCTGGTACTTGCAGCCGGTTTAAAAGAAATGAATTCTCGCCCGCTTTCAGTGTGAGGCTTTCGGAGAGGCTGCCTTTGGCTCCTGGTACTTGCAGCCGGTTTAAAAGAAATGAATTCTCGCCCGCTTTCACAGACTTGTTCTTTTACCGGCGTTCCTTAATTCGAGCGAATTTTGTCGGTGCTCCGTGGAGAAACAATATGCAAATGCTGTTTATTTAACCGCACAAAACTTTTTTAAGACTTTTCATTTCTGTTTTATGCATGGGCTGGGTGGGTCACGAAGTTTACCTCTGGGGACAGCCCGGCCACGCCCGCGCCTATCAGCTGTTCGGTGGGCGAACAACGGAGTCGCTCACCCGTGCTTTCCCCCCACATCGCTCACCCGTGCCGCCCCAAAAATGCCGCTGCCGCTCGCCCACTTGCTCGCTTCCTCGCCCGGGGACCAGCACCAGCCAGCCAGCCCGCCGGCGAGAAGCCCGGCCCGGAGGGGAGGGGAGGGGAGGGAGCAGAGTCACCGGGGGCGCAGCCCGGGGCCCACGTGGAAACAAGGCTTTACACACACACACACACACACACACACACACACACACACACAGAGAGAGAGACGGAGGGAAACAAGCTTGACTGAGGAGGGAAACAAGCCCCTCCCTCCCCCACACACACACACACACGCACGAGGAGGGAAACAAGCTTGACTGAGGAGGGAAACAAGCCCCTCCCCCACACACACACGCACGCACGAGGGAAACAAGCTTTACTGAGGAGGGAAACAAGCCCCTCCCCCACACACACGCACGCACGAGGAGGGAAACAAGCTTGACTGAGGAGGGAAACAACGCTTGACTGCCGCCTCCCTAGCAGACCACCCCATTCCTGTTAGAAATGGAGCCCAGTACTTCTAGTACTCCTGCACCAATGGAGCCCAGTACTTCTAGTACTCCTGCACCAATGGAGCCCAGTACTTCTAGTATTCCTGCACCAAAACAAAGACGCAGGTCATACGAAGCTGCTTTCAAACTAAAGGTTGTGTTAAGAGCAGAAAAAAGCAATAACAGTATTGCAGGTAGGGAATTTGGTGTTGATGAAAAACAAGTGAGGGAGTGGCGGAAAATGAAAGCTGAGTTGGAAAAGATTCCAAAGGCAAAAAAAGCTCGACGTGGTTTAACAACTCCATATGTGGCTCTAGAGACTGAATTGCATGAATGGGTTATGGAGTGTCGTCAAAATGGTTACTGCGTAACACGCATGGGAATTCGCTTACGTGCCCTTCAAATGGCTAAAGATGACAAATTAAAAGTACCAGGCATTGAAAATTTTGTTGCGTCAGCAGGATGGTGTACTGGCTTCATGAATAGGTATGGCCTATGTTTGCGGCAAAGAACAAAGATTTCACAGAAGTTGCCAAAAGACCTTGATGAAAAAGTGATGTCATTCCATTCATTCATCATAAAACAAAGAAAGATCCATAACTATGACCTGGGAGATATTGGGAATATGGATGAAACACCTATGACCTTTGATCTTCCAAGCAACAGAACCGTGGCAAGTTTGGGAGACAAAACTGTTTTACTCAGAACCACAGGTAATGAGAAAAACCATTTTACAGTTGTTCTGTCATGTTTGGCTAATGGAACTAAGCTGCGGCCTGTCATTATTTTTAAAAGAAAGACCTTGCCTAAAAAGGTCAAATTCCCACCACGAATTACAGTGCGCCCACATGTTAAAGGCTGGATGGATGAAGATGGAACAAAAAAGTGGCTGGAAGAAGTTTGGAATGGACGACCAGGTGCAGCCTTAAAGAAAAAACCATCATTGCTAGTTTGGGATATGTTCAGAGCCCACACATCTGATGACATAAAAAGATTGGCAAAGTCTTCTCAAGTTACTTTAGCCGTTATTCCAGGTGGGCTTACATCTGTATTACAGCCCTTAGATGTGTGTTTAAATAAACCTTTCAAAGACCGTGTGCGAAAGATGTGGTGCGAATGGATGTCATCTGGTCAAGCCCGACTAACAAAAGGTGGAAATATGATGAAGCCTGACATAGAACTGATAGCAAAGTGGGTTCGTGATGCATGGGAAGAGATTCCAGAGGACATGGTGAAGCACGCCTTCAGGAAATGTGGCATAAGTAATGCTATGGATGGCAGTGAAGACACTGCTTTGCATGAGGAGGACAACTGTGATAGTGATGACAGCGAACTCTGTGACAATGTATATGATGATAACCTCACACCAGCTACAGCTGCAGCTCTGTTTGCAGATACAGATGAGGAGGAGGAATCCAGTTTTGAAGGATTTTGATGCTTGTGTTTTAGCTTGGTTGCTTATTGAGTTAAGGTTTTTGTACATTTAAAGTTATTGTTAATACTTTAATATTATATATTGTTTTTGTTGAATATACTGATAATATATTGTTTTTGTTGAATATACTGATAATATATTGTTTTTGTTGAATATACTGATAATATATTGTTTTTGTTGACCCTCTTTTCCACATGCCTCAATTAAAGCAATTTTATTGTTATCTACCTGTATTTTTATTTTTGAAATTTACTGTGAGCTGCTGCATTTCCCAGCCTCGGCTTATACTCGAGTCACCAACTTTTTCCAGTTTTTTGGGGTAAAATTAGGGGTCTCGGCTTATAATCGAGTCGGCTTATACTCAAGTATATACGGTATATATATATATATATATATATATATATATATATATATATATATATATATATATATATATATATATATATATATATATATATATATATATATATATATATATATATATATATATATATATATATATATTAATTTGAAAGGCCTCTGTTGAACAGGAATCTAATCCATATTCTAACATAGGCATGTATGCAACCAATGACATGGAAGGTGAATGCAAATCTCCAGCCTCTCTTTTATTGTTGCCAGAGGCCCTAAGAATTCTTCCTCTAAATCTACTTCCAAACTACTAAGTTATATATTACTAACTACATAGGCACCAATATATTTTACTTTTTTTAAAAAAAAGTATAAGCTTCCAATAGGCATATTATGCCTACAGTACTTTAATAGAGTAGAATAATAGAATAACAGAGTTGGAAGGGACCTTGGAGGTCTTCTAGTCCAGACATGTCAAACTTGTGACGTCACGTGATGTCGTGTAACGTATCGGGAGAGTTTTGCCATTGCTGGCAATGGGGTGGGTGCGGCTTCCGGATGATGTGTCCGGCTTGGGGGCCAGCAGTTTGACACCCCTGTTCTAATCCAACACCCTATTCAAGCAGGTGTCCCTGTATCATTTCAGACAAATGGCTGTCCAATCTCTTCAAGTGATGAAGCACCCACTTGACTAATCACCATTCAAAATATTCCCAAAGAAGAATCCAAATTTCTGAGGCGACTTTGAGTTACAGCTGCTTTCCACCCCACCGTTTTTTTGATAATAATACATGTGTTTTATTATAATAATACATGTGTTTCCAAACGTACAAAAAGCATTGCCTACCATCAGTCTAAAAGATGAGGCATTCCTGAAACATAGTTCCTTACATAAAATGAAGAATCCTGCCTATTTAAAACTTTAAAAAAATATGTTATCAATTTGTATTTTAATCTAACTAGGCTGGTATCCCATGCCTGCTACCCTTTATTCTGGAACCAGCTTCACCCGATGACTTGTGCCATTGCAAGTGTGTTTGATGCTGAGGGGAAAAGACGGCCCACAAAGCTGTGTCCAAATCAGTTTGAAACATCAAACCGCATTTATCAGTGTGGCTCTCCCTACCGAATCTCTTCAAAGGTAAGTGCTGAGCGTGAATAAATTTCAACTCCGGCAATTTACTTTTGTTACTTCGAAGGCTGACAGTTTCTTGGTTATATATTTGCATGTGCAGGGGTTTCTTTCTAAAAGAAAGATTCATCACTGGGTAAGGATATCAAATTGAAACCCTTTCTCTAAGGAGAATGTAATAAAATCAGGGTGCAGCCAGATCAAACTGTTTGCTATAATTAATAAATGCCATGTACCCTTTTCTCTAAATAAGGTGTTCAATTCAAAAACATAAACGTGAGGGGAAATAGATGTAAAAAATAAGTGTGCCATTTTGTTTTTTGTTCCCCAATTCTAGGAGGCCGATATAATGAAAGAAATCAAAGAAAATGGTCCAGTGCAAGGTAAAGAAAAACTCGATTTAAAATTAATTACTAAGCTTGACATGCATAAAAGCAAACTCTTACCACAGACAATTCTTGAGAATATTAGTTGTCTCTGTGTTAATTGTTTTAGAATAACAAAAATAACCCTCATTCTTCCTAAGATTCAATATATTCTACTATATGGCTCAGCTTCAATTTGCCTGGTATATACTTTAGAAATAGACGATTTATTACAATCCTAAACCAAGATGTTATACAACAAAACAGCAAAGCTTGATTTATGGTGTACTTTTCCATATGTCCCTTCAGAAGCTGGTCTAGTCCATGGGTTCAGTGAAATTGATTGTTCACAACTATATCACTCCAAAACAATGAGCATGGATTTATGATGTCCAGATCTATATTTATGGGTATTAAATGAGGGGGGAAAGCGTCAATACCTTCATACTGCATAGGAGTGGGCAGCTCCAGCTCAATTTGTGCTGGAAACAAACAATCAGCACAAGAGAGAATGTTCATTTTTGCCTCTTCTATTGGTCAGCTGAAGAAAGCACTGACTGGTTCTTGATGTCTTTAGCATTCCGAGACCCACAAGAGTTAACAAAAGATGTCAGGCAGGTTGGCTTCAAATAGCACTGGAGGACTAGTGGAATAGAAATGGTGATTTATTGCATCAAATGACAGCTAAGAAATCCTATTTGGTTTTGAACTGGGCACGAGAAAACCCACCAGTTTTCTCAGAGGAATTTTAAATTCTGAAGCTGAGGGATAGACATAGAAGGATGCCACCTTAGTTTGGTGAACAAACTAAGGATGGGAGGGAGAAATCAGTCTTAGAACTACTGAAGTCATTTCATGCTAGGGATCCTCAGAAAAGGAGCTTTTCTTTTTAACTAATCCCCAAGGAGACTTCATTTGGAGCATCATGGACACTTCTGACTACTACATCTTTAGGTGGTTATTAGAGGCTTGGAGAAAAGGAGCAAAAGTGCATCCAAAATTACTGGGGTGGAAAGGCTGCTTTACAAAGAAATGTTAGGGCAGCTGAGGCTCTTTAACTTGGATGAAGTTGAGTCAGAGGTTGAGCGATGGAGGCATATAACATCATTCATGGCAAACACAAGTGGAGAAAGGGGCATCCATAACAATTACGCTCAAGCAATGACATCTGTGCATGTGTCATCCTGCAAATGCCAAATGTGTATTTGCATCACAATGTCTGATGTGTGCCTGTATGATCAGATTCCTAGATGAGGGGGCAATCTTAGAAATCTACTAAATATAGATTTTGCATGTAGCTGTTGCCGTCTCCTTGCCCTCCCACAGACACCTGTGCAAATATTTTGCTCCCTCTCACACATTTAAGTCCTTCAAATGAATGAAGATTCAGAAACAACAAAGAGGTTTTTTTTTCACATAGTCCACAGTTAAACTCTGGAATTCCCTATCAGTGAAGGACAGATAATGGCAGCCAAGTTGGATGATCGTAAAATGGGCCTGGAAGAGTTCTTGAAGGATGAGGCAATTTATGATGTCTAACGTTAATGACAGTCAGGGGTGTCAAACTGCCGGCCTGCGGGCCAGATGTATCATGCAGAAGCTGCGCCCACCCCATTGCCGGCAATGGCAAAACCGTCCTGATACGTTGCGTCATGCTTCACATGACGTCGCGGGTTTGACAGGATTATAGGCAGCATGCCTTAAATACTGACTGATGGGAAGGGAACTAGGTATGTTTACCCTAATGAAGAGAAGGCTCAAGGGAGACATGATAGCCATTTTCCAATACCTGAAGGGCTATCACATGGAAGGGGGCATCCATTTATTCTCCAAAGCACCTGAGGGGAGGATAGGAAGCAGTGGGTGGAAGCTCCTCAGAGAGAGATCCAATCTGAAAATAAGGAGGAATTTCCTGACAGTGACAACAATCAGTGGAACAGCTTGCCTCCCAGAGTTGTGGGTCCTTCATCACTGGACTTTTTCAAGAAAAGATTAGACAACCACTTGTCCAGGATAATTTAAGGACTCCTGCCTTTTGAGCAGGCAGTTGGACTAGAAGACCCCCGAGGTTCCTTCCAGTCCTATGATTCTATGATATGATTCTACTACAAGCGACAGAGATAATAACTGTGCAGTCTAGGCACACAGGAGCTTTTTCAATGCATTCAGCTGATGGCTGAATGACATACAATACAGGACTAGGTAGACCAATGGCCTGGTTTAACAGATCCTCTCTTACATTCTAATGATTCTGAACAGGAATCTGAACATGAAAGAAATGAAGAGATTCTAGCACGAGAGGTTCAAGGAAAGGGTAAAGAAGAAGAGATTGTAGGTGTGAGAGGGATTAGATGAGAGAGAAGCAGATGTTTCCAAAAGGGATGCAGCAAAAACCAAGATGTAAAAATAAGATGAAGTAAAAGAAGGAGCACTGCATCTTGACTCAATAGGAACTAAGGAAGAAAATAAAGGAAAAGAAACAGACAATCTGTTTTCTCAAAACGATTGAATGATGCTTTATTAGCTATCTGAAAACAGTGCAGGTTCTCCTTTCCTTACATGCATGCATCAGGCTGTGGTTTACAACAAGGATCCACAGACAGCAGTGCTGCAACAATGTCAAGTTTATGACACCTATGTTGTGTCATCATCATGCAAAGATGCAACTTACCCTACTTGTGCCATGAATGTCTGATGGAACTACATAAACCACATCATTTGTGTGACATCAGATGGACATAGCATAATTTCCCTTCTTTCCACAACAGATGCTTATCACGTAGCCTTTTAGCTACCAGTCAGAATAGGAGTCTCACTGGTTTCTGTGTGTTTTAAGTGAAACCTCAAATCAAGGGAAACGGTGGGTTCGTGTTCTTGCATAAAATATTTAAATTTGGGAAAAACAGGCAGGAGTACACCAGGGACACTGACTGTAGATTTTCGACTAATACTGAGGTCTCCTGTGAATTATTTGTTTATCTTTAAGGCTTTTAGTCTTAAGACGAATGTGAAATAATTTCCATATATTAAAATGATGTTTTTGTAATCAACACTAATTAAAATTAAGATTACAGCTAATATATGTTGCCTTTTTCCATTCACTGCTACCCTTCAGCCATCATGAAAGTATATGATGATTTCTTCCTTTACAAGAGTGGGATTTATAGGCATACCATTAGAGAACCACAGCATGATCACCAGGAGAGACTCCATTCTGTCAAATTAGTTGGGTAAGCTGAATCCATAGCTGTTTTTCCTTCTTTTTATGATACAGGTAGTCCTTGACTTACAACCTTTCATTTAGTGACTGTTCGAAGTTGCAATGGCACTAACAAATGTGGTTTATGACCATTTTTCACACTTAGAATTGTTGCAGCATTCCCATGGTCATGTGATCAGAATTGGCAACTGGCATGTATTTATGACAACTGCAGTGTCCTGGGGTCATATATCACATTTTGTGACCTTCTGACAAGCAAAGTCAATGGGGAAGTCAGATTCACTTAACAACTGTGTTACTAACTTAACAATTGCAGTGATTCACTTAACAGTGAAAACCATTTAACAACTGTCTCGCTTAGCAACAGAAATTCTGGTCATAAGTCAAGGACTACCTGTATATAACAGGCAGACAATGGACTTTGCACAGGAAAATGGAACATTTCCTTTTGGAGTTGTTCCTGTGGCATGAACTTTGACCTGAGTCTGAGTGTGCCTTTCTGGTTTTCTGATGGTGGTGGGTTAATCCTATTATGTCCCAAAAATCATATCATGCTTCCCTGGGGCTGGGGCTGATGACTATGTCCTGTGTTGGATTTTTTTGGTGTGAGGGAATGTTGATTCTATGGATCTTTGTCTTTCTAATCCCATCAGATCTAAGCTTCCAGGTGTCAGTCTTTCTGAAAGGATTATGATATCTGCATTTCTACAGAGCTGGTTTCTCTGTGGGGGAGGGAGACTTGGGACTATTAAGAAAAACTGGGCATGCTTTTCTGCCTTTTTAAGATCCTTTGAAGAAATATAATATTTTCCCCTTTTTAATATTTCCTTCTCTGGGGGAGCTGACTTCCCACACTCTCTTGTCTCTACCTCGAAGTGGTGGTGGTGAATCTAGATCAGAGAATATTCATCTAAACAGGCTCAATGATGGTGAATCATTCTGAATCATGCTGATTCCAAACACATGAGACAGACTTGAAACAACACTTTTAAAGCTGGGGACTAGGGGTTATGTTGCTAACTATCTGGTCAGCAATAAACTTCAGCCAACATATAAGAATAAAATAGAATATTGATTAGTCTTACGAACTTATCAATAAAATTTTAAAAATGAAATGCATGAGAATGTCATGATGTTATCCCTCAGAATATGTATGAGGTTTGTCTGCAAACTAGTTAACCTCATCTGTGCTAGTGCTTTAACCAGAAATGCAAAACACTTGAGAAAAGACCTATTTCAACTGGAATGCTGGACTTCTCGTATCGTGACTGCATGAGAAGGAGGGGCCCAGTAAGAAGAGTCAGAAGCCTTGAAATGAATTTCATCCTGGAGATGACAAACCAAAGTGACAGACTTGTTCAAAGCCCCACTAGATGGTGACTGAAAGACTAGTCCCTACTGTTTTTTTGACAAGATTTTGGAAGTGGTTTGCCTTGTCTCATTCCTAGGGCTGAAAGAGAATGACCAACCCAAGGTCAACCAACTGGCTTTGTGCCCATGCTGGGACTAGAACTCCCATTCTCCCAAGCATAAGAAAAGTGATTTAGTTTTACCTCTCACAGAGCTAATTATGCTGGAGTGCTTCCTACAGCTCAGCACAAATAAAATAATTTGAAAGTGAAGCAACACTACTATCCTTCAGAAGCAAAGCCAAATGAGCCTTGGTGGAGCAGTGGGCTAATGCCTCCTTAAGTAACACCAGCTGCCTGCAATTAGTGCAGGTTCGCATCCCACCACTCAAAGTTGAGTCAGCCTTCCATCCTTCCGAGGTAGGTAAAATGAGGACCCAGATGGTTGGGGGCAATAAGCTGACTTTGTAATAATGCCGCTTGGGGGTGTGTGTGTGAAAGCCCTAACAAGCAGGCATATACATAGAATGAAGGCTACTGCTAAGCTTGTAAGCTGAGTCTTCGGAGAAGGGCGGGATATAAATGTAATAAAAAATAAAAAAAATAAAAAAAAATCTCTTAATCTGAACATTTATTCAGAGTAATATCTTCAGCAAAATCCAATGACACTGATTTTGAAAACAGGTTATTTATTGATGGATTTAATTTGGGAATTTATATACCCATCCAAACTCAAACAATGAGTGATGCACAACAAAAACAAATATTAATAAAGTAAAAAATAAAAATTGTACAACATTAAAAATGCAGTATATTTTTAATATAGAAAATAGAAAACCAAACAAGACAATTAAAATAACTACAGTAAAAGGAGTTTCTAATACTAGGAGGGGGGAGAGAGGGAGAGAGAGAGAGAGAGAGAGAGAGAGAGAGAGAGAGAGAGAGAGGGAGGGAGGGAGGGAGGGAGGGAGAGAGAGAGAGAGAGAGTTTGCAGAGTCAGAGAAGATAACTAGCTCAGAAACATTTTTGCCATGCTTTAAATATACATTTTCTTTTCTTTTTTCTTCCACTCATAGCTCTCTTCTGAGCACCCAAGAAAGGATATGGGTTAATTGGAAATTTTCTCTGCTCTAACTTCAAATTTGGATTTTGAGCATTCTGTTTTAGGGTTTAATTCAATGCTAAATGTGGAACACTCTAACTTGTATCAGTTTAATCAGAAAATATTTCTTTTATCTCATTTGTTCACTTTATATGTTCTATTTTCTTTTACATTAGACTTGGAGGCAACTCCTACAGGAGATGGGCTTGGCTTTTGAAAATGAAATCATCATCTTTCTTTTCATCCAGACTTTCTCCTTAACATTCCTTCCTTCCTGTTCTCACACTTGAACAAGTGAGAGGGTGATCTGCCATGGATCCTCTTTCCTGAGAGATGAAACTATAATTGCTCTTCATCTATTCTCAGGTCACAGCCAGGCAATGTGTCTTCCAAATGTGCAGCGAGGTGCTAGTGACGGATTAGTTACTTTCTTGGCCAGCACAAAAAATTATATACAGTGGAAAGAATATGTGGAGGCAGAAACTCATTGATTTATTCTTGTGTGAAAGAAAAATAAAGATAAGCCTGATTTTTTTTAAAAAAACCACATTGTGATGATATGAAATCCGAGTCCATCTATAAATAAGAGCCCATACTCTTTTATCTTTCTTGATGGAGAAAGAGTGAGTTAGGTGAGTAGCTGTGCAGAAAAGGCTGGAGTCAGAAGAGATACAGATAGTCCTCAACTTACAACCCACAAATTGCTGTTTTTAACAACAAGACAGTTGCTAAGTGAATTTCGCTCCATTTTGCATTTTACATCCTTGCTTGCCACACTTGCTAAGTGAATTGCTGCAGTTGTTAAGTCAGTAACAACCTTGATGTCCCTCTGTTGTTAAGTATAATTATGTTACAAATCCATTAGGTACTCACATTACCTGCCTAAAATATGTTGCTTTTGGCTTGCTGATCATTTCCTCAAAGCTTTCAGTTGGTCCAGGACTTTCTGGTTTGTTCTTCTTGCAGCCCATGATACTCCAATTTACCACCCTGTGTTTTTGAATATAATTTTATCAAGCATTTTAATTATAGTAGTAAAAGCTAATTCAAACCTAGAAAGAAATGGAACAAAGAAGAAAAGGTGAAGAAGAAAAAAAAGAAAAAGAAAAGAAAGAATAGAGAAAATGAAAATATATGAAGTCATTTCTAACCTTCATCACAAGAAGTATAAACTAATTTAAGAACTTGTCACCTCTTATAAGTTTAAACAGATACCTCTTTGTTCCATATCTTATCCTTTATCTATAAGCAATATATTGGTTGTGTGTTTTTTTTCCAATCCTGGTGCCAGCAAAAAGTCCATAAAGGTTTGCCAGAACTTTGCAAAATCAAATAAGCCAGCCATATATTCCTTCCTTTTGGTCTTAATTTTCAATTCAGTCAAATACTGTCATAGAATTTGATCTCTCTTCAATTCTTCTTTATCCCACTGCACAGATTTCTTCAAAGCTTTAACAAGCATCTTTTGTAGAACCAATGGGGGAAAAAACATTTTCCAGACCATTCCCTTGGTTTAGAATTTGTATTTAATTTAATTTAATTTCCCTTTTAATTTTTAAAACTTATCCAGAGAGTTTTCCAAGGAACTTGTCCCCTCAACAGTTACTTGGTCTGTGCAGCAATCCTTGACTCTGCTTTTGCATAGGCAGCCTCCGGTTGCTGTACACATTCTCCGGACATCCTCTGATTAATCAGGCTACTTTAATATTTATATTTTCTGTACAGGTGTCCTCAGCTTATAATAGTTTGTTTAGTGAGTGTTCAAAGTTAAAACGGCACTGAAAACCATGTGACAATGCTGCTAACATCAGATGTTCTTGCTTTGACAAGAGATGAAAATGAAGCCATTTTTTCTATGCTTTTAGAATTAGTTGGTGCTGGGAGCAGGGATTGCAATGAGAGTTCAGTTAGCCATAATAATAATAACTCCGCTGTGGGAATCCAAGGACAAACTGGGTCCAGAGCTGATAACGTTTTGGCAGCTGGAGAGCTGGGGAGAAAGCCCATGCTTCAAGCTAATTGGGGAATGTGATTTATGACTGTTTATTGGGGGTGGGAATTGTATTTTGTTACTTTGTATCCAGGGGAGGGGAATTTAGTTTTTGGGTTCAACTATGTAGTGCCAATACTTTATTTCCAGAATAAAAGATTCTTTAAGGAAAATAATGCCTCGAAGTTGGCAATTGGTTCATATTTATGATGGTTGCAGTGTCCCGGGGTCATGTGATCAGCTTTTGTGAGCTTTTGACAAGCAAAATCAATGGGGAAGGCAGATTCACTTAACAACCATGTTATTAACTTAACAACTGCAGTGATTCACTTAAGAACTGTGGAAAGAAAGGTCGTAAAATGGGACAAAATTCACTTAACAAATGTCTCGCTTAGCAACAGAAATTTTGGGTTCAATCATGGTCATAATTCGAGAACTACCTGTATTGCTTTCTATAAAAAGCTGTTATTGCAGAAACTTGCTACTCTGAAATTTAAGGACAAATCCATAGACATTACTGACAAATGTCACATCAACTTCAGTTGGGGATGCCAAAACAATATTCAAATTTCCAGAAGTTGATATTATAATTTATAATTTATATGAGGTAGTGAAACATTATGGTATTTACTTTTTATCACTTTGTTCTGTACTATTTTATTCTTATTCTTAGGACTTGAGATTCTTCTAATGGATACATAAAAAAAATGGAAAATGGTACTGGTGTAGAAGTAATTGTTCTCTTTAATGATTTTCAGAAGAAAGAGAACTCTATGCATCATTAAAATATCATTTAAATTTTATACACATATTTAAAAAACATTTTCAATGCATTTATTCAGTTTTTCACTGTGGGGCTTTTAAAAATGCAAGAATGTTTCATTCCTCGTGTAAGGAGGAGATATCAATAGCAAAGTTAGTGTTCTCTACCTTCTGTAGCAGTTCAAATGCTAATAGACATTACCCATGTGGCAAAGGGTTTTGTGACCTGAAGCAAGGCAGAAATTTCACTTCATATCCCGTGTTATACACAGATAAGACAAACAAGTAATTGAAAGACATGAGTACACAAACATACAATATATTACAAAATTAGAGATAGCTCACAATACATATTCTATCATCTCTGGTCTGCCTGAGATAAAGCAAAAGTGGTCATTCCTTGATTTGAGTTACACAAAGAATTACCTAAGTTATTCTTCTATCTGAAGTGGGAACCTCCAGAGATACTGTACTTTTCTTCTTGTACAAAAAGTACAATGTGGATAATATTAAATAACTCACAAAAGGCTGCCTTTTCTGCTGTTTAAGACAGCCACTGCCTTATTATCAGATGCAAGCAACCACAAGCACTCGTGAATAGTTCTCAAGCAGAAGCTTTATTATTAGTCACCTATGTTACAAGAATCTCACCTGGCTGACTATATTCTCTTGGGAATGGTCAGATTAGGCTTCAAGGATTCTGGGGGAGGTCCGGCTAGTGCTGCTTTCTGCAGTGCAAGGACTCTACCCTCCGGTCCCACCCTCCAATGTAGCCGAAGATTCCACCCCACTTTTTCTTCCTTATAAATTGGACAGTTTTTGTGTTTAAGAGCCACAACACACCTTCTTTTGAAATAGCCCGTTCTTTCCTCTGGTAGAAAATGGTTCTAGCAGTTTGGAGATGCCGCCATTCTAGTCTACCATGAAGTAAGACTACTGGAGGCCATAAATCCCCATCCCATCCTGTTGTGAAACTGTCTGTCTCTTTATATGTCTGTCTGTCTTGTGGGAATGTTGAGAATGGAGTTAATGAGGGAGAAGAGGTAGCTGCCAAGAGCGGGTTTGTAGGACACTCTTCAAACAGGAGGCTTTATTTATTCTGTTGGATATCGCACATTCCTATTTTCTATTTCAAATTCTATGTCATTTTTGCATTTTCCTACATGAGACATGACTATAGAAAGGGAAATATATTTTTATTTTATCAAGCTCTTGGTTTATTGAGTTTATTGACCCTATACCATTCCAGACAAATAGCTTTCTTAAAAGCCTCCAGAGATGAAGCACCCACAACCCCTGAAGGCAACTCTTCCACTGTTTAATTGTTCTCACTGTCAGAACCTCCTTAGTTCTAGGTTGCTTCTCTCCTTGATTAATTTCCATCCATTAATTCTTGTCTTATCTTTTGATGCTTTGGGGAATAGATTGGCCCCCTCTTCTTTGTGGCAGCTCCTCAAACATGGGAACACTGCTATCATGTCCCCCACTAATCCTTCTTTTCACTAGACTAGACTTATCCAATAGGACATCCTGTCACATGTCCTGTTCTGCCTCTGGAATTAGTCCTTGGAGTAGATTGTCTGTTTAAAGAAAATAGTATCCTTATGATCTGGCCTGTGTCTCTTTTTTAATAAGATAAAATATTAGTTACTAAGTTTTGTAATGAATTAGCTTTGGCAAAAAGCCAAGTGCTCTATGATTTATTTTGTTGTGCTTTATTGTTGGTAATTCTAGCTGGATAGATGCAGTTGTGGCGTTGACTGAGAATACAAATAAGGCAAAGGTTATGCATTCTGATTTCTGTGCAGATAGAGCAAGATGAAAAAAGCCATTGGAAACCATGGCTGCACTCACACAGAGCAGAAATCATTCCAGCCTAATAAATCAAATGAAATTACTTGCACTGCCCACATAGTGCTGGCTACACAAGGTCACCTATTTACTGAAGAAGTGAAGTATGAAGTGTTATTTGCCCATAAACTGAACACCTGGAAACAAATGCTTTATAACATGCTGTTCAATAATGAGCATGTTCTAAAATGAAAAGCAAGTAATCGGAAAAAGAGAATCACTATGTGCTCGCAGAATGATGGCAACATACTCACTCTTGGGAACATAATAAGAAGGAAATTTGAATAGCGAGATTAAAGATGCCTCCAAGATGTCCAGGGGAAAAATATGTATTACTAATGCTTTTTCTTTGGATAGGTGGGGTACGCTAGAAGATGCAGAAGGACAATGGCAAAAATATTGGGTAAGTGCTTAGAAACAGAGGACTAATCTAGAAAAAAGATATTTGTGCTTGTTTGCTTTTGGAATCAATAGAAAAGATGTTTGTAATTAACAAGCACAATTTTCAGCAAAACATACACACACAAAGCTACTTTGTAGTGAGGACACAGTCATGTAAATCCCATTTTGATTTAACTTCAATTTTATTTATTTACAGTATATTTGTAATTTGAGTAATTTGTATTGAGCTTGCAGTGCATACCAAATCTGGGGGGCAAAATGCCATGTTAGTTCTTTTTTTCTCACTAGATAATAATCATCATCAGGGGGGGAACAAGCACAAAAAAAATGAAGAGGTGACTCTAAAACTTTAAAACAAGATATCACAAACTGATCAGAGTTGTGTCAAATAGCAGCTCACCTCTGTTATTCTGTTAACCTCTTCAGGCGAGGTTCACTTTAGGGATATAATTTTAGTACTCTCTGGTTAGACTTTGCCATTTAATCACCTCCAAGGTTCTCTAACCAGTATTATGCTGCTTGGGGAAGTCTGGGAGTTGAAGTCTACAGGTCTTAAATTTGCCAAGTTTGCCTAGAGCAGTTTCCCCCCCCCCCCAAAATTGGCATCTTTAAGATGTGTGGTCTTCAGCTCCCAGAATTCCCCAACCAGAAAGCAGTTGCCTAGTTCGAAAAACATTGCCATGGAGCTATCTTGCAGCATTTCCTTTTGCACCATCTTAGCTCTAAAGGAAACAGGGTATAACATGGGACATGTAGTGGCCACCCCAGATCAGCACACAGACTGTATGAAAGTGCACCCTTGGGAGAAGGATGTGTCTTAAAAACACCTTTTCTAGCCTCATAAGGTCTGGAAAGTGTCACAGGATGAAGTCTATTTTTATTAGGATTTCAGTTGAGGAGGGAAAGTTTAAAGTAAACTGTCTCTTCACTCCCTGTTTACTGCAACACAAATGAAGATAATCCTACTTGGCATTTTTAAATAGGCCCTTCTAATTGCTAATTATTCATTAGCCTGAGATATAGTTTTATTAGGTCTTCAAGTAACTCTTTAGAAGAAATATTTGGAAGGGACAATCTATCTAACTGGATGAGGACAAGGCAGTAAATACCACAGCTCCTCTTTTGCTTTCTTTCTTTTTCTCCTTTATCACAATTTGACTGTATTTGCTAAAATAAAATATCTTCTCTTCTCCACTCCTAGATTGCTGCAAATTCCTGGGGAATTTCCTGGGGAGAAAACGGTTATTTCAGAATTTTACGAGGACAAAATGAATGCGATATTGAAAAACTGATCATAGCTACCAAATGTCACCTTTAAAAGATTTTCATTATGGCCACTATTTTGTTCTACATATATTTTATACAAATGGAATATATAGCCTCTAACCTCAATATGTACATACTTATATTTGTTATTTTCTCTTCACTAAATATTCTGCATTTCTATGTCAGATGTTAAGACTGTGGGTGAACATTTAGCTGTGAATCCAGCATGGTGAAAAATATTACCTGTTTTAATTTCACTTCTACTGGTATTTAGATGACCTAATTCATAACTGGAACAGTCCAAAGGCAGTAAATGAGGAATGAGAACAATTGGGCAGGTCTCTTTCTTTTCTTCTGAACTGTGATCAATCTCAGTCTTGTGAGATTGTATATTTTTAACCAATAGCATCCCTGAGAGAAGTGTGTGTGTGTGTGTGTGTGTGTGATCAGAACTGGCTTGCTTCAAAAAGACATCATTATTTAACTATATTTATATGCATATGTCTTTGTATCTCATTTGACTATGTCTTTCAAAGGAATTAAGAAAGAGAGTCCTATTGATAGCTAAGTGTAATCATGACTGACTGTTTCATTACCGTATTTTCCGGCGTATAAGACGACTGGGCGTATAAGATGACCCCCCCAACTTTTGAGATGATTTTCAAGATTTTTCGTCTTATACGCCGGAAAATCAGCGAGCCCGGGAAGGCACGCCCTCCCCTCTCAGTGTGGAGGAAGCAGGGCAGGCTGGCGTCTGGCGGGAGCCAGCAGGGCAGTCCTGCGCACGCGCACGCTCCCCAGCTGTTAAGGAGCACTCCTTAGCAGCCGGGGAGTGCGCGCGTGTGCAGGACTGCCCTGCCGGCTCCCACCCGACGCTCTTCCCTCTTGAGGCAGCATCCCCGAGGACTCCTTAGGAACCGGGGGGGGGTGATGCTGCCTCAAGAGGGAAGAGCGTCGGGTGGGAGCCGGCAGGGCAGTCCTGCACACGCGCGCACTCCCTGGCTGCTAAGGAGTGCTCCTTAACAGCCGGAGAGCGCGCATGCGCAGGACTGCCCTGCCGGCTCCCGCCAGACGCCAGCCTGCCCTGCTTCCTCCACAGTGAGAGGGGAGGGCGTGCCTTCCCGGGCTTGCTGATTTTCCGGCGTATAAGACGACTGGGTGTATAAGACGACCCCCCAACTTTTGAGATGATTTTCATGGGTTAAAAAGTCGTCTTATACGCCGGAAAATATGGTACTACCTCTGGTTGCTAGAGTACAGCGGTGCAGGAATACTTTCGTGCCTTTTTTCTTTTCCCCCCAGAAATATTTTTTATTAACTGTAGAAAGCAGGGGAGGGCAACCATGGCCTCTTTATCATCAGTGGACTTCAACTCCCAGAATTCCTGAGCTGGTTCAGGAATTCTGGAAGTTAAAGTCCACAGGTTGTAAAGGGGCCATAATTTTCCATCCCAGGTATGAAGCAAAGAAAAAGAAAACTAGAGAACAGTGGTTCCCAACCTTTTCTATACCCTGCACCCCGCAGTGGGCCGTGGAAATGGCTGGTCGGTGCGCTCATGCGTGGGCGCACATTTCCCCACACACACACACACTTGCGCTTCTGATATATTCTCGCACGCCTTACAAAAGTTCAAAACGAATTATGCATATACACTATAATTTTGGAACTTCTCAACCCAAGTTTTCGCACCCCCTGGAATATTGTCTCACACTCCTAGGTGGTGTGAGCATCCATGGTTGGGAAGCCCTGCTATAAAAGAATAAAAAAGAAAGCTAAAGAAAAGAAACAAAAAAATACAGGGCATATATTCATGGATGTGTTAAAATTGTGTTAAAATTGCACAGTAAATGTTTCAATAAATGGCAACTATAATTTATTACAGTCATCCACAGCTAGTCTATACTGATAACTTAGTGGTTCATAAATTGCTGGTGACATCAATTCAGCTGTCTATTGGATAGCTCCATATGTCCATAGGGCCATATGTTTCTCTTTCCAATGCAGTAAGAAGGATATTGGAAAACCACTTTCTCTGTCGAGATGTCAGCGTCCATGTGGTAGGAATAAACTTCAGAAGTATATGAACATCTGAAAATACTGAATCTCAAAACTGAAGTAATCCCTTATTTCCCAAACGGAACAATTTATTGGGCAATTTAAATGAAACAATTTTATTGCATCTCCAACAATGTAATTTTAGGTCCTATTAGTGGCAGGGAGTCATGAGGGAGCCCACAAAGGTGTTTTTGATTCAGAATTACAACTACATTTAAAGTTTCTAATAAAGTGTCTGGGACTCCATCTCTGAACGGCTGTCCCAGGATGCACTTAATCTGGAACGGCAGCCTGTCCATTCGCGAAATAAAGTACATTCAACTGAGAGAAACAATAAATGTATTAAGATTAAATTTAGCAGCATGCATTCCTTTTCTCTAAAAACTCATTTCCCTTTATGGCAATATTAGCAACTGCATTGTAGTGATTTCTAAACAAACCCTGTAATAAATTTTCCCTTAAATTAATTCAGGACACTTTGGTTAACCAAAAGATTCAAAGATATTTTTTTTCCATTAAGTTTGCACGGACAGGATCATACACAAGCATATATTTCCTGGACATAAAAATGTCACCCCGTTCTTCGAACGTATTGTGTAGTGGGTCCGACGCAAGAGAGACGCCAGCCGGTGTGTGAGTTCAGCTCTTTATTGGAAGGGGAAGTGAACTGAGGAATGAGGGCTACCTGGCCTCCTTATATACCTGGCCAGGTAAGCTAACAGCCAATGGGGTTGGCCCTAGGTTTCCCGCCGAAACTGTCCAGGCCAACGCCCCCTGAGGGCTGTTGCTATGCAGATGCCTGCATACATAACACCCCTCCCCCCTTAGAGAAGACCCACATAACAACAACAACATGCAACTACTATAACTATGAGTATATATATAAAAAAAACAGTGGTGTCCTTGTGTGAGGATCACTTGCACACATAGTCCGACAGGTAGGCTGGTGTCCTGTGTGGACGGGTGGATCGTCTGGGTGTGCTTGGCCCCTGGGCTTGGACCGTGGGTTCCTGAGGCCTTTGTGCAGGGCTGCAAGGAGCCGGCATCAGGAAGTCCTCCTCCTCTGGTCCCTGCCCTGTGACATCCTCAGCTGGGTTGACCCCTCCTGGAGTGTGGTCCTCCTGTTGATCGTGTGCGTTGAGTTCAGGGACGTGTGTGATGCGCTCAGGGGCGTGTGTGACGTGCTCAGGGACTCTTCCTCTGAGCTGATCGATGTGTCGCCTTATGCGTCTGTCCCCCTCCACCCCTACAATGTACGAAAGGGGTCCTGTTTTCCCGACCACTGTCCCCGGAACCCAAGGATGTCCAGCCCCATAGTTCCTTGCCCAGACCAGGTCCCCCAGGTTGAGGACCCTGTGTGTGGATGATGATGGCAAAGGTGATGGTAGTGATGCTGGTGGTGATGGTGATGATGGTGATGATGGTGATGTTGCCCTACCAGTTTCGGCTGCTACCCAGTCTGGGTGTAGGCGGTCCAGCTTGGTGATGAGGCGCCGTCCCCATCGCAGTTCTGCTGGGCTCTTGCCGGTAGCCACGCATGGTGTTGTGTGTTGGGCTAGTAAAAATTTGGCCAGTCTGTGGTGCCAGTCCCCGCTGATGATGCGCCGGAGTGCGTCTTTGGTCGTCCTTACCATCCGTTCGGCCTGCCCGTTGGTAGATGGATGGAAAGGCGCAGAGGTGGCGTGCCTAATCCAGTTCGCCTTCAAGAACGCCTGGAAATCAGCAGCAGTAAACTGAGGCCCATTATCAGACACAATTACGTCGGGGAGGCCGTGTGTGGCAAAGAGAGCTCTGAGCACCTGGATTGTCCTCCCCGAGGTCATGTTGGGGACAGGGACTACCTCTAACCACTTGGAGTGACTGTCCACCACTACTAAAAATAGTTGACCCTGGAATGGCCCCGCATAGTCAATGTGAATGCGGGACCATGGCGTGTGTGTGGCCTCCCACCGGTGTACTGGTGCATGTGGCACTTCTGGCCTGGATCTCTGGCACGTATAACAGGCCTTGACCCGATCCTCAACCTCCTTGTCCAACCCGGGCCACCAGAGGTAGCTCCTAGCCAGTGCCTTCATCCTGACCACCCCCGGGTGCCCTTCGTGTAAGGAGTCCAATACCCTGGCGCGTAGTGCGGGTGGAATGATGACCCTGCTACCCCAAAGGAGGCACCCTTTGTGTGTGGAGATTTCATCGCGTCTAATGAAATAGGCCTGAAACTCTGGTCCCGGGGATTTGTCCTGCCACCCTGTGCAAACCCATGAGTGCACCCTGCCCATGATGTTGTCTGTGGCTGTGTGGCTGGCAATGTCCTTGGCAAGAACTGGGCACTCGGGTAGTTCCTGCAGGGCTAGGATCTGTGTGGCTGGTGCTGGGTCTGGGTCGTGTGTGTCTAGGGGGAGCCTACTTAGACCATCTGCGTGGCCCATCTCCTTCCCTGGCTTGTGTACCAGCTTGCAATTGTATGCTGCAAGGAAGATGGACCACCGGAGCATCCTGGGGGACAGAATCTGGGGGGTTTGCCTGTCTGTGGTGAACAGGCCCAGGAGTGGTTTGTGGTCCGTGAAGACAGTGAACTCCCTGCCATATAAGTAATCGTGGAATTTCTTGATTCCTGCCACGATTGCCAGGGCTTCTTTGTCTATTTGGGCATAGTTTCTTTCTGCTCCAGACAGTGTCCTAGAATAGTATGCTATGGGGACTTGTGCCCCGTTGGGCTCAAGGTGGCTTAGGACAGCGCCCACACCATAAGGGGATGCATCGCAGGCGATACAAATGGGCTTGGACTCAATGAAATGGGTTACTGTGGACTTGTCCGACAGCAATGCCTTCAGGGCCTTGAAGCTCTGATCATGGGTGGCCGTCCAGGCCCATGTTGCCTGTTTGTCTAGCAGCCTGTGGAGCGGTTCAACGATGGCTGCCTTGTGTGGGAGGAATGTATGGTAGAAATTCAGCAGACCCAGGAATGCCTGAAGCTCTGCTTTGTTCTTGGGTGTGGGTGCTAGTTTGATGGCCCTCACCTTGGATTCTGTGGGGTGGATTCCCCTGGCGTCTACTCTGAACCCCAAAAATTCTGTGGAAGGAACGCCTATGCTGCATTTTTCCTTTTTGAGTTTGAGGCCAGCTGTGCACAGCCTTGCCAGCACTTCCCTAAGCCTCCCTGCCAGTTCCTCTGCTGATGCTCCTGCGATCAGGATGTCATCAAAATAGGGGCAGACTCCTGGAATGCCCTTGAGTGTCTTTTCCATAACCTCCTGGAAAATGCCGGGAGCAACGCTGACTCCAAACTGCAGCCTGTTCACCCGGAATGCCCCCCTATGGGTTACTATGGTTTGGATGTCAGCTGTTTCCCTAGTGACCGTGAGTTGCTGGTACGCCTGTGCAAGATCGAGCCTTGCAAAAATGGCGCCGCCTTGGAGGGAAGCGAGAACGTGGCTGACCGCGGGAACCGGGTAAGCGTGCGGGTTTAGGGCGCGGTTCACCGAGCACTTATAGTCGGCGCAGATCCTTATTTCCCCGTTGGGCTTGAGGGGGGTCACAATGGGGGTTTCCCACTCCCCTCCATCTACAGGCTCTAAGATTCCCTGGGCCACCAACTTGTCTAGTTCGTGCTCGATTTTGTGTTTGAGCGCAAACGGGACTCGCCGCGGCCGGACCCTAATGGGGGAGACGTTCGAGTTAAGCTTGAACGATATGGGGGCCCCGGTGTACTTGCCTAATGACCCGTCGAAGACGTCGGCGAACTCCCGGCAAACGGCCTCAACGGAGTCCCCCTGGATCCGATGGATTCCGGATACTGAGATTCCCAGGGCCTCAAACCAGTCCAGCCCGACCAGGCTGGCTCTACGGCCCTCTACCACTACAACATCCAGGTGCCCTTCGCGACCCTTAAAGCCCACTGAAATGGTGGCCTCCCCCTTCACCTTGACCGGCGAATTCTGAAAATCGGTCAGGGTTAATTTAGTAGGCCGTAATTTAATCCGTTGCTTGCTCCGGCTAATTATGTGGTTAAGGGTCTCGTCCGAAATAATCGAGACCGCTGATCCGGAGTCAAGCTCCATGCTGCAAGGGACACCTTGCAAACGGATTGTTAATCTAATTTTGGGTTTGAGCAGCCGGCGGCTACCCGTATGGTTAATGGCCAGCCGGCTCTCGACATAGCCAATTTTTGTTTTGGTGGGGGCCCCAGTACCTTCGAACGGCGGTTCCTCCGGCTGCAGCTCGTGGATCTCCTCTCGGGGGCGGCGGCTACGGCAGACGGTGGCTATGTGGCCTGTTTTCTTGCAGGCCCGGCACGTGGCGGACCGGAACTTGTAGAGGCTGCGCACGTGGTTCCCACCACACCCTGCGCACCTCTGGGGAACGGCGGTGTTGCTGGGAGGCCTGGTCCTGTCTGGGCGTCTGGCTCGCTGGTCGGGGGTCGACTTCCGCTGGAGGAGGTCGATGCTCAGGTCGTCCTCCTCTGTGGCCCCTTGCCGGTGGACGCTGGTTGCCTGGTTGCCGGGCCGGGTTTCCTGGCAGGCTTGGACGGCCCCGCAGGCCGCTTCGTGGGCTAGGATGGCGTCCTCGGCTTCCTGGAGAGAGACCTCCTCTCTTTCGAACAGGCGCTCCTGCAACTGCCTGTCGCGTAGGCCGCAAATCAGCCGGTCCCGTAGTCGCTCCTCCAAATTTGTGAACCTGCAAGCGACGGCAGCTTCCCGCAGGGCGGCGAGGAAGTCGGCACCGGTCTCGTCGGGGCGCTGGTCCCTTTTCTCGAATTGTGACCGTGCGGCCACCTTGGAGCGCCGGGGCTTGAAATGTGCGTTGAGCCTGGCCACGAGGTCTCGGTACGCGACGTTGTTGATGGCCTCCTGGGGGAACAGGTTCGCGGCGACTTCCAGCAGCGCTGGTCCCCCAAGGCAGAGCAGGGCGGCCGCCTTTGCACCGTCCTCCGATATCTGATTGAACCGCATGTACAGTTCAACGTGAGCCAGGTAACGGGTCCAGGTTTCGGGGCGGCGGGTCTCGAATTCGTGGGGTTGTCCGGCTCTAGCCATGGCGGCGGTTGGTCATGGATGTGGCGCTTGGCGTTGCCGGTTCGGCTGGCGGTCGTGGGGGGAAGAAGGAAAAATGCCTTTCCCTTCAGCTCGCGGAGCGTTTCCCCAGTGACTTCAGCTCTTGGTCGGCAGCAATCCCACCTTCGTCGCCACTATTGTGTAGTGGGTCCGACGCAAGAGAGACGCCAGCCGGTGTGTGAGTTCAGCTCTTTATTGGAAGGGGAAGTGAACTGAGGAATGAGGGCTACCTGGCCTCCTTATATACCTGGCCAGGTAAGCTAACAGCCAATGGGGTTGGCCCTAGGTTTCCCGCCGAAACTGTCCAGGCCAACGCCCCCTGAGGGCTGTTGCTATGCAGATGCCTGCATACATAACAGAACGTGTACATACTGTATATCCCCCAGCTAGGCCTGCACAGAAACACATGCAAACTAGCTTTTCCATGAGGGTTTAGAATTCTCCTATTTTAGACTCATCCTGTGAATAGGGAGCAGTTTTAAGCATTATTGCCAGAAGCTAATGGGCAATTATGAAGCTGGTTTATCCCCAGAGAAAGGAAACCGAATTACTCCATCTGGCAGGCATTGAAGTGCTAAAGCTAGGGAGAATGGGCCTTAGATGTCCCATTAGAAAGCCCAGTTGCCCTTGGGAAAAGCACCTTTGGGATAGCTAAGGCCCATTCAGAATCTCCATAGACAATGGGCCTTAGACACCCTTCTACCTCCCCACAAGAGACATGGAGGTTGGAGGTTTAAAGGGCAGCAGCACTTTAATTTAAAGCGGACCAGGAGAAGTTCAGGGCAGGCAGACAGCTTTTGGCATTGCACTGCTGATTCCAGATGAGGGCCTTTCCCGAAAGTCGCACTACTGCTCTTCTCTTTAATCCATAGTTTGTCTCGCCATACTTCACCCTGACATTGTTGCTGAGCTCTTCCTGCTAGTTTTGTCGGGATATACTGATTGCTGGAAGGTAGATTCCATGGGCATCAGAGGAAGGCAGGAAAAACTGTCCTTGAAATTCCTTACCGGGTTCATTTCT